>NC_059380.1:5816250-6143333 GCF_019703515.2 Myxocyprinus asiaticus | reverse complement strand
CTGAACACATGGATTTAACCACTGGAGTCATATGGATTACTTTTATGCTCTCTTTATGTGGATTTTGGAGCTTCACAATTTTGGCACTTTGACATTGTATGTGCCAACAGAGCTGAAATAGTCTTCTAAAAAATGTATTTGTGTTCTGCAGAAGAAAGGAAGTCAAACACATCTGGGATTTTTTTTTCCCCCATCATCTGGGATTTTTATTTATTTATCTTTTTGACTCAAGATGGCACAGAGTATGGCTGCTTCGTTGCAAGCTCCAACACAACATCGTAGTTTTTTGTTTGTTTTGTTTACAATTCTTGTTGTCTGCCTTATTGTCTACGACAGACAAACACTTTTGGACATTGGTTCTGCAATTACACACCATAAACCGGACTTCAAATTAATCGACCCAAGCTACCCAGTATTCTATTGGCAAATGTTCAGTCTCTGGACAACAAGCTCTGCAAGCTGAGAGTGCGGATCTCTTTCCAACGAGAGACGAGGGACTGCTGCATTATCTGCCTAACAGAAACTTGGATGTCTGCAGAGATTCCAGACCCAGCCATCGAACCCGCGGGGTTCTCCGTGCACCGAGCGGACAGAGCAAAAACCTCTCAGGTAAAAGCAGAGGTGGTGGTGTATGTTTTATGATCAACAAATCCTGGTGTGATCAGAGGAACGTACATTCTATCAAGTCTTTCTGCTCTCCTGATCTGGAATTTATCATGCTTCTGTGTCGACCATTCTGGCTACCGAGGGAATTCACAGCGGTCATTATCACAGCTGTGTACATCCCGCCACAAGCCGACACAGACCGGGCACTCAAGGAACTGTATGGGATTATAAGCAAGCAGGAAACCACGCACCCTGAGGCCGCATTCATTGTGACCGGGGACTTTAACAAAGCCAATCTGAAATCAATCACACCAAAATACCACCAACACATCAGTTTCAACACACGAGGGGACTGGGTTTTGGACCATTGCTACTCTCCCTTCCGGGTTGGCTACAAATCCCTCCCCCGCCCACCATTTGGCAAATCGGACCACTCTTCCGTTCTGCTTCTGCCCGCTTACAGGCAGAAACTGAAACGGGAAGCACCCACCCTCAGAACGGTCCAGTGCTGGTCGGACCAATCAGACTCTACGCTACAAGACTGTTTTGATCACGTGGACTGGGAGATGTTCCGGTCCGCCTCTGATGATGACATAGAGCTTTATGCTGATAGTGCAACGTGTTTCATCAGAAAGTGCGTAGAGGATGTTGTTCCGACCAAAACAATAAGGATGAACCCCAACCAGAAACCTTGGATTAATAGCGATGTTTGAGCGGCACTTGATGCGCAGACATCCGCTTTTAATTCCGGGAACACAGAGGAGCATAAACAAGCCAGTTATGCCCTCCACAAAACTATCAGAGCAGCAAAACACCAGTACAGGAACAATATTGAAGGATTGCATTTTATTGAAGACGGCATTCCGGGCCGCATCATCAGAGCGTGCGCGAACCAACTGGCTGGTGTTTTTATGGACATTTTCAACCTTTCCCTCTCCTTGTCTGTGGTCCCCATATGCTTCAAAATGTCCACCACTGTGCCTGTACCAAAGCAATCCAAAATCACTTGCTTAAATGACTGCCGTCCTGTTGCTCTGACCCCCGTCATCAGCAAATGCTTTGAGAGACTAATCAGAGATTACATCTGCTCTGTGCTGCTTCCCTCACTGGACCCATTGCAGTTTGCTTACCGCAACAACCGCTCCACTGATGATGCCATTGCATCTACACTACACAATGCTCCCTCCCACCTGGAAAAAAGGAACACTTATGTGAGAATGCTGTTTGTAGACTACAGCTCAGCATTCAACACCATAGTGCCCTCCAAGCTTGATGTGAAACTCCGGGCCCTGGGCTTAAACAGCTCGCTGTGCAGCTGGATCCTGGACTTCTTGTCAAGCAGATGCCAGGTGGTTAGAATGGGCAGTAACATCATCTCATCACTGACCCTCAACACTGGAGCCCCACAGGGCTGTGTTCTCAGCCCACTCCTGTATTCCTTGTACACACATGACTGTGTGGCAACACATAGCTCCAGTGCCATCATTAAGTTTGCTGATGATACAACGGTGGTAGGTCTGATCACTGACAATGATGAAACAGCCTACAGAGAGGAGGTGCACACTCTGACACGCTGGTGTCAGGAGCAGAACCTCTCCCTCAACGTCAGCAAGACAAAGGAGCTTGTGGTGGACTTCAGGAGAAGAGAAAGAGAACACAGCCCCATCACCATCAATGGATCACCAGTGGAGAGAGTCAGCAGCTTCAAGTTCCTCCATGTCCACATCACTGAGGAACTCACATGGTCTGTCCACACTGAGGACGTTGTGAAGAAGGCTCACCAGCACCTCTTCTTCCTGAGATGGCTGAGGAAGTTTGGAATGAACCGCCACATCCTCACACGGTTCTACACCAGCACTGTAGAGAGCATCCTGACTGGCTGCATCTCCGCCTGGTACGGCAATAGCACCGCCCTCAACTGCAAAGTCCCGCAAATGGTGGTGCGAACTGCCAGACACATCATCGGAGGTGAGCTTCCCTCCCTCCAGGACATCTATACCAGGCGGTGTGTGAAAAAAGCTCGGAGGATCATCAGAGACTCCAGCCACCCGAGCCATGGGCTGCATTCACTGCTACCATCAGGCAGGCGATATCGCAGCATCAGGACCCGCACCAGCCGACTTCATGACAGCTTCTTCCCCCAAGCAATCAAACTTTTGAACTCTTGATCTCTCACGATCAATATACATCAGCACTGCACTTTATTAATCTTATTAACTCACACTGGACTGTCATAAATTATATTTCTCTTAACAACACACTGGCAACTGACAATCAACCGACAGCCTGAATGTCAGTACAGTACAATACAACCTACTGTACATTTATATATACTATATATACAATTTTTTATTGTATTATGTGTATTCTATATTGTGTGTATTGTATACTGTACATTGTATGTTATTATTTGTATATTGTGTTGTGTGTAATTATGTGTATATTAGATTTTAAATTGTGTTGTGTAAATCTGATGTTTATTGTAAATTGGTATATGTCTCATCACTGTCATGACTGCTATGTTGATCGGAACTGCACCCAAGAATTTCACACACTATTGCACTTGTGTATATGGTTGTGTGACAGTAAAAGTGATTTGATTTGATTTGATTTGATTTGATTTGATTTGGATGGCATGAGGGTGAGTAAATGAATTAAATTACAGCATCAATCTCAAAAGGTAAACTAATCCTTCAGCCTCAGTTTAGGTATCCGACTGGGCGGCTTCCAGCTGTCTAGTCCATTGCCCTGGTTTGACATCTGGTGCTCTCTCCTCTCCTAGATGTTGATGAGTGTGTGATGCGTACTCATAACTGTGGGATGGACTTCCAATGCCAGAATACAGATGGCTCGTTCGAGTGCATCCCGAAGCAACGCTGCCTCCCAGGCTTCACTCAGGACTTACACGGCAACTGCATTGGTAAACAGGGCAGAGAGATCTAGAGTCATTCAGTGTCCTCTAGTGGACAGATGCACAAACTGTATCATAAATCCAATTACAAATGTGGTAATTGCAAATGACTAACAAATTAAGCTAAACCACTCAAAATAGAGTTCAAATAGAGCAGAATTGTTTTAATAAAAAATGAATTGTATTCTTTGCTTCCATATTACTTCAGAACTCTCTCTATTTTATAGACATAGATGAATGCAGCAGTGTGAGAGAACCATGTACTGCTGGCTTTAACTGCATAAACACAGTGGGCTCGTACACTTGTCAGCGCAAGATTATCATATGCAGTCGGGGATATCATTCCAGCCCTGATGTGGCACGTTGCATTGGTGAGGATGTACACAAATTGAGCTAATGATATCTTCTATCGCCTCTCCCCCTAAATGTAACCCTTACAGAAACCTTTCTGCTTTTTTTTTATTATTATTTTAATTTTAAAAAAAAATTAGGATGTTTATTAAGCTGTTTTTTATTGTCTGGTCCCCATAAGGTAGGCGATTTCAAGTTTTACTGTCAATAATGGGCAAACCTGGCTAACACACACACACACACACACTGCTCAAGATTTTTGAGATTTTGAAAAAATAAAAAATAAATGTGATAAAAAAAAATATTTAAATGCTGAAAAAATATGATTCCACTTGTTTAAACAACATACTCTACTATTACAAAAGAAACTGTGGTGGCTCCATGGAACAGCAATGGTATTAAATGGTAATAACATGGTACTGAATGATTACCATATTCATATACTGTATATTTGTACTATGGTATTTACATGGTACTCCAGGGTACTTCACAGAATAGCATCGTATTACTATGATACGTTTTGGTGCTTCTTTGTTACAGTACTCTTGTGAAGGTTGCAAGAACTAGTAAGATTGTTGAATGTTTGTTTGCAGATGTGGATGAATGTCAGACCACCACCCACCGCTGTGGACAGGGCCAGATCTGTCACAACCTGCCTGGCAGCTACCGCTGTGACTGTCAAACTGGATACCAATACAATGCCATTCGCCAGCTCTGTGTGGGTGTGTATTAACACACACATTAAAACACTATGAATATGTGGTTGAACTAAGAAAACACATCCCTTGTCAGATTAGCAAGTACATAGAACAACCTGTGCTGAGTGAAACTTATTTTTTTAGACAAGCAAAATGACCTTACAACAGGGTCAGAAATGAACCAGGGCTTGGGGCAAAAATGGCACTTAAAATGACAAAAATGCCCAAGATATTTAAAATGTGGGGGCAAAAATACCTCTGTAGCAGTGTCAGAAATGAACTTTTATTTATTCATTTAAATCCCCAAGGATCTTATTATTATTATTATTATTATTATTATTATTATTTAAAACCCCTGGATTTCATTTTCTGGGGCATTTTTGTTTACCTCTATGAGGGAATATTTTTTTCTAACCATTTAAAACAAACTGTGTCTCATCTGTTGATTTCAGTTTAATCAATTCAGTAATACAAATTTTCAAGAATTTAGACATTTTTGTATTTTTGAGAATTGTTTTACCTCTTACCTGAAAAATTAAATCAATATCAACTCATATTTGATGCCGTACTATTGTTTAACAAGACTATAATAGAATATTAGGGACTATATCAATGTAAAAAAAAAGAAAAAAAAAACAGAACAGAGGAATTAATTGAGAGGGGTTTGTTCCACCCAACATTTTAAATTTCTGGGGCATTTCTGTCATTTTTTGGTAGCATTTTTGCCTTGAGCCCGCTTAATTTCTTGACCCTGCCTTGTAGTGATTTCCTTTGTTCATTTGTTGTCTAACATTGAGCTTCTGTGATGCTATTGAAAGGTTTAGTTAAAGAATTATTCCAGGTTCAATTCAAGTCAAGCTCAATTGAGAGCATTTGTGGCATAGTATTATTTACCACAAAAATGTATTTTGACTTGCCCCTCCATTTCTTAAAAAAAAGCAAAAATCTTGGTTACAGGGAGGCATTTACAATGGAAGTGAATGGGGCCAATCCGTACCCATTAAAACATTCATTGTTTCAAAAGTATAGCCACACGACATTAGCGACATGCATGTTAACATGATCTAGTGTGATAAAATTGCTTATAACTTTACACAGAAAAGGTTAGTATCCAATTTTAAAACTTCGGTGCTATGACAATGTAATACCAACAAACACTAAAACCCTTAAATAACTGTAAAATGACGATTTAAACAACTTTACAGCTTAAATGATACATGAGTTTTAACAGAAGATTTAATGTAAGTGCTTTTATGAAAAAATAAGCTTTACATTTCTGCCTTTAAAACCTCCAAAAATTGCCCCCATTCACTCCCATTGTAAGTGTAACTGTAACTGTAACCTCGACTTTTGCTTTTTTTTTTTTTTTTAAGAAAATAAATACTTTTTTGTGGTAATCAACATTATGCCATAAATGCTGTCGATTGAGCTTAACTTTTATTGAATCTGGAATATTCCTTTAAAGGGGTCATGACATGCCCATGACAATTTTATTATTTTAATATGTTCCTTGAGGTTCACTTATAATTTTTAGGGAAAGTTATTTTGCACAAAAACAGTCATATATTTGTAAAACATATTCATTTTCTATCCTCATTCTGACCTTCTGTCAGAAACGCTGCTGCTTCTCCTTTAACCCTCAGGGGTCGACTGGATTTTTTCCTCATAACAGCAGAAACAACTTAAAATACTCTGTAATTTTTGGGCATACAGATAAGTGTAAGTCATCATTAGAAACTATAAAGGGTCTACTTTTATTTGTGTACACTCACAATAACAACAAAACCTTGTGCTTTTGTAAAATAAAGAAAATAAACAGGGTGCGCTTTCAGCCGTCTCTGTCTCCGCAAGCATCTTTCTGAAACACGTCACAAAAATGAACTGAAACTCAGCGAATACTTATCACACAAACATGAAACAAATGTCTAAAGAAAGCCTAAATGTCTACTTTTAAATAAAACAATTCAAACAACAAAAAAAATTCTCCTGCAATGTAATCTGTATGAAACAAAGCAATGTACAGTTTCTCCTGGCTCAACTAATTATCCCTAATGTGATCACACCCACCAACAGAGCGCGCTATTCATACGGTAATGTGCTGAGGCGATCAATGCAAATGGTAAACGCCCCCGAGGCAAGTTTATATATATATATATATATATATATATATATATATATATATATATATATATATATATATATATATAAATGTAAAGCTGAATTTTCAGCATCATTACTCCAGTCTTCAGTGTCACATGATCCTTCAGAAATCATTCTAATATGCTGATTTGCTGCTCAAGAAATATTTATTATTATCAATGTTGAAAACATTTGTTTACAATTTTTTCAGGATTCTTTGATTAATAGAAAGTTCAAAATAACAGCATTTATCTCAAATAGAAAGCTTTTTTAACATTATACACTACTGTTCAAAAGTTTGGGGTCAGTAAGAATTTTTTTTGTTTTGTTTTTGTTTTTTGGAAAGAAATTAATACTTTTATTCAGCAAGGATGCATTATATTGATCAAAAGTGACAGTAAAGACATTTATAATGTTACAAAAGCTTTCTATTTCAGATAAATGCTGTTATTTTGAACTTTCTATTCATCAAAGATTCCTGAATTTTTTTTATATATATTGTGTATATGCCCTATATCAGATATTACATTGTATTTTGTAATTAAAATACTTTGTCTCCTCAGGTGTGAATCACATCAGTATTCATGATAATTCATGCCTCCACGCATATGGCCTTTCTAACACTAAAAGTGTCTTACAAAACTTAAATGACTATATTGTTTTGTATGAATGAGTGATGAGGATGGTTTTCACATCATTTTGTAGCAAAAACTCTAGGCTACAATATCAAGTTCTCAAAAGTATTGTGAACAAATGTTTAGTATGTGTTATATGGCCTTATTTCAGTGTCTTAAAATTTTTGTTTTTTCAAAAACCATGCATAAATGTTATTTTCTCAAAAATACAAACATGTACATACATGTTGCTCACATATTATTGTAGTCCAGTTTGTGCTGAATACAGTGTTATCAGACTTTAGCCATTAAAATGTTTTTAAGCAACTGAAAAAAGCACAAATGTCAAGGCATGTCAAAACTACTCCAGGGCCCAAAACACCCTCAGACCCCAGAGGGTTAAGATTTGACAGTAAACAACTACTGTTATGATTGGCTCTTTGCTCTTGCTCTCTCCTCGCCATCTCACTGCTCACCACTACTGGGCGGGGCTATGGAAGTGATAAGGTAAAGTAGGCATTGATGTGTTGTTGTGGAGGTGGTCAGATGCGCAGTGTGACATCACAGTATGGAGGAAGTAGACATCTTGCAGCTTGGTTTCAACAAATGCTCTTTTTGTAGGGAGGAGGAAGTACAGTACATGTCAAAAGATCAAGTAAAATTTGATTCCTCATGTCATGACTACTTTAAGTTACTTTTATTATTTGCTCTCCAACACTTCTTAACATTAGCCTACATATGTCCTAAATATGTAGATATGTAAATATAATAACATTAGTCCTAAATATGCTTTCTGTTGTATTACGGTATCTGTTACACAGGAAACTAGCTTCTGTCTTGAAAATTTTTTTTCTACTCATTCTTGGAGTATCCTATCCACTAGCAACAAAATACACTACATGCAGTGCTTAAAACTACAGTCTGGATACGGATGCGTGACTGAGTTTCCCAAAGGACATCATCTTCTCTGAGGTTTGCCGGCCTAGCAGCTTGCATATAGATGAAGCTGACAGCAGCTCATGCTCCAGAGAGTGTGCAGATTATCCTATTCTCTTATCTCTTACTGTTTCTAGAGCAGAGTGAAAGAAGGGCAGAGTAAGAGAGAGAGAGAGAGAGAGAGAGAGATGCTCCCCAGACTGCAGCATGTCTGTAGACTAAAACAGTTATTTACACTTCTTCTGGCAGATGTAAATGAGTGTTGGCGGTACCCGGGCCGCCTGTGTGCCCAGACCTGCGAGAACACGCCAGGCTCCTACCAGTGCGCCTGTACCACCGGCTTCTCCCTGGCCTTCGACGGCAAGAACTGTGAAGGTACATCCATTTGTACTGGCACAACTGAATAAGGAACAGTCTGCCTGTGAAGAACATGTGCTTTGAAAATTATGAAGGATTTGGGATGTACTCTGAGAGCATGAAAGTTCTCTCTTTCTAATGAAACTGAACATGAAAGAATGAAAAACAAAAAAATGAGAGTGACAGAGAGCTGTCAGCCAGATTGACTCTTAAAGATATGTCTTTTCTTTGAAGGCAAATCTATTCATTAATTCAGAGTTTATTTGAAGGACTTGGTGAGATCAACAATATAAAAATAAAAACAAACAACACCATGTGTCATTTGGCAGATAAAATTAGTTAAAGGAATAGTTCACCCAAAAATGGTATAACTTACCCTTATGTCATTCTAAACCTGTATGACTTTCTAATGTGGAACACAAAAGGAAAAAATTATGAAAACTAATTTTATTTTCAATGCATTGTCAATTGATAGTTACTTACTGTAAAGCTTAAAAAAGGACCCAAAAGTATCACAAAAGTAGTCTCATGCATCATATTCCAAGTCTTCTGAAGACAAACGATAGGTTTTGATAGGTGATCTATTTTTTTCAGTGAAAATATTGACGTCTGTTGCGCGAGAACTTGAGTTGTTTGTAGAGCTAAACACATTTTCCATTGTGAATGAGCTTCTTTAAAACACTCATGAACGTGCAACTGACGTCAAGATTTTCACTCAAAAATGACTTAAAGGGATAGTTCACCCAAAAATTAAACTGCTCTCATCATTTACTCACCCTCATGCCATCCCAGATGTGTATGACCTTCTTTCTTCTGCTGAACACAAATGAAGATTTTTAGAAGAATATATTTTGCTCTGTAGGTCCATACAATGCAAGTGAATGGTGGTCAGACCTTTGTAGCTCCAAATATCACATAAATGAAACATAGAAGTAATACTTAAGACTCCAGTGGTTAAATCCATATCTTCAGAAGCAATATAATAGGCGTGGGTGAGAAACAGATCAAAATGTAAGTCCTTTTTTCCCTAAATCTCCACTTTCACTTTCACTTTTACATCTGAAAGTCACATGTGGTGACTGTTTAGTTTCACTTTTACATCTGAAAGTGAAAGTGGAGAGTAAAAAAAGGACTTAAGTATTGATCTGTTTCTCACCCTCATCTATTAGATTACTTCTGAAGATATGGATTTAAACACTGGAGTCATATGGATTACTTTTATTTTTCATGTATGTGATTTTTGGAGCTACAAATGTCTGATTACCAATCACTTGCATTGTATGGACCTACAGAGCTGAGATATTTTTCTAAATATCTCAGTTTGTGTTCTGCTGAAGAAAGAAAGTAATACACTGGGCTGACATGAGGGTGAGTAAATGATGAGAGAAGTTTCATTTTTGGGTGAACTATCCCTTTAATATCAGGTTGTTTCTCATCAAAACATATTGTATGCCTTCAGAAGACTTAATATATGATGTATGAGCCACAAGGACTACTTTTATGATACTTTTGGGTCATTTTTTAAGCTTTAAAGAAACTCACTATCAACATCAATTGTAATTAGAAGACGGACCGGAATATTCATTAATAAAAAAACATGAAAGGTTGGTGTAATATCTGCACCATTAAGACCAAAATATACTACTGCATCAAACCTACGCCATTGGCTATGCGTAACTACAATGGTTTCGTCCATTACAATTCATCATATCACATTGTATTTGGCCTCGGGAGCATTGTTTTAATCTGGAACATCTGCTGATTTTAGATCCTGTTTATGTTTCATGAAGTTACAAGCGAAAACGGGACAAAAAGACAATTTATGAACTGTTTACAACATATGAACTCCATGCTTTTTTTCTCTGGGCTTTTACTTGATATATTTAGTATGTGAGTGACACAATATTTGTTTTCTACTCAAGTGCTTTCTGATCTGTACAATGTTTTGACCACAAGTTTCACAGTATGGTGTACAGTATATAATCATATTTCATAAGTTACGAAAACAGAACACTTCTAATTTGTTAGCAAATTAAAAAGAACCTGTTAAAAGGTTGTATTGCCTATATGCATTGTAAAGTCCAGCTTTTAAGCTTTAAAACAACACCTATTTGTTGGTCAAGTTAGTAGTTATTAATTCATTTTTGTAATATTTTTTGTCAGCACGGTACATCAAAAGTATGCCAAAATATTTATTTACCATTATTTAAGCATTATTTAATGCCTGATTTATGTTCTCCGTCACATGTATAATAAACAATATGTACCTAAATCTCTTATCAAATAAATATTATGTTCCTAAATGCTTTCATACTTTGATGAACTCGTTTTTAATGCTGCAATAATTTGACATAGCCATCTCCGCATATTAAGCTGGGAAGTGAGAAAGTAATTTAAAGTTTTTGTCTCATGTAACAGATCTTAATGAATGTGACAACAATCCCTGTAGTCAGGAGTGTGCAAACATCTACGGCTCTTACCAGTGTTACTGCCGAATGGGCTACTACCTGAAAGAGGATGGACACACATGTGAAGGTGAAGTGTTTTTAACATCATAAAAAAAATTGAATCTTTCCAACTGTACCCATTAAGGCTTCAACACAAGGACACGTACTCATTACATGTTGATTAAAGTGATGATGTGATCTGATGGAGAGATTAGATCGATCGCATTTAGAATTTTGTCAATAAGGATTGATTTTTCTTCAGCATTATCAACAGATGTAGCAATTAGTTTGTTCTTGACACACCTTGCTAAAAAACATTAATGTGCTTTGAATGCTTTTCCGCAGCACAGGATGCTGGTGTGTTGGTTTTCCAACAAGGCATTTTGGCTAACTTGACTAGGACTTCCATTTTTTACCAGCATAACCAAAAAACCAAAAACAAAAAAAAAACCATACTGGTCGACCAGCTTTACCAGTTAAGATTTACTTGCGAACAACATGGCTATGCTAGACCACCATCACGAACCACTAAAAACCTGACTAGACCAGCATGGGGAATCTGTGCTGGTTAAGCTGGTTTTATTGGCAGGGCATGTGCCTGGTTATTGGCAGAGCCGTCTAACAGTGTGATGTTCTAATGACTAGTTTTCTCAGTGATAATAAAATGCTCTTATTTGGTCTCTAGATATTGACGAATGCTCACAGAGCATCGGAAACCTCTGTGCATTCCAGTGTGTTAATGTCCCGGGTAGCTACAAATGTGCCTGCCCTCCCCATGGTTACTCAGTGTCAGCGAATGGACGTACCTGTCAAGGTAACACTGATGTTATTGTATCATATTACATATAACTGTTTGCTAACATCCCCTACATGAATAAGCACACTATACAGGAGGTTTAGAATGTAAATCATGAGAGCCGAGAGGTCCCCGGCTCAAAATTTTGTTTCTGGTGAAAGAAAAACATACCGTAATGCTATGGATCAATATTTACTGAATAATTCATTATTGTGTAGAAGGGGTCAAAATGACCATTTTTGCCTATGATTTAGGAGAAAAACTTCAAGTCAAAAAAGCCTTAGAAAGGTGGCAACATCATTCTTTTATTTTTACAAAGAGAGCGGTAAGTCTATTACTAAATCTTTGACTTCAGAACTTCTTGGTGTATTATATGGCTATGGTGTAAGTCCAAAAATTAAAAAAAATTGTGTTGTGTGTTTCTCCAGATGTATTAAAGCTATCTTAATATCCTTTTAGATTCTGGTTCAGAGCAAACTTTTCTTTTGGCATCTTCATGTTTAAGACATGGTTAAATCCCAGCGATATGAGGGGTTTTACAAAATAATGGATTTCTCTGGAAAAATTGGTCTATGGCATTTAATATTTTTGGCTTTCATCACCTTTTATGTTTATCTTTCTTCAGAAAAAGTATTAACAAAATCAAAAATTGCTGCCAGGGAAAATTCTGAAATTGAGCTGATTTGACATGAAATAACCCAGCGATAGTATCTTATTTATTGCTTTAACAGTGGATAAACAAGTGGGGCTTTACTCTGGGATGCTGTTCTGGGGTCTGTCCCAAAACTTAGTAAGCTGCCTTGCTGCCTACTGGCTACAAAGTCTTCCAAGGCAGTCTCCCAGCTAAAATGTCAACTCATTGGTGACCAATTTAGAATGCTCCACATAAAACAACTCATCCAAACTCATTTTACAAAAAGCGCTACTTAAGCGATTAAGACATTGAGGCTACAGGAGTCCAAAATGAATAAAATCACAGCAGTTTATTGTGCAACCAAAATCCCAATAATAACCAGAAAAAAGATTTGGTGCCTAACACGGAACTTTTAACTATAAACAAGCCCAGAATACACTTACGTATTTTGAAATTACGGAGACTTGGCTCCGTTACAATCCCCTATATTTAAGAATTTACTAAATTATGCTTTTTATAGCCTACATTCACTAGATTACAACTATTGGCATAGATTTTTGCCGATAAGCGATCGTTCCAAAAAGCAACTATCGGCACTGATTAATCGGTAAAACCGATATATCGGTCTACCTATAGCAGAAAGTCACTAGGTGAAAAATGCATATGTTCTGAGGTGTTATTTTAGCTAAACACGCTTAAACTTTCAGACTCTTGAGGTGCATATTCCAACCAACACCTTTCTAAAAGCTACATACTCTTCATTCCGAGTTGTTTTTATTTTTTTGGATCAATTTGTCTAATTGGTACATTGAGTTGCAGGAGGCTAACCTCAGGTTCAACACAACACAGCTCGGTGTCTTGCATCTCTCTCTGAAAGTTCACAAAATTGACAAAAATCCCTTAGGCTCTTAATATAGGAAAGTCAATGAGAGGTGAAGAAGAGGCTCTGCATGCTCCCAGAGGTTAGCGCTAGCTAGCCTGCACCAAAATGAATTAGTCTGCGGATTGGAGCCGGCGAGCTATAACGAGGACTTTGCTTTTGTAAAATGAGATGCATAATTAATTACTTCTGGAGCAACCAAAATTGATTCCTAGCAGACTTCAGCCATCCCTGACAACCCTATCCTGCTAACATTGATTGGGACTGGTGAAATTTAATATGCATTGGGAATTTTTGCCTTAGAAAACCTCAGTAGTTTATATCAGCCTCACTGTTGAGTTTATATTTACTCCTTGATATGCATAAAGTAAGAATAAAAAGGAATGGTATATTTAGGAACAGAAAATTAGAATTAAGGCTTTAAATGAGTTGTTTTTCATTGGAGATCAAGTGGTGATCCAACACTCAACACATGATACACAATTGAATTTAGATAGTTTCATGCCCTCAGCAGCCAGTAATTCACCACAGAAAACTCATTGTGGTCAGCACAATGTTTATTCTCATTGCCCGTGGTGTGACCCCTATTAAATGTAGTCTGGGTCGTATTTTCTGTTACTATAAATAACTTTGTTCGTGGTTTTCGATAGGGCTGTGCCATTACAAACATTTATTGATATATTGCAATACTTTTTTACTTGCAATATTGTATTGATACTTGAGATCCCTGCATCCATATTTTTATTGATTTATTTGTTTATTAATATCATGTGCAACATTTCAAGAATTAAGAAGCAGGTCGTCTAAATGAGCGCAAACTCTGAGATCGGTGTTTCTCAGTGCGGTCAGAGCGACTTCTAAGAGGTGTGTGAGAGACTGATACTGAACCTGCATGATCCACTCTTCTCTCGCGGACATGCTGGGTCACTCTTACATGTTTGCCGCTGTTTCAGTTAAATCCTGATGTATCGCAATATATTGAATCGTGACATGTATTGCGATACGTATTGTATATTGTATCTTGAAGTGGTTGACAATACCCTGCCCTAGATTTTAAGGATGAGGGCATGTCATGCAACTTGTCCATACTGACTTGAATTTACAGTAGTTTAGGCTAGCTTCTACTAAGTTACAGATGAGTTTGGGCAAAAATACCACAGCATTTGGCCAAGATATGGCATGCGCTGTCTCGTTTCTGTTCAAAGTTGACAAGCCTATATATTTTGCTATCTTAAATATGCATGATTATATCAATATTTACATTGTATTATTTGCATTTAGAATAGTGTTTTCCTGCTGTCTATGACCATATCAGAACAGACCTGCTTATATTACATCTTTTTAAGATTTGTTGTTCCATTTTTATTTCCAGATATTGATGAATGTGCCGTTGGAACACACAACTGCTCTACTTCGCAGACCTGTTTCAACATTCAGGGAGGTTTCCGTTGCTTGTCCTTTACATGTCCAGAGAACTACAGGAGAGTGTCTGACATGTGAGTATGGCTCTCTGATTTTGTATCTGCCCACTCACAATCACAATCATGCAAAACATATGTTGGCCCCAACAGTGAATCTGACATTGTGGCTAGATGCTTTCCAGTTGACCACAGTAATCTGAAGTTTCACTACCCATTGATGAAAGAAAAATGTTGCTCTATCAGTTTTCAATAGGCCTATTCGCTTATAATTCCCTGATTTGGACAGTAAAATGTGATAGGAATTTAAAGTACACAATTAAATAAATACTTCTTGTCTGACTCTTTCTTCTGCGCTAGCTTATATACTATTTCAGCTACTCTTGGAACTTGGCAGTTCGATACTGCAGATATTGTCGACTCTATGACAAATTGCTTATGTTCCTCATTTATAAGTCACTGTTGATAAAAGCATCTGCTAAATGGCTAAATGTAAATTTGAGGAGATGCCCACTTACTCTATTTCTGTGGAGATGATAGAATGAAAAAACATATTTTCATATACACACAGAATCTAAAACGTCTTCCTTCATGCAAAATAAGGGCTTGTGAGTTTAATTTGAGAGCTTTTAAATAGGCTAACATGTGAAAGTGAAGAATTTAGCCCAGAAAAATGTTACTATTGCACAATATAATAAAATATAATAGCTATTCAGGTTGGCTAGGTTCCAATTACAGCAGTGTAAATGTAAAATGGACCAAGACTATTTTATTTTATTCAGAGGAGCTTATTAAGTTACATATGAATAAATTACTTAATAAAGTGTGTGAAGCACACATACATCTTAAAAAGTTACAATTTAAAATTGTAATTGACAATTAATCGTAAAAATCGTGAAAAGCGCTAAAACAAACAATTAATCATCATAATAGTAAAAGCCTTAAAACAGACAATTAATCATCATATTTGCAATTATTTGTTTGACAATTAATCATCAGCCCAATTTCACAATTGTGAATTACAAAAACTGATAAAGCTTTCTGGTTGCATAATGGAGAAATTGGACATACGGTAAATAAGCATCCACATATTCTATGGCTGTGAGTTTGTATCTCAAGAATGAATGCGTACATTTTAACAGCCTTGTGCTGTGTTCATTGAACCAACTTCTAACAGAGCATGATTTCTGCTAAGCAGGGCAAGGGAGCCAAATTGCTTTGATCAGCCAGTGGTTCAAAGAAACACGTCTGGGCAGTGTCAGTAAGGACTGTGATTGGTGGGAATTCCCACTGCTCACCATCAGCCCTTCAGAGATTTACAGCTTTATCAGAGATTTAACAGCACAGACAAGTCTGCAGGGGCAAAACACCTACAGTGACTGTAGTCATTTTAGGAGTCGCTCTAATGTCTCTTTAAGAATGTTGTGCTGTACAACATGTTTGTAAATATGTGTAAAACACAATCAAGACCCTCGATTTTTGCTTCTTTTTTTAAGGACAGATGATTCTAAACAATTTTTTGTGGTAATCAACATTATGCCACAAATGCTGTCAATTGTGCTTAACTTGCATTAAACCTGAAGTAGTTAGTAGGGCAGAACAGCTGAAAGATGCGTTTGGCCACTTACCATACGGGAGTACAATTGATTGTCGAACTGCACCACCTATTGTAAAGGTACGAATATGCTAGCGGTGAGTATTCATGTCGCGTATTGTGTGAAGGGTTCATTTGTCGGCAGTTCGTCTCACTTTTTGCACTGCGTTCGATGTGAAAGGGCCTTAAGCATGATCACTAATTATAGTGCCTTTACTAGCACCACTAATAATTTTACACAGTTATATTAAAGACAAAACGTTTAAGAGGATATCTAATGTAAAAATAAAAAAAAACGGTTTTAGATGTTTAACTGTTTATAAATTGAACTTTTCTGATCTTTTTAGACGCTGTGAGCGAATAAGTTGCCCCAACTTCCAGCAATGTCAGACCATGCCATTGCGCATCACATACTACCAACTGAGCTTCCAAACCAACATCGTCATCCCTGCTCAGATCTTCCGCATCGGACCCTCACCCGCCTACTCTGGCGACAACATCATCATCAGCATCCCACGTGGCAACGAAGAAGGCTACTTCAGCACGCAGAAACTTAACAGCTTCACGGGCGCTGTGTACCTGCACCGCCAGGTGCGTGAGCCGCGGGACTTCCTCATCGACGTGGAGATGAAGCTGCTGCGTCAAGGAACTTTCACAACTTTTTTGGCCCGAATCTACGTGTTCATCACAGCAAACTCTATGTGATATTCTGTTGTTCTCTGACGCCTTTGATTTCATATGGTACTCAACTCTTCAAGCTTCTGCCTTGAAGTTGTTTGTCACCTGGCAGTTCTCTGGGCTTCTCTTTGCTTAATGGATTTTGCTTGGAGAGACTTTGATGGGACTCTCCCAATGGGATTCAACCGCTTGTTTTGAGTAGAGTGGGAACAAACATGATGGAGTGCTGAGACTGACATAAACACTCGGCTTTACTCCTAGTTTTTCCTCTTCAGAAGCATTGAAAGTATTTTACACCAAATGCTATTTATACTGTACCAATTTATCTTGATTGCCTGAAACTGCTTTTTATAGCACTTGAATACTTTTCTAACAACACAATGTTTCTCATCGGGGTTGGCAGGATACAGCTGAGGCAGACTTAGACATTTCACAAAATTGTAATGCTGTCACAGTTCTTTTGTTGACCCTTAAAGCGCTGTGTCACATCATTAGAATGTCTCGGAATTTCACAACGCATTTGAAACAATGATAAAGTGTATTTGAAAACGTATCCATCATAACTCAAGATCATACCCCGACTACAAAAGAGAAAGAACATTGTGCAATCATTTCTGTAATCATCGTGTTAAACACTTGCAGTTAAAATGTGTTCTTGTTTTTCCCCCGTAATATTTGTTTTTCGAAAAAAAAAAAAAACTATTGGCTCTCTTGGAGTATGCAGTTTCAGAACCATTCCACATGCACACCTGAAGAGTGTGTGAGCTCCAAAGCAGATATGAGAATGTTTACATTTACATTTACATTTATTCATTTGGCAGACGCTTTTATCCAAAGCGACTTGTTTTTGTATGTCTTTAATTTGTAGTACTGCACCTATTTTTATGTATTACTCTCTTGGATATTCAACTCAGGGTAAAAGCGTACAATCATCTCACCATACTCTTGTGCACAGTATATCTGAAATCATAGTGCAGGCTATTGAACATGATAGTGTTTCACACTCATTTCATCAACTGAACAACAAATGCTTCAGTATCTCTGATTTCCATTGTTGTCTAATACTTACTTCATTGCTCTGGCTCAATAAAGCAACACCAACTTTTCTTAGTATCTTTAGTTGTTACTTGAGGTGTTTTTTACTTTTGTTTGCCCAAGCGGTTTCTTCTTGAAAAGTTAAGCATTGCCTTCTAGTGGTGAAGGTAAAAACTACAGATTATAGCCTGAGGCTCCCTTTCCTATCTGCATCAGCTATTTTATTATGCATCATCAAATTTGATGATGACATGATTGCACTCGTAATGGAGCATTTTTGTAGTGTTTTAAATCTGTGTTTTAAATCCTCCAGGATGTGCATCCCTTTTCTGGCTTTAAAAGCAAAAACAACTCAGTATTATGGTTTTGGCATTTACCGGTGGAAAGGCGGACTGTTTTGGGCTTTTGGAGCAGCCTGGAGAATTGAGGTGCTTTGCTTGTTACTCTAATTGTGCTTTCCATCACAATCCTCATCAGACCTTTGCGCTATCATTTTGTGTCGCACCCCTGAGGCCTCTCAACCCTGCCTCTCATTGTGTAGGTATCGGAAAAGGGCGTGCATTGCTCAAAGCCAGCAGCATGGTTGTGTATGTTGTACATCCCTGCTGATAACCTCTGGCTGCTATCAGCTAAGTGGGATGAATGATATAATTCATCAGCTCAGCAGAAGAGCATAAATCACACTTACACTAGCCAGTTTGAATACACACTATGACTGTAGAAGTCAGTCAGGAAGTATGATAATTGTTATTGTGTCAGGGAGAGCATATACACTGCACCCTAATTAAACAATCCTATAGTGGGAAAAAAATCACAAATAAGATATCTTTAAAAGGATAGTTCACTCAAAGATTAAAATCATGCCATCATTTTTCATTTAATAACTCTTGTGTTGTTCCAAACCCGTATGACTTTCTTCCATGGAACACAAAAAGAGATGTTAAGCTGAACGTTTTGTACTTTTGTAACATATTGTCTCAATATGTATCACAAATGCCTAAAACCCTAAATAAAACGACCATTAATGGAATAGTTCACCCAAAAATGGAAATTCTCTCATCATTTACTCACCCTCATACCATCCCAGATGTGTAAGACTTTCTTTCTTCTGCTGAATACAAATGAAGATTTTTAGAAGAATATTTCAGCTCTGTAGGTCCATACAATGCAAGTGAATGGGTGCCAAAAATTTGAAGCTCCAAAATCCACATAAGGGCAACATAAAAGTAATCCATATGACTCCAGGGGTTAAATCAATGGCTTCTGAAGCAATATGATAGGTATGGGTGAGAAACAGATCAATATTTACGTCCTTTATTTATTTTTTTTACTATAAATCCTCCTCCCTGTTCAGTCAATCTCCACTTCAGTTTCACTTTCCCATTCTTCTTTTTTTGTTGATTCACTGTCTTAATGCATATCGCCTCCTACTGGGCAGAGAGGAGAATTTATAATAAAAATGACCCAAATATTGATCTGTTTCTCACCCACACCTATCATATCATGTCTGAACACATGGATTTATTTATTGGAGTCATATGGATTACTTTTATGTTCCCTTTATGTGGATTTTGGAGCTTTGAAATTTTGACACCCATTCACTTCCATTGTGAGGGCACAAAAAAAAAAAAAAAATCTTAATTTGTGTTCTGCAGAAGAAAGTCATAAAAATATGGGAGTAAATCATGAGAGAATTTTCCTTTTTTGGGTGAATTATTCCTTTAAAGGGCAGAATCCAACAAAAGTTTTGATCGTCTTTGTTTTAGGCATTTCGTCATCATGGCAATGAAGCAATTTTGTCACACTAAAATCATGTTAACACGCATGTTGTTTGTCTTGTGGCTATACTTTTGAAACCGTGAGTATTTTAATATTCATGGATTGGCCAATATCACTGCAGTGACAAGCAACATTACAACAGTGAATCCTTTACTTAAATACTTTGCTCCTCTGAAGTCAAAGAACTGACAGGCCCAAGATTTGGTATAATTGTTTTTGATAGCCATTGAAACACATGTCAAACCCTTATACTAAAAAGAAAAACTGGCATCTGTCAAATACAGTACATGTGCTGTCGTGCTTGTGACAAAATGCAAGTTAATTACTGAAGTCGATCATTTACGGTGCTATTCGAATTTCCCTTTCAGCAACATCTGTTTTAATTCTTTGATGCCAGTCAACCAAAATTGTGTATCTTTAATTCAGATTCACAATTTTCTTTTCACCCTTGCCACTTACTTTTCTCCATACTTGACTTTAATCAATGAGACTGGTAAAGCATCTGAGCTCAGTCAATAAGGGCTTAAAGAGGGTGTAATTAAATGAAATTGAATTGCACTTGCACAGAGGCACTTTCTGTGTGTGAGTACGTAGGATGCTGGTGCTCATGTTCTATTCACCATTAGAGACTCAAACTGGGCCACAATTTAATGCAAAATCTGAAGATAATGGTAGATTATTACCTGTGTATGTCAAGCTGGGTCAAATAGAAAGCTTTCATCTGTGGCTGGTCACTCCAGATTGATAGTAAGTGTTGGACTTCAAACGCCTTTCAGTTAGACATCAGTTCCCCTATGATGACTTTTGCATGCTCCTCAGGTTAGCTTGAAAGCATGATTCTAAATTGCTGTGCTGCTATTGGAACACTGACAGTCTCCCTTGCTGACAAACATTAGAACAAGGGCGTCTCTATCCGTTTATGCCTGCTCACGTCAATAAATTGTAGCGATGACAGCAACATGCAAAACATGGGTTAACGACAAGTAATTTTCTGAGTTCAATGCAAGTCAGTCTCAATCGACAGCATTTGTGGCATTATGTTGATTACCACAAAAAAAATTATTTAGACTTGTCCCTCCTTTTCTTTAAAAGAAGCAAAAATTTGTTTAAATAGTATAGCCTCAAGACATACACATTATGCATGATTTTAGTGAGATAAAATCGTTACTTACATTTTCTGTGTAATGTTATATCAAATTTTACAATTTCACTGCCATGACAACTTAACGCCATGAACCCTGTAATCCCAGTAAGCGGCTTTATATCTCAAATAATACATACATTTCCCAAAAAATTTATCCCATTCGCTTTCATTGTAAGTGCCTCACTGTAATCTCAATTTTTGCATTTGTTTTTTTAAAAGGAGGGACGAGTCAAAATTATTTATGTCATAATCAACATTATGCTACAAACATTATACTGACAATTGAGTTTAACTTGTATCGAACCAGAAATATTCCTTTAAAGTGTAACTGGTCACCCAATGTAGAATCCACCCCTGCAGAAGAGTGCAATACTCTTGTTCCGAGCGCCAAGGTTGTTAATCAACTGTATATGCTTCTGCTTAAGCCATCAGTCCGTGTTGTTTCAACTTTAAGAAAAAGTTGTGTTTAATAGCTGAATTCATGGTGAAGAACTATTTTACACTACATATGATCCTGAGGAAGGAAAAAACAAATAACAGAATCCCAGTAAATAAACCATAGCAAAAGAGCTCTGCAGCAACTGCCTACTTTCATGACACACTGTGAATGAATCCTGCTACCGCCAATGGCTAGGGTTTAATTTGGGTAGGCCCAGGTCCACCCAGAATATTACAGCAGAGATTCTTTGACTTCAAATATATATTTATAAAATAATTTATAAATATAAACTACACCCTTGTTTTTAGATACCAATAAGAGTGTGGTGCTCTCAGTCCTGGCTACTACATTTTGCCTTTTAATCCATTTTGTAGATTTTCCACCAAAATTAGTGTAGAAAATGTCAAGAACTTTGTCACGCTTTGGATGGAAGGAGGACAAAGATGGGAGTCGGAGTGAACCCAAGTGCAATTTAATAACAAAACTACTGTATATACAAGAACTACAAAGAAAACACTGAGCACTATACAAGACAAAACAAAGAATAATATCCAACGGCAAACACAAAGAAGAAAAACAACAACTACTAACATATAGAGGATATTAGTAGTGTGATAAGGGATGGTGCGCTAAGACAAGATGAGAGGAGACTGGATAAACACTGAGAGAATGAGGTGAGTTTATATAGAGTCCTTGATGAGGTGATTGGGAAAAGGTGTGGCTGATTAGACTGTGGGTGAACTAGAGCAGTTGATGGCTGGAGTGGTGGAGACCGAAGGGGGCATGACAAACATCAGCAGATTCTGTCTGTGCCTAATAATATGTAATATAAAAAATAAAATAATAAAACACACACAGGCCAAATTCATGTTATTGTTCTGCCTGGTATCAGGAATGGTGGCTGATTACAGGTACATTGTTTTTAAAATAACCAGATGACTACATAAACAAGTGCATCTACATGCACACCAATACGCTGATAACAGTTTAAAAAACCCAAGAAAACCGCACTTACAAGAGATTTGAAATCATCAGATTGTTCTCTTCTTTTGTGCACGCTGGATAAGCTGGTAAGAACGTCTGGTAAAGGTGTTTACATGGAGAGCAAAAATCTACATGTACCGCTCGCTTTATGCTTTAAAACTGTACATAACCTTACCCCGATAGAGGAAAGTAATTTAAGGCATTTACGTGACCTTCATGTTGTCGACTGAACATAATCGGTGTAGGATCGTGCAGGTAAACGTGCTCATTTTAATCCCATGCTAATTTAGGATGAATTTAATGCTGAAGAACATAGGCAAAAATAATGATAGAGGATTAAGCCTCAACAGTTGTCCGACCTATAATAACCCTAGAGTATCTTGAACATTTCCATGCATTTCTCTGTGCATGCTTCTCTGCATGTTTGTATGTGTGTTTGACATGTTACCACACAATGTAACATGCCGTCTAGATGGTTATCAGTAGGTGTCTTTTTTAACTCAAGCGGTCAGTACCTAAGGGGATGAGAAAACGAGGGGGACTCTGGGTTGCAGCACAGGGCATGTAAGTGCTTGTTCTATTGCCCTGCTTAGAAATGGTTCTGGGGTAGTAAATATGTCCAAAAACCCCCATCTGAGAACTTGCTCTGCACACTACAACCCTAAAAACATACATAAAACTTGTATAAACTGTGTATAGAGTCCATCCATGTTCAATACAACCATAATTAAAATTATTCAAACAGGGATTTTTCTCTTTGTTTTGAAGGAAAGTGTAACTAATGTAAATGGCAAGATGTCTTATCCTTATCTTGGATGTTGATTTTTCATAATCCCCCAAGGCAAAATTATAACGATTCTTAGATCACAAGGAGAGACAGATTCACTCTAAAGGGCAGTATGTTCTCTTAATTACTAGCCTGCCACTGTTGAAGGAATGTTCACTTGCACAACACGCTTGCATAACCTGTTTAGCGTCAGCCCATCATATACTAAATACTCACATTTTCCATTCCAGCATGAGCAAAAATACACCTGTTTTACCCTGTTTAAAAATATCAGTACGCTAAGTAGAGAGTCCATACCTTTGACCTACTTCTTTAATTATCAAACATGCTAATGCAAACACTAAAACAGCAGTTACAGATGTGGGATCTGCATTCAAGTGGCTATTTTGTCCACTAGAGAGCTTTGTTGTGTGTTTTTCGTGCTCGTGCGATCAAGACATGACCCATAAGCTTACCATAATGTGGCCTTTTATATTTGAACCTGTTGCATATTATGTTAGTAAACACACAGTGTTTAAGTTTTTACTGTATGTTAAAGAAATAGTTCAACCAAAACGAAAATCATGTCACCTTTTACTCACCTTCATGTTGTAGGAACACAAAAGGAGATGTTAGACAGCACTGCATGAAATCATGTGGTTCAGAATCACGGCAGTTCAGATGTGAAATGGCCACTGTGTGGCGCTAAAAGCAAGTTACAATTTTTAAGGTTAATGCTCTATCAAATTTTAAATCAACAAAACTTCCTACCCTAAACCTTAAACCTAAACCTAACCAATAGTGTCATAATATGCAAATGTGAGCTGAAAAACATAATAACTGAAGCAACCATGTCATTTTTTTGGTGCTTCTATACACTTACGATTCACGTGTCGACTCGCATGCTCTTCAGGACTCACGCCCCAGTCCATCACATTGCAAGTGCAACGCTCTATCTGTTGAGCTACCGCACAATTTGATTGTGCATGAACAAGCTTATAAATGTATTTGGTTATGTAATGCAAACGTTAAAATGTATCACTGGCTAAAGGATAGTCATTGGCTATAGTAAAAGTGTTTAGATGTCATAAGATAGCATTGTGTGAGGAATGGGGCAAAAAGTTAGTGTTAATGAACTGATAATCTGCCGTTTTACTCATGATTTGAATAAAAATTGAATAAAAGTCTTTGTTGCTGTGGCGCCTCTAGTGTTTATTTCACCAGGAAACTGCCGTGATACGTATACAACGATCCATGTAAAAATCATTTAGCAAAAATTTGTGTATAGTAACGTGTTTGAGACCAGTTTGATTTATAACATAATTAAAGAGCTATAAGGAAGACTGGTTCACAATGTTTACCATAGCAACATGCGTGAGAAAAATAATATTTTTTTTTGTTTTTATATTTTTAAATAAACTGGGATCAGTCTTATCTTCATTACTAAGAATGAATGTATTACACAATGGTAAAATACACATGTGCCTTTCAATTGTGGTAGTTTCTCTTCAGCTGACACATTCCTTTGTGTGTTTTGCAATAATCCATAATCATTTAAAATGAAATATAGCTACAGTAAAGTCATGTTGTGTCAGATGTGTTTATACACACAATAAGTGATGGCTCCCATTTGATTGTTATCTCTTTGTAATAGGTGTAATTACACTGATTTCAGAGGAGGCAGTGAAATATTATTCTTGGAGAGACCATAGCGGAGCAAAAAAAAAAAAAAAAAAAACAGTTTATAAGAAAATCATTTATCAGAAAACCATCTGAAGTGTGCCATATTAAAGCTGAAGTGTTTAACTTTTTTGGTGTTGAAATAAATTTTACTATCCCAGCTTAATATGCAAAGATATCAAGCCATGTGTTGGTTAATATTCTCGAAAACTGTAAACACTGTCACTGTGGCGCTATAAATATCCATTACAAAACCCATCCATTCTGACACAACACTGACTCAACCAACGATGTGAGTTGGGGGCGGGACTATCTGTTGGTTTGATCAACACGAGGGCATTAGCGGATCCTGGCATAGGCGATATAGGCAGCCGGCTAGGGTGGCAGCACTGTCTGGGGCGGCACGACAGGGTACCTGATCGGAACTTTGAAGCTCCAAAAGCAAATAAAGGCAGCATAAAAGTAATTCATAAGACTCCAGTGGTTAAATCTATGTCTTCAGAAGTGACATGATAGATGTCGGTGAGAAACAGATAAATATTTAAGTCCCTTTTTACTCAATCTCCACTTACACTTTCAGACGTGAAAGTGAAACTAAACAGGCATCAAATGTGACTTTCAGATGCGAAAGTGGAGATTTCGTGTATAAAAAGGACTAAAATATTGATCTGTTTCTCATGTTGTTTTTGTTTATATTAAGGGGGGGCGCCACATCGGATCTCGCCTAGAGCACCAAGTAAGCCAGAACCAGCACTGCACGAGGGAGTGTTCAAAAAAGCTGTTTGAAAACAATGTTTGTTTTTACAATTTTGTACTTGCTTGTTTTGATTATTGGGGGGGTTACCTCCGCCCCTAGAATCTACACCCTTGGAACCAAGTTATATTTTCAGACATTTATTTTATTTATTCATTCCACAAACAACTCAAAAGAGAGCAGTATACTGCATCAAACTGATAATAAAAATAGCATTATTAGTATGAGATTCAAAGCTTCTTTAGGTGGGGACAGAGAGTTATTGAAGCACATTGTACAATCACTTATGTTTTAAGCTGCCAAAATATACTAATTATATATGTTTCTTCAGTCACATAAAATATACTCAAAATATAATTTGAAGATTTACGCATTTCAATTTCATATAAAATTACATTAAATTGAATCAAGTAATTTTTAACAAACAAACGAAAAAGTTGTATTAATTTAATTTTGTTAGAAATTACACTTCATTTTTATGGAATTTTGTTATATAGTTGAAAGTTGTAAATTACATTAGCCTAAAAAATAGGCAAAATTATTATTTATTTATTTATTTATTTATTTATTTTATTTTTAAGTGTATAAAGATCAATCCTAAACAGGAACCACTGCAGAGCCAAAACCTTGCAAGAAGACAATAAGAAAAAAAAAAAGTATATCATTTCAAGCATTCTTGTAAGATGAAATACAAAACTGCAGTTGTGCTAGTTTCGACCAGATATCTTACTGGAGGTTCATCTGAATCCAGACAAGTTATCATTCCACAACAGATTTGGAATTAATCCAGTTAGTTGCATCCCTGCCTTACAATAACAAACAGCACCATCTTGGTGGTCTACAGCAGTTCCTCACCTGACTGTGGCGCCTCAGGACAGGTCAGTGCATCAGTTCATAGATGAAGCTTCAATGATGCCTAATGTGGCTTAACATTCTACTAGTGCATTGAAGTCTTGTCACTTAATCAAGCGTCAGGTGGGCTTTGATTCAGCTTCTTTGGGTCTGTAAGATCAAACATTTATTAAAACTTTTTGTATCTTTTATCATCTCTTCTTTTAATGTCTTCTGATCGCAGTCTTGGGTTTCTTTGATTATCAAGCACATACAAGCTCTTACCCTTTCTGTCTTTTTTATTTGATTATTTTCCATGAAACTTTTTTCTTTATTTAATCCAAATAATGGCTAAAATGATAGCACCAGAACTGTCATCTTTTTAGATGTATATGAAAGCAAATACAGTAGATCTAAAAAGATTACCATAGCCGAGCTATAACCACCATAGATGGTCTATCAATATTGGTTTATCAATTATTCTTAAAAAATTGACATGCCCTTTTGAATCAAACATCAAGGTAAGATAACATAAAACTAACCTGCACTTACATAAGGCATTATGCTTTATCTGTATTCTTGGTTAACCATTGGTAATTACCCCCATAATGTATTCTTCTGTACCTCAATGACCATAAGGTTTATCGGTAACAATTTACAATAAAGTTCCATTTGTTAACACTGAAGATAATTACATGACACGAGCTGACAATGAACAATAATCTTACAGCATTTATCAATCTTGTTTAATGTTAATTTCAACATATACTAACTCTGAAATACATTTTTTAAATTAAAAGTTATACATGTACTATGTCAACATTAGTTAATGCACTATGAACTAAATTGAACTAACAATGAACATTTTTATTTTTATAAACTAACCTTAACCAAGATTATTGAATGCTGTAAAAATATAGTGTTCATTGTTAGTTCATGATTTCTATTGCATTATTTAATGTTACCAAATGGAATGTCATTGTAAAGCGTCACCAAAATTATGTTTGCTCCATTTAAAATGTTTGTTTTTTTTTGTTTTTTTTTAAAGTAGGCAAGAATAAGAGGGGAACATTAATAGTTTCATAGTATTTCACATAAATGACTAGAGCGCTATGGAATGTATCTCAAAATCTTTTCCGACAGCAAATCATTTTAACAATTTTCCATCCATATCTAATTATGTTTTGCTATGCATGCACAGAGACTCATTTGGAATAATGAGTTCTTTTTTCAATATATTTCACAGATCTTCATTATGCCCACATTCTATCCCCATTCTCTCAAATATTCCATCTCTTTATTAAATGAGAAACATGGTTTCTCGCATTTTAAAGCTCAGTGTATCCTTGAGCTTGTTCACTGGTTATAATTATAGGATATAAGAAGTTAAGGAGCTTTTAAGACATAAAACAACTGAGTTTAAAAGGGTGTGCTCTGGTTTAAAACTAAGGCCAAATGTATTTTTATCATTTTGCGAAATGAGTGCAACTGAACTTATTAAAACTTAGGAACTGCATTAAACAAATAATGAAATCCGGTGCTGCAGATCAATGATTGCAATTTATATGTGCACAATTATTGATACATAATATTGTGTTATTGGCCCACCTCTGACACAAATGGTACTTGGAACTAATAATTAAATCCAAGAAAAAAGACAGACAAAAACATTTGGCCTTTCAAATATTAACATGTTTGGCTTGATGCTATTCTCTGTAAATGTGATGTGGTTTGCAACAGTTTAATTTCAGCAACAGATCACAGAAAGTCCGACCTAAATCATAAGGCCCAAGAGATACTAGTGACTATAAAAGGGCTTTTGTACTGCAGAAGTGATGCAAACAAAGGTAATGAACTGTCATGGATTCCTTTGATCCCTGTTCAGTGAAACAACTGTGATTGTGAGCATGAAGAACCATGAACAGTAAAGCACCATTGTTCTGGACAATGTCCCAGTTGAATAATACATATATGGGCTTATTTATATCGTCACATATTCAGCCATTTAAATCTGTCTCACAAATATGAAAGTAAACAACCTGTCAGCACTCTTTAACAGAAAGATCCCATTCTGCAATAGATGGCTTGTGCATGGATGGATGATAATTCACAATTTAGATCTAATACAGTATGTATCGATGTGTCTAGCACAGCTTTATTTGCATGTGGAGAGCTCTAATACCAATGTGCTCACATTTAATCAGTCATATCTATTAGTAACAATCCCAACTGTGTTTTGTTTGCTCATTAAATAAAGTGATTTTTCTTATCTGTAAGCACTGCATGCATGTCAGCATATCTGTATGTGAATCAGGGAGTGATTTATGGACAAGCACAGCAGTGGCAGAACTCGTACACAACATTGTGTGCTTGTTTGTGTACTCCATGCTACAGTATAATGAAAATGTTTTCAACCAGATGTCAGTTTGATTGATGGGTGGATATTCATATATCAGGTGCAGGACCCCTGTGTGTGATAAGAGGTGTGCTTGTCTTTGCAAGGCTGATGGGTTGAAACATTTAAGAAGGCAGAACCATAGCAGACTGCTTTCACATTGTCTATGAGTGGAATGTTCCCAAGGACTTCAGACTTTCCAATAATCACTCCTTGATTGTTTGGTTTTCTGCTCACACATTTGAAAGAATATTTTAATAATGTTTTGTCAACTAAAAGCTGGAATTATTTATTTCATTGTTACTGTTTGTATTTTACACTATCAGATGAAAAATGTGGACATACTTGACTGAATTTGTTTCTTCTGGTCTTTAAACCACTCAATATAAGTGCTAACGCTTTAATATTTAAAATGAGTTTTGTAGACAAATATAAATTGTGTCCAAGCTTGAATTTTTAAAAATAATAATAATTATTGTTGTTGTTATTGTTATTATTATTATTATTATTATTATTATTATTATTATTATTTATGGATTAGTTGGACAAGATAGTGAAAGAAAAGCAGACAAACAAACATCTATCATAAACTATTTTTAAACAACACTTTTTAAAAAGGTTAAGAGAACACCAAGAGTGTGCAGTGCTGTAAAGGGTGGAAACTTTGAAGAAGTTGTTTAACATTTTACTTTTCTGGTCAATTCTATTTGTGGTACTTTATAGCTGATGAATTTACTATTATATAAAATGTTTAGAATAGCAATAATAAACAATGGGTAGGTATGTCCAAACTTTGGACAGGTAGTGTAGCTTTTGGCAAATGCAATAACTGAATAATGTATATAAATAAGTTATATTTATATCACTATTATTTAACAGTACAATATTTATAAATGTTATTTATATTTATTTCGATTAGTTATAATTAGTATTGATTAACTAATATAATTTAAGAATATAAAATAGCAATCATACTTTGTAAAAGGATATGTTAATCTAAGTGCACTTTGATTCATACCTAAAGCAGGCATTCAGTGTTGTGTCTCCCGCAGTGTCCTGAAAATGATCACAGAGCTGTTTTATTCCTGGCCACCAGAGGAAGCTCCACCAATACTGAGAGCTCTGAGCAGAGAAGTTGCCAAACCTCCTGCGTGAACTTCAAGAGATTCAAGATCACCGCATCACCTCAAACAAAGACAGGTGAAACAACTGCAGATTATCACCCACCCATAATTATCAACACAATAGCGGGAAGTTCATTGCTGAATGAACTAGTCAATGTTTTAGACCACCTTCATAGTTATGCTTTACTCAAACGAACAACCTTCTCACCTGAGGTGACATTTTCATCGAGTTTCCACACGGTTCAGAAACATACCTATTTATCCCACTGAAAAACAACAGCCTCCTCGTTGGAAAATATATATTACTGTCATTGTATTAAGGTATAATATATCTTATATAGGGGCAATTTGAATGTTTTATTGTCTTTCGTCTGGAGTGTAATGGAACATTTATGACGATGCAACTTTGCTCGCGCGGTTACTAGAAAAGGCGGGAATAATTCGCGCCAGTCACATATTAGCGCCTTTTCTTGTAAACACACAAGGAAAAGTTCGCGTGACACTTTTAATTGGCTGGTTTTTTTTTTTTTCGTCAGAACTGTTTTTCAATGGTTTTCTAATGTAAATATGCGCTAGACCGATGCGTCGTGTCTCATTGTTTTTCATAGAGTTTTTTTTTTAAGTTAATGAAACATTCCGGGTTCAATACAATTACTGTAAGCACAGTCGACAGCATTGGTGGCATATGGTGGCATTTACCACAAACTGTTATTTCGACTTGTCCTCCTGTTCTTTGAAAAAAGCAAAAATCGGGAATTACAGTAAGACACTTACAATGGAAGTGAATGGGGCCAATCCGTGAACGTTATAGCCACAAGACAAACAACATGCATGGTAACATGATTTTAGATAAAACCGCATACTAACCTTTTCTGTGTAAACATATATCAAATTTTACAAATTTGTTGCCATGATGATGTAATGCCGTAAATCCTAATACAACCGATTTAAGCAACTTTACAGCTCAAATAATACATATATTTTAACAGAGGAGTTAATCTGTGTTTTTATAAAATTATAAGCTTCACATTTCTGCCTTTAAACCCTCTGAAAATTGGCCCCATTCACTTTCATTGTAAGTGCCTCACTCTAACCTCATTTTTTCAAATAATTTCTTGTGGTAATCAACATAATGCCACTGTTCTATTCGTGGTGCTGCATCTAGAATTTTTTAATACAATGACGTGTGAATGGCCACTAACTCATCCTCTTGGATCTCTGTGGAAAAGGATCGGAAGCTGGAGGATGTCCCCTGAGACTGGCGGTTTGTTTTTTTTACGTAAATTGGGTTGTTCCCAGGAACTTGCGCTGGTGGTGTTCCAAAGTAGGCCATGGAAAATACATGCCACCTGTTAGGAGTGGAACCGCTGAAAGCGCACAGGCCAGTGTCCAGGCACGAACTGTCATGAGCTATTTTTGGATATCAGGGGCATTGCTGATGTCAAGAATGTTTCTTTTAAAAATATATGTGACTATTGCAAAAATAACAAGAAACCTTTTTTAAATCCGTGCCACCATTACACATACAAAGATGCAAACAAAGGCCTATATGATGCACCCAATTGTGCCACACCTTCATTGTGTTCATGCTTAGAACTGCAAATTCCAGATCACCACCATAGGAGTCATGGTCATGTGTATTTCTGGTCCTTTTCTTTCTTTCAGCTCTTAGGAATTTTGCTTATTGTACATCGCTTAAGTTTAATACGCATAGCAGAATCACAACACCTAATTGACTGGAGATGCATTGTTCAAGTCGTGCAGCTGTCTCACCTCAGAAAACATGGGGAATGTGGCTTCATAAGACTGCGCCTCTGCATTTGGTCCTTGCTGCTGCACTTTGTGTCTTGTGCAATCTTTGGCATTGTGGAGCGTTAGGGCTGTGTACCCTCTCTATCGGACGGATCTGTTCACTTTGAGGGCTCCGATAAGGGGAAGGGTGAGTGCGTCTGATTCTCATCTTGCCCAGTCAATGGCCTGCTCTGCCCGAGTACAAACACTTTCATTCATGCTCTCTTATCTCCACTTAAAGGCCTCAGATGTTGTGAGACACAAGGACTGTGTTCTTTGTTGGATGTGTGGGACAGCTTGGTTTTGCGCATTTAAGTTATCATTGTGCACAGTTGTTTAGAACTGATGTAATGTTGATGTCGTTTGTCAGAACACACTATTATACAAGGACAAAGTATAGAAGGAGATTTCAGTATATAAGAGGCAAGTTATGCTTTTTAACAGACAGTTTTTTTTTATTTATTATTTTTTTATTTTTTTATTATTTGTTGATCTCTTTGTTGAATTGTATTAGTTAGTGATGAGCTCTTGATTAACACTTGTTCTCTTTCCTTTTCCCCAGTGCCTGGATAAAAATTGCTCTTCCATGCTGTTTAGAGAAGCAGCACTTGTGGATTAAGATCAGAGCAGACAGAATTCTGGCTTACGCAGTCTGTCAGTCCGCAAGCTCATTCATCCACCCCAAGATCCCATCACACCATAGAGTTGCTTTTGTCAGGTGAGCAACACCAACACAAGCAATTTTCTCCTGGGCATTTTCGAGAAAGATGGCAAAATTTAACTGATGCGTTACCGTAGCAAAGAGCATGTTCATGTTGTGACGTGTATGTGAAGTGTGGAGATCAGATCAGAATAAGGAAAATCCTTTGCAACTATTGCGAAGAAGGATCGAGAGGGATTTTATTTATTTACTTACAAACTCCATGAACTGACATCATTTAAAATCTGGGTTTCTCAGCAGTTTAGCCTTGAAATCTAAAAATGAAATCTAGGTTTGCGACCAAACTGTGCTCTGTGTTTTGACGTGTAATGGGAAAAGCATTCCTAACGTGCACAGTTGCATCAAAGCATAACGCACATTACAGTCTATAGGGCTTTGTCTTATATATTATGTGTGTGTGCATGTATATGTATGTATGTGTTTAAGGATGTGGCGATTAACTAGAGTTGATCTAGAAAGTTGAGCATACATTTTGCAAGCGACAAAAGAACATGTTGCATCATGATTCTCAGAAACTGAAATTAAAATTAAAACTTAAAGGTATAGTTCTCCCCAAAATTCTAATTTTACTCACCCTTGTGCTGTCTCAACTCGTGTGACTTTTTTCCTTCTGCGGAACACAAACAAAAATATTTTGAAAGATGTATGATGTGTTTTTGTCCATACAATGTAAGGCAATGATATCCAAAACTTTCAAGCTCCAAAAAGGACATAAAGGCTGCATAAAGGTAATCTATACAACTCAAGTGGTTTAATTCACATCTCCTGAAGCCATACAATTTCGCTGGATGAGAAACTGACCAACATTTTATTCCTTATTCACTATAAATCTTGACATCCACAGTCTCCTTGGCGCACGTTCATGAGAGAAGCTTGTTCATACTTCTTCGTGTGCGTTTTGGATCCCATTGACTTACATTGTATGGACAAAAACACATTATACATATTTCAAACTATCTCAGTGTTGCACAGACGAAAGAAAGTCATACGAGTTGAGATGACACAAGGGGTGAGTAAATAAGAAAGTTATCATTCTGGGTGAACTATCCCTTTAAAATTAAGCCCAAAATAATTCTGCATAATGTTGATGTTTTAAAAGACCGTCATGCATGCTTATTGTTGCATGGTAGGTCCAAGGATCCAATAGCATTATATACGCAGCCCCACACCATTGAATCGAAAACACCCTGGATTTTCCTTAATGATCACTGAAGTAAGTGCTTGGGTGTGATGTTTTCATTCAGCTTTGTTTGAAAACCCCTAAAATGCTTAGATTTTTAAAATACCCTGATTAGTGTGTATTAATTTACAAGCAATATGTCAACAACAGTTAACCAAACCACTCTGGGAATTTCCATCACAGATACACCCTCTTTTTTTTTTTTTTTTTTTTTTCAGCTGTCTGATCTAGTGTCTTGTTTGTTGTTCTGCAAAGGTTTTGGCGAAATGCTTGCCCAAGGCATAATATGTGCTTTCAGTGTTAGAACGCTCAGCTCTGAGCCAGTTCTATTAGACAGTGCATAATGTTTACTTAACTGATTGGCAGCATGATGGGTAACTATGCAGCTTGGAGATTTCAGCTCGCGAGTCATGACAGGAGTATTCCAGCATTAATGGGAAGCTTGATATAAACAGAACCCGTCAAAAAAAGGAAGAACTCAAAGGTCTGTCAAAATAAAAGTCCCGCTAAAATGAAAGCTCTATTCAACTGGATGCGTGAAATTTAAGACAGAAAAATATAAATACAGTACAAAAATTTTGTATTCAAAAAGTTGCAATACTACTCATAATAACAATAGTATAATATTAAATGGTTGTGGAGGCCTGGGTAGCTCAGCGAGTATTGATGCTGACTACCACTCCTGGAGTCACAAGTTCGATTCCAGGGTGTGCTGAGTGACTCCAGCCAGGTCTCCTAAGCAACCAAATTGGCCCGGTTGCTAGGGAGGGTAGAGTCACATGGGCTGATCTCCTTGTGGTCACGATTAGTGGTTCTCACTCTCAAAGGGGCACGTGGTAAGTTGTGCGTGGATCGCGGAGAGTAGCATGAGCCTCCACATCCTGGGAGTCTCCACAGTGTCATGCACAACGAGCTATGTGATAAAATGCGCGGATTGGCTGTCTCAGAAGCGGAGGCAACCAAGACTTGTCCTCCGCCACCCGTATTTGGATGAGTAACTGCGCCACCACGTGGACCTACTAAGTAGTGGGAATTGGGCATCCAAATTGGGAGAAAAGAGGATAAAAAAAAAAACAATTAAATGGTTGTATTATTATTATTATTATTATTATCTGTAAGCAATATCACAAGTGTACTGAATATCAGCATGTTGTGATTCAGCCATAGCAGCCTTGTGCCACAGGTAACCAGATTTTATTTTATTTTTTATTTTTTTTCTTTAATACTGTGGAGCTCTGTTTTGCAGGATTTTATTTGACCAAAAATACAATTGCAAGTTTTGGTTAAAAAATAATTATTATATTTTCATTTGATTAAAGCTGTATGTATTAGTTTGATTAAACACCATTGGATCATAACATTTAATTAAATAATTTAACATGCAATTCAGAAAAATGAAATTGGAAAATGCAGAATTTGTAGCCGTTAGATTTTATGCAGTTGTTTTAATCGTCATTTTCTGTGTAATTTCAGACTTTTTTATTTGTTGCTTAAGTATCGATTTAGTATTGATATCGAGGTACCAGGGCTGGTATCGTACCGAAGCCAAAATGTTGGTATCGGAGCAACCCTACTTGTCAGTCTCAAAGCATCATAGTTGAATTAACTGCTTACATAAACTAAATAATGAAGAAAGTTTGCTCCTACTGAGCAGACAAACTTTCTTCATAAAGTGAAACTGCCAGACATACATGAAATTGTTCGTCTACAAAAGTCAATGGTTGTGTTGCACAATGGTTGTCTCGAAATGTGTGTTGTTTGGCTGATTTCATTAATCTCTTGTTGTGCATGGCTTACTTCGCTCAGTGTCTCTTCAAAGACGGTGAGGTTATCCAGTCATTCAGTCAAATCCTTGCATGATTTTATTCAACGTTATCACATTGAGATGCTTTTTACACCCTGCACACAAACCATTGAGGACAATCATTCAGCTACTGTGAGCTCAAATAACACAGCCACTTGCAAGCAAATTGTTTAATGAAACCTCAAAGATGTGAGTGTATCGCAGTGTAACGTGCTCATTGTACACAGATTGAAATGTAATTTGAAAGGCTCTCACTTGGGCTAATGGTTCAGATTTTGTTTCTCTCTCTCCAATACAGGTGTGGTCCAGAGACCACTAATGGCAGCAGTTTAAACCTAAGACTACGTAGTTGTTGCCCACCTTGAAATGACTAAGTTGGCCATGCCTGAAAGATGCCATTGTGAGTGTGTAAATACGACAACAGTGACAGGCCTTCAGTGGACCTATTTGAAGTAATTTTAGTACAATTAGTGTTTTTGAATGCAGTTTTTACCACTATTATTATTCCAATTCATTTGCACAGAAGTGTCACTGCAAATGATAGCTTTGCCAATTTTATTCATACAATATTAAAGCCACAAGAGACCATACTTGTTTTCTTTTTTTCATGATGTGAAGCAACAGCAATATAATAAAAGACACCAGTGTTTTTAGAATTTTAGAATCAGTATTTAGAATCAAAATAGGGATGCACGATATATCGGCGGGCGATATATTATTGGCCGATAACCGGGAAGATCAAAATAATATTATCATGCCGATAATGGAATCCGATATTTTCACCAATAATTCGCTTCCGTACATCTCTGTGACGCGCGCTCATGAGAGGATGACGTAAGCTCGTTGGTAAGGTCACGCCACACGTGGAGGAAGCACGAAGTGTGTCATTGTTTACAAGAGAAACTTGCACAGACATCAGACCAAGCGCCGTTCACAGACCAAAACAGTCCAAAACAATTTCAAAACAATATAAAATCAAATAAAAAATTATTTCCAAATAATAATAATAAAAAAAACATTTTCATTTTTGGGGGAACTATTCCTTTAAGGCTGAAATTCTCTGACTGCCTGCTGTGTCTTTCCTTCAGGCAGAGAATTGGGCAGGCTCAAGCGACAGTGCATGTGCTCATACACAGCATGTCTGTGTGAGTGAGAGCCAAGCTTATGTTGCTCTGTGAGGATTATTTCAACATCTCTGCACCTTGGTTTTTTGGTGCTGGTTTTAGTCATCTACTGTAGGTAATGATGGAATTTCCCATATTCTGTTTGCTTCATGAGGCAATAAACGAAACGTGTCAAAAACATGTATGATTGTTACTTGGGGGCTATCGTTTTCACGTACTAATTTGTGAAACATAAACGGAATGTGGGAAATAGCACATCGTTACTTACATCGCAGTATTCTGATAAAAACAAGTCCAAGCACAACCTAAAACGGTACATTTTAATAAATTATACAGTGGAACTGTCACAGATGAGCACTGTAGCAAGCGTCTGTGAATGAGATGCACATACAAACAAACCACCACGGCACTTGCAGTCTAGCTGCCGGCACTAATAATACACCATGTATACAGAGATTATGGTTTGTTTTGTTGTTTAAAAGTCATTACATGCAATTTATTGCCTCAGTTTGGTTTAATGCATTATTACAGCTGTTTGAAGTTCATTATTCTCACCAGGATTACCGTAAACACCTATATAAATGAGCACCATAATTTATGCAAGTGCATTATTATTTATTTCTCATTTAAATCAGCATACATCTGTAATATAGGCACATTTATGGTTCATGTTACATCCGTCAAACCTTAAGTAGCAGTCAAAATTCCAAGCTTTTAAATGACACCTATTTTAAAATGAAAAGCTTAATGAATTAGCAAGCAGTTCCAGGTTGAAGGACTAAAAATTAAACCTTATATATATATATATATATATATATATATATACAGGTGCATCTCAATAAATTAGAATGTCGTGGAAAAGTTCATTTATTTCAGTAATTCAACTCAAATTGTGAAACTCGTGTATTAAATAAATTCAATGCACACAGACTGAAGTAGTTTAAGTCTTTGGTTCTTTTAATTGTGATGATTTTGGCTCACATTTAACAAAAACCCACCAATTCACTATCTCAAAAAATTAGAATACATCATAAGACCAATAAAAAAAACATTTTTAGTGAATTGTTGGCCTTCTGGAAAGTATGTTCATTTACTGTATATGTACTCAATACTTGGTAGGGGCTCCTTTTGCTTTAATTACTGCCTCAATTCGGCGTGGCATGGAGGTGTTCAGTTTGTGGCACTGCTGAGGTGGTATGGAAGCCCAGGTTTCTTTGACAGTGGCCTTCAGCTCATCTGCATTTTTTGGTCTCTTGTTTCTCATTTTCCTCTTGACAATACCCCATAGATTCTCTATGGGGTTCAGGTCTGGTGAGTTTGCTGGCCAGTCAAGCACACCAACACCATGGTCATTTAACCAACTTTTGGTGCTTTTTGGCAGTGTGGTCAGGTGCCAAATCCTGCTGGAAAATGAAATCAGCATCTCTAAAAAGCTGGTCAGCAGAAGGAAGCATGAACTGCTCCAAAATTTCTTGGTAAACGGGTGCAGTGAATTTGGTTTTCAAACAACACAATGGACCAACACCAGCAGATGACATTGCACCCCAAATCATCACAGACTGTGGAAACTTAACACTGGACTTCAAGCAACTTGGGCTATGAGCTTCTCCACCCTTCCTCCAGACTCTAGGACCTTGGTTTCCAAATGAAATACAAAACTTGCTCTCATTTGAAAAGAGGACTTTGGACCACTGGGCAACAGTCCAGTTCTTCTTCTCCTTAGCCCAGGTAAGACGCCTCTGACGTTGTCTGTGGTTCAGGAGTGGCTTAACAAGAGGAATACGACAACTGTAGCCAAATTCCTTGACACATCTGTGTGTGGTGGCTCTTGATGCCTTGACCCCAGCCTCAGTCTATTCCTTGTGAAGTTCACCCAAATTCTTGAATCGATTTTGCTTGACAATCATAAGGCTGTGGTTCTCTCGGTTGGTTGTGCATCTTTTTCTTCCACACTTTTTCCTTCCACTCAACTTTCTGTTAACATGCTTGGATACAGCACTCTGTGAACAGCCAGCTTCTTTGGCAATGAATGTTTGTGGCTTACCCTCCTTGTGAAGGGTGTCAATGATTGTCTTCTGGACAACTGTCAGATCAGCAGTCTTCCCCATGATTGTGTAGCCTAGTGAACCAAACTGAGAGACCATTTTGAAGGCTCAGGAAACCTTTGCAGGTGTTTTGAGTTGATTAGCTGATTGGCATGTCACCATATTCTAATTTTTTGAGATAGTGAATTGGTGGGTTTTTGTTAAATGTGAGCCAAAATCATCACAATTAAAAGAACCAAAGACTTAAACTACTTCAGTCTGTGTGCACTGAATTTATTTAATACACGAGTTTCACAATTTGAGTTGAATTACTGAAATAAATGAACTTTTCCACGACATTCTAATTTATTGAGATGCACCTGTATATATATATATCATTTATTGTATCGGTAACAATGAGCTGTGAGTTATCGGTATCCGCCCAGAAATTCCATATCGGTGCATCCCTAAATCAACAATTAGTTTTTTTGTCAGTGGTCTTTAGCAGAGCTAGCTGTCATTATAAATAGCTACATAAACAGTATGCCAAAGGCAAACAGACCTGTTTTATATGCACATATTCAGAGGCGTTCTTTTGGTATTCTTCTAAAAAATGCCAAATGGTTGCCTCAGGTCTTTGCATCTATCTTGTCTCCCAGGATGGAACTCCTCAGTCTGTTTACTGCGCGTGAAGCACTGTGCCATCCACGTATTACACAGCCAGTGTGTTGGAAATCAACATGCGGCTCATTGAGCCAGCAGTTTCCATGGTTTTGTGTGCTTTTGAACCCCTGCCAAATGAGGGAGATGAATATCAGTGAGGGATCATGAATCCTCTGATTTCTCTTCTCCAAAACATTGCTTTGTGCAGCAATTCTGACAGAGGAGAGGTCGGGTCGGCTCTGTTACTGCATGCTTCACACTTTGAGGAAGATTTCCAGCAGTGTTTCACCTTAGATGCATAGACATCCAACTTTAATGTGAATCAGACATATTCGCTACTAATTATTTTACATTTACATAAAAAGGTAACGTTTTGTGCCTTTTGGCAAGTTCTCAATCTGCACAGTGCCCCTTGAAGTACATTGCATTCAGAAAGTATTCAGACCACTACTTTTTTTCACATTTTATGTTGCAGCCTTATGCTAAAATGTTTTAAATTAAAAAAATCATCAATCTACACTCTATACCCCATAATGACTAAGCAAAAACCAGATTTTTGATAACTTTGCAAATTTCTTGAAAAAACTGAAATATCACATTGACATAAGTATTCAGACCCTTTGTTATGACACTAGAAATTTAGATCAGGTGCATCCCATTTCTCTGGATCATCTTTGAGATGTTTCTGCACTTTGATTGGAGTCCACCTGTGGCAAATTCAATTGATTGGACATAATTTGGAAAGGGACACACCTGTCTATATAAGGTCTCACAGCTGAAAATGCATATCAGAGCAAAAACCAAGCCATTGAGGTCAAAGGAACTGCCTGCAGAGCTCAGAGACAGGATTGTGTCGAGGCACAGATCTGGGGAAGGCTACAAAAATATTTTGGCTGCATTGAAGGTTCCCAAGAGCAGAGTGGCCTCCATAATTCTTAAATGGAAGAAGTTTGGAACAACCAGGACTCTTCCTAGAGCTGGCCGCCCGGCCAAACTGAGCAATCGGGGGGAGAAGGGCCTTGGTAAGATAGGTGACCAAGAATCTGATGGTCACTCTGGTCTCTCCTCAGTGCAAGACACATGGAAAGCCTGCTTGGAATTTGCAAAAAAGCACCTAAATGACTCTTAGACTGTGTGAAACAAGATTCTCTGGTCTGATGAAATGAAGATTGAAGTGTTTGGCCTCAATTCCAAGCGTCATGTCTGGAGGAAACCAGGCAACGCTCATCACCTATGCAATACCATCCCAACGGTGAAGCATGTTGGTGGTAGCATCATGCTGTGGTGGTGTTTTTCAGTGGCAGGGACTGAGGGACTGGTCAGGGTTGAAGTAAAGCTGAACACAGCAAAATACAGAGATATGCTTAATGAAAACCTGGTCCAGAGCACTCAGGACCTCAGACTGGGCCGAAGGTTCACCTTCCAACTGGACAATGACCCTAAGCACACAGCCAAGACAACGCAAGAGTGGCTTAGGGACAACTCTGTGAATGTCCTTGAGTGGCCCAGCCAGAGCCCAGACATGAACCCAATCGAATATCTCTGGAGAGACCTGAATATGGCTGTCCACCAGCAGTCCCCATCCGACCTGACAGAGCTTGAGAGGATCTGCAGAGAAGAATGGCAGAAAATCCCCAAATCCAGGTGTACAAAGCTTGTCGCATCATACCTAAAGACTTGAGGCTGTAATTGCTACCAAAAGTGCTTCAACTAAGTACTGAGTTAAGGGTTTGATGTCAATGTGATATTTCAGTTTTGTCTTTTTAATAAATTTGCGAAGTTATCAAAAATCTGGTTTTTGCTTTGTCATTATGGGGTATAGAGTGTAGATTGATGTGGAAAAAATAATAATTTAAAGCATTTTAGCATAAGGCTGCAACATAACAGAATGTGAAAAAATTAAGGGGTCTGAATACTTTCTGAATGCACTGTATTTGGACACTTAAGCCACACACTTAAAATGTATAAATGTGATCACATTAGATAACAAAATATCAAAAATTACTAATAACTATAATTGTAATCAGATTACTTTACTGAATACTTCATAAATTATTCATACAATTTCTTTCTAAAACATTTTTAACAGAAAAGTTTGTTTTTCCTCTCAATGGGCCTTATTCATGAAACACAAGCAGAACAAATTTTTGTGTAAATAATTCATAAAGTTTTCATATTTTCACCATGTTAGTTGGTACAAACAAAATTTACACCTGCTCCCAACCATATGTAAATCATTCTTAAGATATCCAAACATTGTGTTCTTTCAGACAAACTGCCTTGATTACATTGTGATAGAAGTGAAATTAATAAGTAATGAATAAATAACTAATAATTAATGAGTAAAATTAACCTTAAAAATTTTTTTTAAAATGAGTGGTTGTTTTCATTTTAAATCTTGAAAACGTTTCTTTGATGCTTGGATTTATTTCTTAAAAGTTTATTCCCAACTCTGCTTCATAAACGTTTAGGGCTGTGAATCGATTAAAATGTATGTAAAATCAGTGGACTTGCAGTTACAATTTGGATAAAATCTTCTGCCATTTTCTAGTGGATTATTTTTTAATAATGGGATAAAATGGGCAGATTCAATTCATATCAAACTATTGGCAAGAGAAACTTACGTGTGCATTGCTAATGCATTATTAGACACTATACATACAGATATAAAACATATTGAATGCTGAAGTTGAATTTGCTGAAGTTTAAAATCTTCGGTCTCTACAAGTATAACTGGCTGCAGCTTGCTGAACGGTCAGGTCCTTCACAGACACACACTGTGTCTCTCTCGTGCAGTTTCACTTTTGAAATGGGTTCAGGTGAAATGCAATGCGAAGAGATACAGCTGCCTGCCCGTATCACTTGCCCGCTTGCATGCAGAGTCTTCATTCTCCAGTAAATCCACTCCCGTGTTTATTATACAAGGGGAATGTGTCGCGTGTTGAGTCAAGTGAGTACCTCCTGAAAATGTATACAGTAAATGCCAATGTTAGCCACAGAAAGTGGGGGAAAACATTGGTGAAGTTTAATCCATTGCACAAAAATGCCTGGGTTTGCTCCTGGCAGGCAGCAGATAACCTAAAAATCAGAGCCTGTAAGGCTGAGTAGCCTGCCAGGAGCGACTCGGTTAAACTTTCTCCTATCGCGTGAAGTTTCAGGAAGTAAAAACAAATGGATACTGCATTAATTGTTACATTTTTTTTTAGCGTGTTAAAAATGTATGCAGACATTTACGCATTAAATTTCCCAGACCTATACATTTTATATAGTTTTTCCAGCATAAGTGTTTGGCATGGGGCGAAAAGGTAATGGAAAGATATAGTTTTTGTCAGATTTTCTCGAAAAATGTATTGCCCTCTAACGTGACAGGTAGGGCTGTTTCTTCATTTAATATAAGCTCCATAATTAAAGTTTCATAATTCAGTGTAGTCAGTTGATAATGCATGGTCTGTGTAAATGCTGTTAAACCTATATAAATAAAAACATCACGGGCAGGTTCATAGTACACAATACAATGAAAAAATAAATAAATAGAAAAAGTCTAGCTTACAGTGTGGTTTAGCTTGCAAATCTTTATTAGCTCACAGCGTTTCGGTCAAATACCTTCTTCGCATTCTTTTAATTTCTCTAAAGATTCTTCCAATTGCAAGAGAAATATCACTGTTACCATCATAATTTACCCGAGAAGTTTTACCAGTGATGCTGGCAATGCACTCAACTGAAGGTGGTGGAAATCCTCCTACCGGCTTGAACAGAATTTTGTTTTATACTAAAGCTTCATATAAAATTTTTTATTTTTTTTTTATTTACATCTTGGACTGTTAAATTCACAAAAGAACCTCCGATGACAATAAGTTCCTCACTTTCTTTGTGACCACACCAGCGTGTTCGCTAAATCAAAATGTTTTGATTTGAATGCACTTCATTGTAAACCCCTTTCATTACTGCCCTGTCTTTCTTATAGGGCATTTTCATGGGCGTGTATTATAATAATTGTGAATGAATGTGCACACACCCCGTACTTGTAAATGTTTGGAATTCACCAACATACATTTAACTAACAAATCTGGGGTGTACGAAGCATTTGAGAATTCGGAGGAAAGTTTTCGGGAAGGTACATTTTACACACAAATTCCTCTGAATTTACTCATATTTACAAAAGTTTCATGAATAAGGCCCTATTGAAATGCAAACAGATGTATTCTACATGAATAATATTATATTAGAAATAAGTGTAACCCAAGTAATGTACTTAAAAGTAATTTCATTGACAGTAACTGTAATCTGATTACAATAATGCAAAATGTAATGTTTTACACTACTTTTTTTTACCTTGAAATTAATTAGAATACAATACTTAATTACTTTGTAATCAAATTACATCCAACACTGAAACCAAGTGTCATTCATTTTAAAGAAATATAGCACAAACACACTTAAAACAAAACATTTAACAAAAGAGTTAATTTAGTTTTGACACTTTTAGTTCTAGAGTTAATGTGATGATCTACACCTGTGGACTTGATTTTATAATCACACAAATTTATAATTTTAATTTATGCGCTGAATGTTTACGGAATGACATTCACACGTCAGATGGGATCGGTTTTTGGTATCTGAGCATTTTTACGAGCACATGAGCATGGTATCGGACCCCATTCTGATACCAGTATCTGTATCGGGACATCCCTTGTTATAAGTAATTGCAAAAATGTATACGAAAAGTGAAGTTAGTTTTGAAAAGGTCTAGCATAATATTTTGTGGGTACCACTTAGTTTTCGTCCAAATATTTTTTGGCCCATATATAGTGACTCTGGTGTGTCAAACCTAAACAAATCCTAGCAATCCAAGTCTAAGTCAAGGTTATTGCGTTAGGGGTCATTGCAGAGTGGAATGATGGGGTGCCACCTGACCAGCCAACAAAGCCCGCCAATGCTTCCGTTCCATCAAATGTCTTTCGACACAGCCCTAAGACATTCCGCCTCTGCTTCCCTTGAAGAGAGGCTTGAGGATTTTTTCCTCTTTAAACCTGAGTGGCAGGCATCTGCGCTCTTCTGTTTACTAAATAAGCCACGGGAGGTAAAGAATCCATTCCATGTAATAGTCATCATCACATCAGGGGAAGATACTTTTTGTCTGATGTGAGATGACTCATCTTACACACAGAAAGGAAAGAACTAGTCAGTGCTGGTATAATTGGGAGGCTTGAATGATGAAGGGATTGTGTGTAGAACTAATAAAGCTTCAAGTTGATGTGACTTTTGATAATGAAATAACAAGTGCTAAATCATAACATTCCAGGGTGCTAAGCTTTACAATTCATATCATAAAACTACAATAATAGTGCAGTGGATAAAAGGTCAAGGACCTCCCTCAAATAGGTGGACAAGTAATAAATCTACCTCCAATGTGATTTAGGTGGAGAGATAATTAAAACTGAAAACAAAAGGGTAGTTTTATGCAATTTTAATGATTTTTATTTTTTTTAGATTTAAGATTTGAAGTTTAAGATATGAAGCTTTTGACTTTTGTTAAGCACATTTTATAAGCACTCTACATCATAAAAGCACATTGGCCAACTGCTTTGTGCACACTTGAACTGTTTTCTCTCGAGTTCTTGGACAGGTGGAGAAGCGTATTTACCTTGGCTCTGAGCCTATCAGTAGAGATGGGAACTATGTTTTGAAAGGCATATTTGTGGGTGGCCTTTTGCATGTTTGTGGTTAAAGTGCTTGCAAACATCTTTAGCCTTTATAGTTGTTCATCTAACTGTGTGGAATAAATGTATTTCAAACGCTTTGCACTTTCAATAATGTGCAATAACATTTCGTAATTGTCACTGTTGGGAATATTTAGGGATGCACCAATGTAAAATTTGTTTGCCAATACTGATATTTGATTATTTAGAACAACATCTGCCGATACATATTGACCTGTTTCATGGGATGTCAATGTATGACCGCGCTGCCATGTTTGTGACCAAAAAAGTGATACGGCAGTTTACTTTCCAGAGCCAAAATTTAATTTTTCTTCCAATAAAGTTATATGTTTCAAGTAGCACGGCAAGTGTCAACTGGTCTGTTATATTACAAAACTACGGAAGCCCGTTTTGTCCTTGTTTATAACTTTTTTCTGACTTGTTTTCTCGTGATCACGACTTAATTTTCTCTTGTGTTCTCGTGATTTCGACTTTCAGTTCTCGTAAGAACACATTTTGCGCCTGCAGCACCTCATATTGTCACAGGCACAGCTTCTTCCTCTTCAGTTTATCGCAACAGGAGGCTTCTCTAGGTCAAGGAGATGGATTTTATCTCAGTTTTATCCAGTGAATCTAAAGCCTGCTGACCTGCATCTCTCATTCATCATCCCCATGGAGAATGATGGGGAAATTAAGCTTTCGGAAGCAGTGGAGCTTTCATTATAAATGTATTGAAAATGGGTTCATTACATTTAAATTAGTAAGATTTCTCAGTTTTTTAATGTTTTCACATTAACTGAATTCTGACTGATGAAGCAAAACAGCCTCTGATTTATCTTTTACAAACTCGTCATAATCCTTGTTGTGTCAAGCTTTAAGGTGACTAATCAAATCAGTTATGTTAAAAGATTAAACAGTAGTTTCACCTCATGAAATTCTAGCAGTGCAATGCTTACAAATTACAACTCTGATGTCATTGTCACCCAATTCAAAGTAATTCCACTGAAGAGACATTTTCTTTCACAGACATCACATGTTGGTGGCGAATTGTCCAATGCTTTTTTTCAACCGACTTTTACAGGAAATAATCAGCTCTGATCTTCGGTTGTTTTGAAAGAATTGGCTGATATTTGATATAGTGCAGATAATGACTTTCATCGATGAAACCAATGTTTGGCCGATATGTTGGTAAATCTCTAAGAATATTATTCAGATAATGATTCATTCTGATTCCTTTTAGTCATATGTTTTGTTTTCATAGTTCAAAAAATTTATTAACAACCGCGTTGTCGCTCAAAATTCATTTTTGTTTTGCAGTTGTTATTGGTCATGTTTTACTATTAGATTATTCAGATGGCATCAAATGTAGTGCTGTTTATTTTGTTAACAATATTGTGTTGAACATCACTAAGAATAGTGTTCCCAATATTATTAATAATGTTATTTATTAATGTTATTAATTATTCCCCGATACTGTTAACAATATTGTTCCCATCTCCAAGATTTACTCCTAAACAAAGTTCTCTCTTATTGTTGAGTGATCTACAGACACATTGCAAATTGGTTCAACTGAGTCATTAGAAAGTGTGGTTCGTTCACGAATCGATCATCTCTATTCTGCAAGAGGCTTTATGGAATTGACCCTTCGCTGAGCCCCTCAAGTACTTCTGACCAATCCTGTCATAGCAACTGTTGCCCTGCCGCCATTACTCTGACACGTGTTTGCTGTTTTACAATTAGAGCCTATGGAAGTAATGTGTGTTTGAGTACTTCTAAATGGGATATTATCAAAATAATCCCAAAAATTTAAAACACGTGGTTGCCGGGTCATTAGTAGTAGCGACACAAGTTACCCAGAGATTTTTTTTTTTTTTAAATAATCTTTAAATAAATCTGGAGAAGGCCTTGTTATGGATTAAACTGTGTCAGTCCTCATTCCCAAATGAACATATAACATCCACAACATCACACTGGAGCAAAGATATTGTAGATATCTGTGGGCTGTTTCTCAGTTTAAAATGAAGAAACGTGTCTACTAATGTGTTATACTTACAAATAATAGCTGCAATCTCAGCTCATCAACTGTTGATTTAGAATAAGTGGCTACATCAGCATAAAATGTTTCTTTTATATTTGGTTAGAAAAACAACTCAGAGCCAGAAACCTGTCCAAGGCAACATCAAGCCTTTATGCCAGTTAATAGTAGGACATTTAAACACCCTGAAGGGAATTTGCTTTAGCTGTATGAAAAAGTAGCTTTAATTTTTTTTTATTATTATTGAATGTACAAACAATAAAGCTAAAGTTCACTTCTAACATAGACGTATTTCTCTCCTATCATTTTTGTGTTAAGGAACAGAAGAACAGCTCTCCAAGTTGTTCTCTGTGCCAATACTCAGTTCATGATCAGTTGTCAGTCAAATTTTAAGAGTCTTCTCATGGGTCTTTAAACCTCTGCTAAAGCTCAGAGTATATTTAGCATTTTTGGGGGGAATAGAAACCCACATTATATCTCATGTCCGATTGACTTTCTGTAAAAGTCGTTCCAATCTCAAGGTCAGTGCGCTGTGATTGTTTAAGTAAAACACACTGCTTTGTAATTGATACAAAAATATCCTTCACTTTATGAAGCCTCTATAAAAGGGAATTAATTTGGGGATTAAGGAAATCGGAGAAGGGAGGAGAACTACCTCTGGTGAATGCTCTTTAACCCAGACTTTTAGCACCTGACTGGCTACAACAAAGGGTAATGGTGGTGATGATGGATGCTGCTGCTGTCTCTCTGTGTGGCGCACAGTCTGCACCCGTTTTAGTGTCATGGTTCTCAGAGGCTCAGACTGGCTTCTACATTACCCCCAACTCTCAATCAAAGCTCACTGTCAGTTTGTAGGGCTCTGAAAAAGTAGTCAGCCACTGCAATGGATACATAGGTTTATGATTACAGGTGTCAGTCCAAGGACAGATGTTTGTCCATAAGACTTCAAAATTATTGAGGATTGATGAGTTATGTTTGTTGTGGGTTTTGATTGTCCGAGGTGATAAAAAAAATCTCATAACAATCTCAAAATATATATATATATATATATATATATATATATATATATATATATATATATAAAAATTATTATTTTTTTTTTTTCTCCCAATTTGGAATGGCCAATTCCATGTCCTCATGGTCACGTAGTGATTCGCCTCAGTCCGGGTGGCGGAGGACGAATCCCAGTTGCCTCTGCGTCTGAGATCGTCAACCTGTGCATCTTATCACGTGGCTTGTTGGGCGCATTGCCACGGAGACATAGCGTGTGGAGGCTTCACACCACCCACCGCGGCATCCACGTTCAACTCACCACGCGCCCCACCGAGAATGAACCACATTATAGCGATCACGAGGAGGTTACCCCATGTGACGGGCTAATTTGGTTGCTTAGGAGACCTGGCTGAAGTCACTCAGCACACCCTGGGATTCAAACTAGCGAACTCCAGGGGTGGTAGCCAGTGTCTTTTACCACTGAGCTACCCAGGCCCCCACAGTCTCAAAATATTGATATTTATTGATTTGACAAAATAATGATTCAAAAATATAATGGTCTATTTTTTTTCTCATGACAAAAGAATGGCCACCTACATGTTGGTGACGCCTCATGACTTTGATTTGGTGGACAAATATTTTTGTTCACTGCTTATTTTTTTACGAAATAAAAACAAAAGATATTCTGTATATTCTGATATATAAAAGATGTTCATGCCAACATTAATTTTTTTCAAGAATTCCAGCTTTTAATGAGACTTTGCCTTTTTTTTTTTTTTTTTACTGTCTCTGGATGGTTACACCACATGACATTTTTACTTTAAGCCCCAGAAATATATTTAAATGATATTTAAATGAAAAACAAAATATTTGAATGAAAAATATTGATCTAATCGAACATGTTTATCATAGAATAGGTGTATACAAGTAATTGTTTGTAAATTGCATTTTTAATGTTTTTGAACAAGTTCTCATAGAATGAACATTACTATAACAAAATTTTTGCGAACTGACATTTACGTGCCTCATTCTACATTTCATCACAGTTTTCTGTGAAATTAACACTAGAGGTGCTTCAACAACTAAATCCATGGTCAATTTTTCTCTCAGGTTCATGCTACTCCCACACCAAACACGCACTACTGTAGCCGGAGCTTATTTTCTCTGTGCACGGATATGACGTCAACACGCACAGGTGAATGACGTATGAATGCAATTTCCCGTGAAATGTGTCCCAACAGCTCTAAAATATTTATAATATTATATCATTATTATAGGTTTATCAAGTGTATTTGGGTAAAGACATGATTTGGAAGATGGATTATTGTTGCACTCTCTCATTAATAACATTTTGTTATTTTTTTAACAAAAAAAAGTTACATAGTGAAGTTTTAAGTATTATGCAAAAATAAATAAGCAATAATAATTACACTGGCGGCCAAAAGTTTGGAATAATGTACAGATTTTGCTATTTCGGAAGGAAATTGGTACTTTAATTCACCAAAGTGGCTGATCACAAAGTATAGTCAGGACATTACTGATGTAAAAAACAGCACCATCACTATTTGAAAAAAGTCATTTTTGATCAAATCTAGACAGGCCCCATTTCCAGCAGCCATCACTCCAACATCTTATCCTTGAGTAATAATGCTAAATTGATCATTTGGTACTAGAAAATCACTTGCCATTATATCAAACACAGTTGAAAGCTATTTGGTTTGGTAAATGAAGCTTAACATTGTCTGTGTTTGTTTTTGAGTTACCACAGTATGCAATAGACTGGCATGTCTTAAGGTCAATATTAGGACAAAAAAGAAACAGCTTTCTCTAGAAACTCATCAATCATTGTTTTGAGGAATGAAGGCTGTACAATGCTTAAAACTGCCAAAAAACTGAAAATTTCATACAAACATGTACAGTACAGTCTTCAAAGACAAAGGACAACTGGCTTTAACAAGGGCAGAAAGAGATGTGGAAGGCCAAGTCAAGTCAACCTTTATTTATAGAGCACATTTAAAAAAAACAGAAATTGACCCAAAGTGCTTTACAGATCAAACAAACAAAATAACAGAGTGATATAAAAACAGATTGATTTAAAGTTAAATATAAAACATAAATAAATAAAAACATTTAAAATACAACATCATATATTTATCCATTTCAAACTATTCAATGATCTATTCAAAAGCTAAAAATGGCTAATGATAAAAATGTTTTTAAAGATGATTTAAAAATGGCTAATGATGAAGCTGACCTCATGTGGAAAGGGAGACTGTTGCAGAGATTAGGACCTATCACAGAAAAGGCACAGTCACCCTTAGATCTATAGCGACAACGAGGAACCCTTAATAAAAGTTGATCAGAAGACCTGAGCGCTCTGGTGTGGGAGTAAGGGTGAAGAAGGTCACTGATATATTGGGGCGCGAGACCAGATAGTGCCTTGTAGACATAAATCAGAATTTTAAAATCGACCCTGAATTTCACTGGAAGCCAGTGTAGAGATGCTAAAACCAGGGAAATGTGATCCCTTTTTCTGGACCCTGTTAAAAGCCTAGCTGCTGCATTTTGAACTAGCTGTAGGTGGGATAACGCAGTTTGGGGCAGACCAATGTACAATGAGTTGCAATAGTTTAACCTTGATGTAATAAGTGAGTGGATCACAATTTCCAAGTCTTTATGGAAAAGAAAATGTTTTATTTTAGCGATAGATCTCAGGTGGAAAAAGCTACCCTTGACAACAGCACTGATCTGGTTATTGAAAAGTAACGAGGAGTCTAAAATCACTCCAAGACTCCTCACATGATCTTGTACATTCGATGATAGAAGACCTAACTGGGCAACTAGGTCAGGTAAGGAGGACATGGAGGAACCTAAAATCAGAACTTTGGCTTTGCTTTCATTTAATTGTAAGAAAATGTTTGCCAGCCAGTGTTTAATATCTTTGAAGCAATTTGGGGCGTTCTCACTGGGAAATAAGATTGGGAATCGTCAGTATAACAGTGATAAAGATATGCTGTACTTCTGAAAAATAGAGCTCAGAGGAAGAATATACAGTGAAAATAACAAGGGTCCTAAAATTGACCCTTGAGGGACACCACACTGTAATTGAGTCGACGTAGAAGAAAAATTACCTAAATTTACAGAGAATGTCCTTTCTTTTAGATAGGAGGAAAACCACTGGAGGGCTATACCCTGGATGCCAACCATACATTCTAGATGATTGAGGAGAATATTATGGTCGATTGTGTCGAATGCAGCACTGAGATCCAATAAAACTAAGATGTACAACTAAACAAGAGGATAAGTACATCAGAGCCCTAGTTTGAGAAATAGACGCCTCACATGTCCTCAGCTGACAGCTTCATTGAATTCTACCCGCTCAACACCAGTTTCATGTACAACAGTAAAGAGAAGACTCAGGGGTGCAGGCCTTATGAGAAGAATTGCAAAGAAAAAGCCACTTTTGAAACAGAAAATCAGAAATAAAAGGTTAGAGTGGGAAAAGAAACACAGATAATTGGAAAAGAGTGTTATGGATCTTAACCCCATTGAGCTTTTGTGGGATCAGCTAGACTGTAAGGTGCGTGAGAAGTGCCCGACAAGACAGCCACATCTATGGCAAGTGCTACAGGAAGCGTGGGGTGAAATATCACCCGAGTATCTGGACAAACTGACAGCTAGAATGTCAAGGATCTGCAAAGCTGTCATTGCTGCACGTGGAGGATTTTTTTGATGAGAACTCTGAAGTAGTCTGAATGTTTTTTTCAAATTGTAATAGTAATTTTTCACATTATTAATGTCCTGACTATACATTGTGATCAGTTGAATGCCACTTTGGTGAATAAAAGTACCAATTTCTTTCCATAAGAGCAAAATCTATACATTATTCCAAACTTTTGGCCACCAGTGTATACGAAGTAATGACAATAAATCAATTATCAGTTTGTCTTCAGTTTGACACTAAGCTTAATTTTTTTATAGGGCTATCTATCTTAATATAGAGAATATTTTGTTAGCCTATACTTGTTTTAAAGTCTTATTTGAAAAGCTATTTTAATAAGCCTTCTAAACTTTTTAAACTTTTTTTCATCAAAAACTAGGCAAAGTGATATTACTGGGAAGAGGTAAGTTTTATTAATAGTGGCAGTGTACAGAAAGCTTATATATAGCCAGTTATGACAGAGATCCTGATAAAATTGAAATGATCGGTATCGGCCGGTCAGGTGACAAGATCGGTGATCAGTATTGGCTGTAAAACTCCTGATCTGAGAATCTCTAGTATTTTTTTACTTACGTATTATTTTCTTTGTTGCATTGCTTTGAGTAGATCTTGAGTTTTGTGATGAAAGTTTATAATAATATTAGACAGCATATCAGACTGAAATGTGGCATCTTGTGAAATTGAGCATTATGGTAAGGTTGATTTAAAACAGTGTTTTTTTTTTTTTTTTTTTTTTTTTTAAATAAACTTTGTCAAGTTTCAAATAAAGAGAAATTAAATACGCAGTTTTCATTCATAAAGTTTTTAATTCACTGACTGGATTTCCCAAAATAGGCCTTACAATATGTTTATTTAATATATCAACCAATTTTTTAGATTTTCCAGAAAAAAATTACTATATTGTGATATATATCATTATCGTGATATGAAATTACTCATATCGTGATTTAAGATTTTGTTCATATCACCCACCTCAGAGTGACACTAACTTTCCCAGACTTATATAAGATTTCCTCGAACAGTGCACAGTTTTTGTGGCCCCAAGTTACAAATCAGAGTTTGGAATGCATATTATCAGTTTTAAAAATAAATTTAGAGCAATACATTTTCAAGCAATTGCTGAAGTTGCATTGCAATTAAAATAACAATGTCACTGAGGTGCTGAGCTGTTTTAAATTTCATATTTGAAATAATATCGGATTTCATATTTGTTATTATTTAAAAAAAAATAATAATAATAATCTTTGGGACGGAATCTTCCTGGGGTTACAGCCTGTGCCGCAACATGTCCCTGTGGATAGGCCCAACTTGCGGCTAAATACAGGAGGAAGCTGTGTCTTCTACTGGTGATTTATGTCATGTGCTCTTAACAGGAAAATGCAGAGTATCCCTCTGTTAAATCAACACTGTGGAAAACTGCAGCCCAGGTGATAAATGTTAAGGCAATTTATTCAGCACTATGACCTGTTTTTATGCCCACAGCACAACGCTGATACACCATTGATAGTAATAAGGAGACTGGTAGGTGTTTGCAGGTGTAAACAGAGGTTTTGCGTGCTGAAAGTAACTAAGAAATCAGGCCTGTCTGTGAGGATGTAGGGTGGGAAACAAAGCGCAGTAGTGGTAGCCATCATCGACTGAGCAACACTCTAAGCAGCTGGTGACAGATCTGTCGGGATGCATGACCACTTTACACCATTGTGCATGTGTGGGACACACAAACGCACTCACTGTTTTTACTGAAGGCCTAACAATCCTGCACAATGCACCTGAGGAATTCCACCAGTGTCCTGTGTTAAAAAGCAGCCTCTAAGCCCTCACTCCAACTAACATGCCTCTGGCACCAAAGTCATAAACACATGTATTCACTCTTGTACTCACTGGTTTTTGGAATTAGGCTACCATTCATCACGGTTGCATTTTTTCATGCGTTAACGTGAGCAGCAAAGTCCTCTGTTTCTAATTCATACCTGATTAATGCACGATATGTCCTTTGATCATATGGAGTTAGGTCAGGATTCTATTGGATCAGTATTACCAAATGGTCTTCAATGGAATGAGGTATCTGAGAGGAATGCCCATATCTAGAGTTAAGGGTTAGGAATTTGTTTTCGCATTTGCTCATCTCCAGGCTTCATTCCTATCCTCTGACCAATAAAGTGTACGAAGGTGCATTCTCTCATCTTGTGTAGAGGCAGAGAATCTAAAGGTGTTCAGATATTGAAAACTATTAGTCTTTTCATGCTTCACATCAGGCCTGCTCCCAGGTAATGGTGCTTTGTGTGATCAACATTTGGAGATGTCTGATTGGATACTAATTTAATGTGTCTGGTATGTGTGCATGAAAATTGGAGATATCTTTTGATGCATCTTCTTATCATTGGCACAGTCAATATAAGAAATGTTTCTCATCTAACCAGATGTCAAATGCTATTTAAGAGATATGGAACCAGATTATGGTACATATGGAGCTGTTACCCATTTGTTTAGTCTGTCTCTCCTTACTGGTGACTTCGCTTTAAATACCCATTTAAAAATCTTGTACTAGTGCGCTTAAATTGTAATGACTACTGTTGTGATTCAAATTGTATTATCCTTAATAAGTTATACACACTACCTGAATGCTAGTAAGAGCAGTCTATGAACTTAATAAAAGAAAAGCCTAGAAATAGAAAAGGTGACAGAGAAAAAATGGGAAAAAATATTTGAATGAAAATGTGTTTTCCATGTTCACAGGGTTTCCATTGATTAATCCACATCAAAGCCAAGTTAGAGAGGCAGCAGTCATGGTTCATCACCTGAAGGCAAATCCAAAGTCTGAGTCAGAGCATGTTTGAGACATGTGAAATAGTTCTTCACACCAAATTATGTGATTGAATGAGTTTTTTATATGTACTGCATGTACATAACTCTAGTCTAAAGATTGGGGGCAACTCTCTTGAAAACTTTATTTGCACGTCTATTGGTATGGAACAGATTAATACATCCGGGATCATGATTTCCCCACCAAATACAAGCTTCGTTCCAGAGATAAGTCTCTTCATACAGGACAAGGGCACTTGCGACAGAACAGTCTCCCACCTTGATTAAAAGCTTCATGTAATAACATATTAGGCAGTGGAAGTATGACCGCCTGAGGGTGGATAGGTGGAATTCACTGTTTGTTTTGTAAAGACAGGGAGAAAAAGAGAGGTAGAGGAATAGGAAGAGGTAATGGAAAGTTCAGTGGCAGGTGAGACTCACCTGAGAAATAGAGTGACCTGTAGGCCTGTCTGACTCTGACTGCAGTCGGGCTAGGGAAGGGAATCTGTTGACAGACACTCAGATATCCCAGACACTATGGAAAAGATAAAGGCAACATTGTTTTACAGAAGGGGCTGGTCATAATCTGGGCAAGCTAAAGATCAGTGTCATAGCTAGTGGGAGTATTAGTACCTGGTGTTCACCATACAGCGTTACAAAAAGGCAAGTCCCTTTGGAGTTAGAGCAATGCAAAATTTGGCTAACCCAAATTTAATCAGTTTTAAGACATCATACTGAAGTTTCGCCAACATGCACATTTTAAAAATATTTTCAAGTTACTGTTAATACTGCCTTTCCCCAGCATATAATTACACACATGTACATGGAGTACACATTGACTTTGCACTAAGAGTAATTACTAAATCCAGGATGTAAAGGGGTAGTTGACCATCTGATAAATGTGTATTAATGAACCTGGTCTAGCAGTGCATCCCTAAGGCCTGAGCATATAGACATTATCTACCCATCATGTGATAGTGATCTCTGTTCAAAGAGAAACAGACTGCCCTGTCATTAGGAAAAAGGCTGTGTTCAATTAAAATCTCTCCAAAAAAGATGGAAAGTTGATGGCATAATGGTATGTAGATGTGAAGACCTGTGTGAAACAGACATGGTAATTGGAAGATTTGCACAAGAACACACACAAACACAAGAATGGGTAGAGCCAATGTGGACAGGGTGCTAAAAACGAATGACATAAACCAGGTGTTGAACTTCCTGAATATAGATATTAAGCAGGCCTGTCAAACACTGTCATTCCCCCCTCTCATTACACTCAAATACCTGCTGCCCTCACACATTGAAAAACATTCACTATCTGAGCCTTGTTAGAAAAAGCAAGCCTACTTTTCTCATTAAAGATAACATGAAATTGCATTCACCACACAGTTAGCTTCCACAATGTGACATATTTCAGAGTTAAATAGAATATTCAGTGGGAAATAATGTAGGGAGAGACTTTTAGAAGATCATTTTGTCTATAAGGGTTTAATTGGATTGTGAAAAGTAGAATATTATTGGTTAAAGGGATAGTCTGTGTTCAATGCAAGTTAAGCTCAATCGACAGCATTTGTGGCATAATATTGATTATCACAAAAAAATTTAAACTCATCCTTTGTTTATTTAAAAATCACTGTTAATTGCTTATGAGAAGTGAGCTATCATTTTTTATCTAGGGTCCAGAATATCATAAAGACGCTTTCGACTTGGGCCTGTAAGAACCACCCTCAACAGCCTAGTGTCATGGCAGTGACTTTGCACAGCAAGCACCATTCATATTTTTTTGTAAAAATGTAGTTTAATTGTAGATTATTCACTTTGGACAAAGACTTGCTCTGTGCTCTTAACTTTAAAAAAATAATAATAATAATAATAAAATAAAAGGCTAAATGAGAACATTTTGTCATGACCCTTGGGATACGTTTTTGTGAATTCATTAGGTGATCAAGCTTTAACTTTTTAATTTTACATAATTCCACCTGTTTCTTCATGACACTCACTCTGCGCTACCACAAACTTCAGAAAGTGACAGTTCTTTCATCACTCCCTGCAGGAAATGAGCTCTACTCCTAACAGCTGTATGATGAGCTACTGATCCAGCGTAGCGCTCACCCACCCTACTGATGGTTAGTGACTGCTCAGTAATTTCCCTGTTGCCTGGCCCCATCACGCTCGTGAAGGCATAATTAGCCTCATACTGAGGTTACCTGTAGTTTCCACTGAGAAAACCACAATGATTTTGAGCTTGAAGTTTCTCCCCTCGGCTCAGTACTTAGTGGTCGAGGTACCTGTAACGTGATTTGCTTGTCTCGTCAAATTCCCTTGAATTCCCCCAAATTCCAATACCACTCTGATCTGAAGCTACCAGGCATGTATGAGAAAATAGGGCATGATGTGGCCTCGGCAGATATGGAAATCAAAGGAACCCTGGTGGGGTTTTTCTTCACCAGAAACCATTCCACCCTTCATGAGTGGAAAAAGATTGAAGCCTGTTAGCCAGAGATACTGTCAAGAACCATCTTTGATCACAACCTTTGAAAGACAACATGCAATACGATTTTCTAATATTCATGGGTGGTATGACACTTTTCACAGCTCTCTTAAATCTGTTAATGCTTCGAACTGTGTGACTTGTGTCAGTGCAAACGGTTGACTTATCTGTGATGAGGGTGGAAAATAAAATTGCACAACTGTTTATACACAGCCAACAAAATCATGGTGGAAAATAGAAAGACTAAATATTTTTCTTCAAGGTGTGTTAAGCTAACATCACACCACCAAACATTTTCCCTCATGGCTTTTTTCAAAGAGCATATCTAGAGATAATTGTTCTTTCCATGACTTCATACGCCTTTTTAGGGGTACATAAATATGTTTTGATGAGGTCTTTGAAATTTAAAGAGATTACACGTCTCTCTTTAAATTTAGCAAAGGAGAAATTAAGTTCACTGATTAATCAGCTTAGCCTCAATAATGGTATAAGAAGTGTTTGATGTATGGTAAAATGACATATTAAAACTCCCTGTTCCAGCAGGTTTGCAATAGCCTTAGGTACCTCATAAAACATACAGCCAAGACCGAAAGTGTGAATCATTCAGATAATTCACACTTGATGCTTTGTCATTGCTATTATCCCCACCAAACCCTGACACCCATCAAAGGTCTTTAATGTCTTGTTGAAGTAGTAGGTAAAGTGTAGATCTCAGGTATCCAGTGTTCAAGCTTTTACCTCTGCTGTTGATGGACAAGTCTTACCTGCTGGGAAGTTCAAGCTAGTGCCATTAGTCTTTCAGCATTTGGGAGTATGGCTTCAGTGCGGCCCAGCTGAATGCTACACTTGTAATGCTTCGTGTGGACTGCTATGCTTAATTAAGATATCCATGTCTGTTCGCAAACATTCCATTGTCTGCGGAATCTTTCACTCTTTACAACACTATCAACTAGACAGCCACGCAAGCCCTGGATTTTACTCTGTGACCAGAGAACTGAAAGACTAATTACTGTACTGGAAGATCAGATTTTATGTGTGAGATCAAACCTGTAATTCACACTTTTGGTCTTGTCTTGTGGTTCAAGCTTTCCACAACTAGTTATTAGTGGTCAACTAATATGTTTTTTAATTCATACAGGTCTAAGATGGTCGTTTCTGCGGGGGATAACCATTTCTACAGAGCCGGGTGGCTAATAGCCAGTATAGTCAGGGTTGTCAGGTCTGCATAACAAAGAAAGCCTAATGGCCAATCAAAACCATCCAAATGAACAATAAAACCATCTTAAAAACCAGACCAATACCAAAACTCAAAATATGCCACTGCTATACCTAAAATACTCATTTTATTTCTACTTATGCATTATATTAAATTCACTGTATGGAAGTTTACTCTAAAGGCTAATCTGTAAATTTTACTATTTACAGTTTTAGGGTCTAATTCAGAGGCTTTGAAATTCCTCTTCATTTTCATGCTTATCATACAGTCTCCTTACCAGAGCCCCTCCCTCACAAAAAATCTTCCTACACTGTCAGTCATCTTAGCAGACAGTCCCACCATTGGTAGAACATAAATTTGGTAAAGCAAAATATTTTATGCAAACATTTCATTCAAAAATCATTTTGATAAAAACTTCAAATCACAAAACAACAAAATCAGTGGTAACACTTTAAAGGTAGCCCAGTTCTGGGGGAAACATGCTTACTTGACAACCCTGGGCATAATGCCAACATATATATGACTAAATAATAGCAAATAAGATGCATGCAGAGTTGCTGAATTTAAATGAACACTTATTTTACATAATATTTACACAAAATTCACAAAAATATGCACTTTCAGTTGACAAGACTGTCTGTGTTGATTTTGGAACTGACAGTACGCAAAATGTCCACTTAATCACCCAACTCAGGCACATTTATCGGCCAATGCGACAAACTCATAAAGGCCAAATATTGTCCGATTAATCAAACAGCAAATCTAACTGAATAGCAGTCACATACATGTCCACAAGGCAAAAATATTTCCAATTTATATGCAATCTCCACAGAGATTACTACAGTATACCTGATAAAGAATTGCCCTCAGGCTTTTCCTTGTAAAGTAAGCATTTGAAGTTTCAAAAGAGTTATCATAGAGATTTTTAGATGTCAAAGTATTCTGTTTTTGCATTGGAATTAAGAAGCAATGAGACATTTATGACAAGGAAAATGCAGTATGTTTGTATATACAGTTACAGTCATAACTCTTCAAATATATGGCCTAACTTTATTGTCACATGCTCTTAGTTTGGGAATATATCAGTAACGCATCAGTTTGACAATTAACGCATTACATTTAAAAAGACTGTATTTACTTGCATAATATAATGTTTATGTAGTGTTACAATATATAACCTTTCATACACACTCCAAAGGGATGTACTGTATTTGCTCCTCTAAGGATTATGGTTGTTTGCGGCGAATGGCAGTGTGTGTGAAGGTGCACAGTGTGTGTTTGGAGCAGGCAGGTGACAGTGGAGTGATGACAGGTGTATACACAGCTGAGACAGGTGAGCACTGGGCACCAAGCGGAAAGATTTGACTTGGTTTCAGTAAACAACAAGCACAGACCACCAAGTCTAACTTGAAGACTTCAAAGTCCTGTTGTTTTTTTTCCCTTGTCTTTGTGATGGCGTGACAGTTTGTTTTGCATGAAATGGTAGTAAAATTTGCCTAAAATTACTTATTTAATCCCCAGTACAAAGGCAAAAAAACGAATTTCATAAACCTCCTCAACTTGTTTTTGTTTTCCAAAACTCTAAAGGACTAATATAACTATCCAAGCTTCCTGAAAGCTTCCTAAAAAGATTTTAAAAAGATGCAACAAGAAACAAGAACTTGGAATTGAGAAGAGTATGCATTTTTACAGAAGAAAACCTCCATAAAACATATCAGTAGACTGAGAATGGAGGTGACTCTGACAATATCTGTCAGAAAATTTCATGGCCCATTTTATCGCTGCTGTCACTAAGCAGGTTAATTCAAAGTGACCAACAGCAGATTAAAACTGAAATTTCAAACTGATTCTGTCAGTGTAAAATGACTATTATAGTGCAGCCGTACAAGAGTTACCAAGTATAGCATTATTCTGTTTGGAAATATGTTTGAGTGGCTGCCAAAAAAACGTAATTGCATCAGAGTTATGAGATTAATAATGTACACCTTTCCGAGTTGCAGATGTGAAAGTTCAGTAGTTAAATTGGTTGGTCACATACATACCATGTGTTTCTGTAGAAAGGCTTGGAGACAGATTCTTCTCCACTATGGCTGGGTTGCAGTGTAATGTACTTCTAGGTTTTTAATGCTAATACATAACTTTCTGATTAATGGTACTTGTCATGAGAAACATAAAACAGAATAATTTTTTCTTTTGATTTTTAAAAAGTAAAAATTTGTGTGCTTAACATAAGCCCTGAGCACTGCCAAAGGAGTCAATTCCATCAGTTTGAAAAAAATAAGTAACATATTGGTGCTTTACTGGATAAGCAATTTCAAAATACAGGGCTCTCTTATTTGCAAAGTTCATGGTGTTGATAGTGAAATATCCATCAGTGATATTTAATTACATATTATCATCACTTTATTTTTGGCTATGAGAAATGTACTGACATGCTGACAAATTTAAGAGCACCTTCATTTGTGAATAGTTTGCAGACCAACTTTACATGACCCATTATTTTGTTTTGTCAGGTGCGTGCCAAATAACAATTAAATGTGCATACCCTCTGAAGGAGACTATATCTGTCAGCACTAACGACGAAGGCATGGCATGTTCATTAATTATTTTGTTTGCACCTCCAAAGATCTTCTTATATGGCATGTATTAAACTTTAGCTGATACCTTTTGATGTCCTAACATGTCTTTCAGTTCCTGTCTTGATTGCCTCCCTGACAGCATGCTTGCACCTGTTCTAAACAACGGCAGTATAAAATCTGCGTTTTTCTTTCTTCAAATTCTCAGCACATCAAAAGGTAATTCACCGAAGTGTGCAAAAGTTTGAATTGTATGAAATTAACAAACTCAAGTGGTTGCACACTGATTTGCATAATTCCTCATGAAAAACATTGTTATGGTGTATGGGGAATGTGGCATGAAGTTTTAAGAAACAGAGTTAAAGTTGCCTGCAGATGGCACTCTTGTCCCTGGATCTTGCATGGTTTATAAGGAATTTGGGGACATTAAGACCTTTAGAAGTAACAGCCTGATTTTCTAAGTGACGCAGGAAAAATGGGTGATCTGGTATTGTTCTGTTCCACTTGAATGATCTTCCACTTTTCACATCAAAGACAACCCAGGACTGCTATCCCCACAATCATTGGCAAAATTATATTCAAAGTACATTGGTTTAGGTTTAAACTAATAATGATTCAAACAATTATTATATCCTGTTTCTACATGTCTCTGCCCTGACATTCACGATGACCTCCTTTCTTATGTCCTGTATTCCAGGCCAGATTAGACGACAGGATGATGTGTGAAGAGGCAACACAAAGTGTATTAAGCACAAGTACGATTCAACGCAAGAGCTTCTCTTCAAGTGCATACCACAGTTTACAAAACACCCTTTTTTGGTCTATAAAAATGGCATGGATGGAGGAATATGCCGTTAGCCAAGTACTTTCAAGTGCCTGGATATAAGAACACAGAGATCCGGTTATTTTCTGAAACAAGTCTGGAGATGCCATTAGAAGCAGTGCTTACAATTAGTTCATTCACAAAGTGCAAATGATATTCAGAACATTCAAAAAAAGAATGTTAACTTGAAATTGTGTTTGCTATGAAGAGGAGCCGTTATTTCCACAAGGGTAAGAAGGATGGATAAATAGAATCAACCTCATTAAAGATTCTCTGTTGATGAGGAACCTTTAGACAGCGGGTCACCATCATTGGCCACCTGCCATTGGGAACGATGGGACTCTGACAGACACATCAAGCCTCTGCTGTTTGGCCGCAAACACTTAAGACTTTAAAGAGGCCTTCTTCTGTCTTTCTATCTCTCTGACTCGCTCTCTCTCTCAATTTACCTCTTTCTCCCACACCCACACAGTCAAACCAACACACACACTCACTCTCATACTCCTCCTCTCACCCCTCTGTGTCAGGATTCAGGGGAACTCTGTCGCTTTGACCTAATCCGTTTTTCTGCCCAGCTATGAGGAAAAGTCACCTTTTGATTTGATCACATTTGAATGCAGAAAGGGCCGGAAAGAGGTGACTGTGTGGTTCTCTTGGAGTTGCTTGACGCATGGCCTGAATGATAGCTGTTGTAGTTAGGGACAAAAATGTGACAGGCAGCTTTATCACTGTTACCAAGCCTGACCATCTGAAAATTATTGCCTCTTTTAAGCTGGGATCCGTGCATTAAAGGGGCCTAACCTAACAGAAACAAACACGCATAGACAATCGGCATACACTGCTTTGCTTTGCTTTTCAGCATCTTGATTCTCCCATTCAGGATCATTGTCTGTTTTAATATTGCTTTTGGGAAGGTGTTTAACTCAAAGAAGCCAATGTCTAATTCAAACAAGCCTTCAAATTGATTATGTCAGTATTTTGGAGAGGATCCCTCATCCCATGGGACAATAAACCAATTACTTTGTAATTATGAAATAGTTCAAGAAATCAGTTTATAAACATGAAATTCTACATTGAAAATATTTGGTGTGAGAAGGAATGGCGCATCAAAAACTTGTATTGCATCCATAATTATTAGACATAGCTTTTCTGACATCATAGATAGGACTTGTTCCTTAGACATGTGTGTCATTCATACAATAAAGGGTAGTCGTACAATAGTTATTTGTTACCAAGGAAAGCATTACTTAATTTCGAAGGATATGGGTGTGTCTGCCAAAAAAACGTAATTGTATCAGTGGAGTGATGAGATCATTAGTTAATTTACACTGGTGAGTTGCAGATGTGAACTTTCAGTAGTTGAATTAGTTGGTGAGATAATTACCACGTGTGTTCCCTGTGGAAGACACATTGTTGCCTTGGAGAGAGAATCTTCTGTGTTATGAAAGGTGCAATGTAATATATTACATGCACTTTATTTTTCTTTTCTATTCATTTTCAAGTATTAAAGCTTTCAGTCACTATTCGTTTGAATAAAAAAATATATATACAGTATATATATATACAGTGGTGTGAAAAAGTGTTTGCCCCCTTCCTGATTTCTTATTTTTTTGCATGTTTGTCACAATTAAATGTTTCAGATCATCAAATAAGTTTAAATATTAGTCAAAGATAACACAAGTAAACACAAAATGCAGTTTTTAAATGAAGGTTGTTATTATTAAGGGAAAACAAAATCCAAACCTACATGGCCCTGTGTGAAAAAGTGATTGCCCCCTAAACCTAATAACTGGTTGGGCCACACTTAGCAGCAACAACTGCAATCAAGCATTTGCGATAACTTGCAATGAGTCTTTTACAGCGCTGTGGAGGAATTTTGGCCCACTCATCTTTGCAGAATTGTTGTAATTCAGCCACATTGGAGGGTTTTCGAGCATGAACTGCCTTTTTAAGGTTATGCCACAGCATCTCAATAGGATTCAGGTCAGGACTTTGACTAGGCCACTCCAAAGTCTTCATTTTGTTTTTCTTCAGCCATTCAGAGGTGGACTTGCTGGTGTGTTTTGGATCATTGTCCTGCTACAGAACCCAAGTTCGCTTCAGCTTGAGGTCACGAACAGATGGCCGGACATTCTCCTTCAGGATTTTTTGGTAGACAGCAGAATTCATGGTTCCATTTATCACAGCAAATCTTCCAGGTCCTGAAGCAGCAAAACAGCCCCAGACCATCACACTACCACCACCATATTTTACTGTTGGTATGATGTTCTTTTTCTGAAATGCGGTGTTACTTTTATGCCAGATGTAATGGGACACACACCTTCCAAAAAGTTCAACTTTTGTCTCGTCAGTCCACAGAGTATTTTCCCAAAAGTCTTGGGGATCATCAAGATGTTTTCTTGCAAAAATGAGATGAGCCTTAATGTTCTTTTTGCTCAGCAGTGGTTTTCGTCTTGGAACTCTGTCATGCAGGCCATTTTTGCCCAGTCTCTTTCTTATGGTGGAGTCCTGAACACTGACCTTAACTGAGGCAAGTGAGGCCTGCAGTTCTTTGGATGTTGTTGTGGGGTCTTTTGTGACCTCTTGGATGAGTCATCGCTGCGCTCTTGGGGTAATTTTGGTCGGCCAGCCACTCCTGGGAAGGTTCACCACTGTTCCATGTTTTCGCCATTTGTGGATAATGGCTCTCACTGTGGTTCTCTGGAGTCCCAAAGCTTTAGAAATGGCTTTATAACCTTTTCCAGACTGATAGATCTCAATTACTTTCTTTCTCATTTGTTCCTGAATTTCTTTGGATCTCGGCATGATGTCTAGCTTTTGAAGATCTTTTGGTCTACTTCACTTTGTCAGGCAGGTCCTATTTAAGTGATTTCTTGATTGAGAACAGGTGTGGCAGTAATCAGGCCTGGGTGTGGCTAGAGAAATTGAACTCAGGTGTGATAAACCATAGTTAAATTATGTTTTAACAGGTGGGGCAAACACTTTTTCACACAGCGCCATGTAGGTTCGGATTTTGTTTTCCCTTAATAATAACAACCTTCATTTAAAAACTGCATTTTGTGTTTACTTGTGTTATCTTTGACTAATATTTAAACTTGTTTGATGATCTGAAACATTTAAGTGTGACAAACATGCAAAAAAAATAAGAAATCAGGAAGGGGGCAAACACTTTTTCATACCACTGTGTGTATATATATATATATATATATATATATATATATATATATATATATATATATATATATATATATATATATATATATATATGCACGCACACACACACACAGTATATTGGCACCCTTGGTAAATATGAGCAAATAAGGCTGTAAAAAAAAAACTGCAATGTTTATCCTTTTGATCTTTCATTTAAAAAAAAATCACAAAATCTAACATTTAATTGAAGTAAAACAATTGAAAGAGGGGAAATATCTCATTATTAAATAAATATTTTTCTCCAAAACACACTGGCCATAATTAATGGCACCCTTTTATTCAATACTTTTTGCAACCTCCCTTTGCCAAAATAACAGCTCTGAGTCTTCTCTTATAATGCCTAATGAGGTTGGAGAACACTGAGACCAATGATCTGAGACCATTCGTCCATACAGAATCTCAACAGATCCTTCAAATTCAGAGCTCAATGCTGGTGGACTCTCCTCTTCAGTTCACCCCACAAATGTTCTATGGGGTTCAGGTCAGGGGACTGGGATGGCCATGGCAGAACCTTGATTGTGTTGTCAGTGAACCATTTTTGTGTTGATTTTGATGTTTGTTTTGGATCATTGTCCTGCTGGAAGATCCAACCAGGGCCCATTGTAAGCATTCTGACAGAGGCAGCCAGGTTTTGATTTTTTATCTGTTGGTATTTGATAGAGTCCATGATGCCATGTATCCGAACAAGATGTCCAGAACCTCTGGCAGAAAAACAGCCCCACAACATTAAAGATCCAGCACCACATTTAACCATGGGCAATGGGTACTTCATCTCTGTGGGTGCCAAACCCATCTCTATTGTTTGCTGCCAAAAAGCTCTTTTTTTTTTTTTTTTTTTTTTTTATCTGACCATAAAACCCGGTTGCATTTGAAGTTCCAGTAGTGTCTGGCAAACTAAAGATGCTTGAGTTTGTTGTTGGATGAGGGCAGAGGCTTTTTTTTTCTTGAAACCCTCCCAAACAATGTGTGATGTCTGTTTTTTTTTTTTTTTTTTTTTTTGACTTTCTGACCCCAAGACCTAACTAATTTCTGCAATTCTCCAGCTGTGATCCTTGGAGATTCTTTGGCCACATGAACCATCCGCCTCACTGTGCGTGGAGACAATATAGACACACGTCCTTTTCCAGGCTGATTCTTAAGGTTGATTGGAACTTGTTAATTATTGCCCTGATGGTGGAAATGGGCATTTCCAATGCTTTGGCTATTTTCTTATAGTCACTTCCCATTTTGTGAAGCTCAACAACCTTTTGCTGCACATCATAACTATATTCTTTAGTCTAACTGTGATTGATGATTAAGGGAATTTGGCCTGTGTGTTACCTCATATTTATACCCCTGTGAAACAGGAAGTCATTGCTGAACAATTTCATGTTCCTAATCACCCAGGTGCACTAAAAAAGTGTAAAATATGAATGGGAATATACTTCAGATATATTTTACTCATAAGAATTTCTAGGGGTGCCAATAATTGTGGCCAAAGTGTTTTGGAGAAAAATCTTTATTTAATAATGAGATATTTCCCCTCTTTCAATTGTTTTACTTCAATTAAAGGATTTTTTAATGAAAGATCAAAAGGATAAACAATGCAGATTTTTTTTCACAGCCTTCTTTGCTCATATTTACCAAGGGTGCCAATATTTTTGGCCACCACTGTACATACTCACCGGCACACCTATACACCTACTTATTCATGCAATTATCTAATTAGCCAAACGTGTGGCAGCATTGTAATGCATAAAATCATGCAGATACAGGTCAGGAGGTTCAGTTAATGTTCACATCAACCATCAGAATGGGGGAAAAAAATGTGATCTCAGTGATTGTCGACCGTGGCATGATTGTTGGTTGAGTATTTCTGTAACTGCTGATCTCCTGGGATTTTCACGCACAACAGTCTCTAGAGTTTACTCATAATGGTGCTAAAAACTGAAAAACATAAAAAAACATGAGCAGCAGTTCTGCATATGGAAACGCCTTGTTGATGAGAGAGGTCAATGGAGAATGGCCAGACCGTAACCTTTCTGTCATCTCAAACCAGCCTGGCCATTCTTCACTGATCTTATTTGACTGAACTTGGATTAGCTGTTAGCCTCAAAGTCGGTGGAGCTTCAGGTCAAACCTAACGATGACATGGACCAATGGCAGTAAAAAGGTGTTTAGCAACCGTTACAGAGTTTTCCTGTAAGGTCACACTGGCGAGCTGTTACGAACCACCAAAATGAACTCAAAAACAGCTTTGTTTTGGCCAGATTTTGTTCTAAATGACGTCACACCCGTTCCTTCTTCATTTTCATGTGAAGTGTGCAGGGGCCTTAAAGCTGAGCATGAACATATACTTTCTGCAGCAAGCCCCAAAGGGACAAATATCACAAACACTCACAATGCAGAGTCACATCATAAATTGCATCCAAATTTTGTCTATTAAAGAATTCTTCAAAAAAGAGAAAAATCCATGGCACTCACATGGTATGGATAAAAAGTCTTTATTTAAATATGTCAGATGAGGTTTCTCAGTTTAGCACTGGCTCGTCAAGATGTCTGATTTGAACAAATGTGTACCGTTACCAGTAGTCACACCATACGTTAAACATAAATCATCAGACAATAACCAAAACAAAATTCATTGCTGGTGGCTTGCGGAAATAATCCTGATTGCTCAAAGCCACATCTTATTTTACAGCAATCCTGAAGCCACCACCACCCTCGCCATCGCCAGCTGGTTATTATGATGAATAGCTTTAATATGTCTGTAGCTTCAGGATACACCACAGAGAAATGAAAGCTTGACAACTTGTTTCCATGTTTTGTGATTTACAAATAGCATTTTTTTTTTTTCATCATGTGTAGACTAGCCCAACAGCTTTGTGACAGAGACATATAGAGCAAAGGGAGTGAGGCTATGTTTTCTCATAAATGTTTGTCTATGTCAGGAAAGTCATGCTTGTAAAACAACAGCAGAAGATGCCATTTATATTTACACAAAATCCCTCTTCATTTCCACTCTTATATTTATTTTTTATATTATAATTTAATTCTTGTCTAAATGTCTCCCACACAGTTTTACATGTTCTACCCTCCCTGTGACTTGGCATTGAACAAGCTATTTTTGCATCTGTCTTGAAGACTTCTGCATGTAAATGACCACTATTATGATTGGCTAAACTCTTAGCAAGTGAGTAACAACACCCCCACCAAGTAGCTGAATAGGTAGAGATATGTAAATGTAGGCTGACGCATGTTAATGTGCTGATAGTTCTAACATAATATCCATGATGTGTTTCATATCAGTGTAATGATATTTTGGGATTTTTAATTTAATATTTTCTCTCTTTTATAGTTAATTTGTCATTTCAAGTTAGTTTCGTTTTCGTGGGTTTTCACACTTTGTTAGTTTTAGTTTAGTTTTAGTTTTCTAGTATTAGTTTAGTTAGTTTTTAATTTTAGTTTTAGTGTTATATGGCTGCCAAACTAAAGCATTTACTGTATCATTTAAAATGTCAAATGTCATTAAATTTTTAGGATAGTCTTGTATTACCTAAATCTAGTGGCATTTTCATGTTTTATTAAGGCATAATGTAAATGTTTCAAATTTTATATTAGGGTATATCAAGGGTTAAGATAGGTAAAGTGGGACAGTTACACTTTACACCAATTGTATCCATATGTATTTCCTTAAATAGTTGAAATTAATTACTAAACTAATCTTTGACAATTACATTTTTAAGGTTTTTACATTGATGATTTTATATCAGGATGTGTAGCTCATTTCATGACCACCGGTGTGAAAAGTAATTATAAAGAAAATGACAGAAATTTTAGGCAGATCTTTTTAAGGTGATAAAGTAAAAGTTGGCTTAATGTTTGTAAATGTTACGTATGATGATTTATGTTGTGAAAGTAAGAAAATAAAAACATATATTTTACAAATAATTTGTAGATATTTTCTATAAAATGATTTTTTTCCTCTGTCCCACTTTAACAACACCGCCTTAAAAAAAATCTGAGATTTGGTCAAAAGAGGGAAACATTAGTTATTCCTAAAGAGCAAAGAAAATCCTGTTTTCATGATATATCTCTTTAAAGTTATTTTTTTTTTTTTACATTTTTTTTTTTTTTTTACATTTTTTACTTCGGAAAATAGTTATGTCAGTAAGGTGTTTTGTTATAATGTTTACTGACCATAACACAACATAATTGTTTTTATGAATTTTCCTTTTGAATGATAATGATGAGAATAATGTACTCTCTGCTATTATCATCCTGTATGTCCCCACAATAGGAAAATTTTCCTCTCTCACCCCACAAAAAGTCTAACCGTGAATGGCTGGCAGCTCTGTTGCCGTTCCTCCAGTAACAAGAGATCAATGTTCCTGTGGAGCTGCGAATTATTTTAGATTTTGATCGCACAAGTATCGGCTGACAGTGCCATGCCACATTTTATTTCAAAGAGCTCGCTGTGACAATGGCTTCTGGTAATAATAGTATATGTTTCCCCTCCTGGAGAGGCTGTGAATGCTATCTCCCCACACCATCTCATTCCATCTAAGCCTCACACAAACCGCTGACATATCACACAAATACCTCCTTTATTAGCTGGCATTGATTGTTTGCTGAATGGGAGAGTGGCCTCCAGGACCCCAGCAGACATTCCACAGTGTTACACTTATATGACATAAAGATGGAAGTATATCTCTGTGGAACAGGTCTGTACTGGCTGCTGCCGAGTTCACTTATGAGGATGTGGCCTGAAAAGAGATGCCCACTACAATCCAAAGGAAAACTGCTGGATAGTAGTTACAGTGTATGTATTGGATTCTAATATTACAATGTACTTTGTTAAAAGGATAGTTCACCCAAAAATGTCTTCATTTGCTCGCCCTCATGTTGTTCCAAACTTGTATGACATTCAAAGAACACAAAATGAGATGTTTGGCAGCATAGGCATTTAAGGCTGTGACAGGAGCAACATGTCCCTGCTACATTTAGCCTTTGCCAATTTTGTCCCCACCACTTTTTGAAATGGCTTTCAGCTAAGTGTCTAATGCAGAAGAAACATCTCCAGTTCTTGAGCTGGAGTTTCCATTTCATTCGTGTGAGATATAATAAGTTGTGATCCAGCACAGGAGTTTGTTATTTGAATGCTATGATGAGTGCTCATTGTGGCTGTTATCAGTGACATTGAGTGACAGCGGGCAGTGATGTTCTATCGTGCATCCAGATATGTGCTCGACTCGTTCTGCACCTCATGCTCCTTTCTAGTTAAATTGTAAAGCAAAATGCAAACCGTTTCATGATATACATCCACTGATGTACAGATGCAATCTTCGTTTATTACATTAATCCTTGAATGGGCCATCAAGAAGGATTTTTTTTTTTTTAAGATTATCTGCACACAACCTAATTGCACATAAATCTGCACAAACCATTCATGAGTTTCACAAATTCGTGACATCATGCAACTTTTGTTAAATGGAAAAAAGATGTACTGAAAGTGAAAGGTGGCTGAGGCTAAAATTCTGATGACAGATATTTCATTTTTGGGTGAACTGTTCCTTTAAGAATAGTGTAACAGTCAACATAAATAACTAACACGCAAGTTATATTCTATGAACTACATTTGGTTCCACTTGACGCTTGTCATCCAAAATGGTCAGTAGAATGTCATCTTCCTTGACAATTTAATTCCACATTCGTCAGCTAGAGCGGGAAAAGTTATTTCATTAACATCTCTCTCCATGTCTCCATCTGACATCAGCACAGTCTGCCCAGCTGTGTTTTCCTGAAGAGAGGACATGTACACAGTCTCCTCTGACCCAGCACTGAACTGAAGAGGCAGCCAGTCAAGCTGCAAGAGGCTAAGTTACAAGGCTAAAGGCTGGATTACACTACCCAACTTTTCAAGTCTGAGCACATTATAAAAAACACATGGTAACACAGACTATGTAAATGACTACACAAAATACTGGGCATCACACACCAAATGATTGAGAATCACACACAGTGCACAACTCATGCGGAAACACACCCTTTTGTTTACTCTCATCGTCGACATCGTAGAGGCACTAATTCTCCTGCCCCAACTGCATTAACTTTTCCTCTATCGCGGAACTCCACTTTGAGTGCTTGTTCAACAATTCAATTTCTTAAGTTTTTTTGACCCCACATCCTCAATTTCCACTGGCTGGTGACTGTATGACTTTAGTTTTGAGTTGTGGAGCATCATACACTACGACTAGATGGAATCATAAGGTAAGAAAAATTTGTCCAAAACATACAGTATATTATGCAATATTTTGTCAAATCTGTTAACTCTGACTGGCCCAAAATCTGCAGACTGGAGCCTATGAGCACCGACTCAGCTCGAGTGCAGACTGGTGCTCAAATCTGTGTTAGTCGTAATCTAGCCTTAACCAGCACGTGCAGAACTGTCCAGAAGAAAAGTAACGTACTGTAAATGGTAACAACTAAATGCAGTGACAACAGTTTATTTTACTTAATGTTGAAGTTACGAAATTATGGAATTACTTTTATATATAGATTAATAAGTGAAGCATTTATGCAATTCCAACCATCCTCCAGAGTGAAGAACTGACTGTCCCAGCAAATGGCAATGTGAAAGATTCAATCCAAATATCAACTTTCCTTTCTTGAAGAAGCTTCAAGCTGTCCAAACAATGATAGTTGGGGACAGCAAAAAGCAGCATAAAGCAACCATGGGAAAGGGGAATTTGCCACATGAAATAGGGGTTGAGGGAAACATCTTATTTTCCTTTGCCTCAGAAATATGAACTTGTTTCCCACATCTGTTTGCTTTAACTTGCGGGACTGCCGGGTGCACAGTTCTACCAGTCCAGGGCCATCTTGATAACTTCATGTTGTATATAACAAATCTTTCTAAGTAATTCATGTAGACTGATCGTAAGGGGGAAAATTAATACAGTATACTGTAGCATATAACGCAGTTGTTAAAGATAATTGTTAGGTATTGTTAATGTGTCATTTATGTTCAGTAAACTAAGCAAATTTGAGAAAACATATTGCATAGCAAGAGACTATTTAGCAGAGATGGGCTACTTCTATTAAAATGAATGGGAGAAATTGGAATGCCCAACCAAAAAGCTCTAGTGCCCAACAGTCAATGGATGTAGAAAGGAAGTCCCGCTTTACAGGTAAAAAAGCCAATCACCTTTTAGATACAGACATCGCCTGTCAATCATCTAGAGAACGTGCACGCGCATTAGCTATACAAGCCGGGAAAATAGTTTCTTATCATAATCGGAGGTAAAGAAACACAATTTATGATACCAGCGTTGTCAGATTTTACTGCCGATTTGAAATATGTTCTTTGATCGTAATCTTGACCAACCATTTTTGAGATTTCGGTGTTCCCCCATTCAAGTAGATAAGAGCTGCACTGGCATGACTGGAAATAGTCTCCTGGGAGCGTTCCAAAGATAGCTGCCAGTGGACTGACTTGCTAGAAAGACTTTGGCATAGCCAAAAACATGTTACATAAAGCTTGATTAAAGCCAACTACTTATTTTTGGCTAATGAGCTAATGAAGTACTTAAAATAAAATAAAATAATAATAAAAAATAAATTTCTCATAGTACCTCAGATAGTCTCTCGCCTGATCAAACCTGGACGTGCAACCTGAGCAAATGTAATTGTATTATAGCACTTCAAAACTGGGGCTGATCTGTGATGCTCACTTTCTAGTGCTGCCAGAGATGTCAGAACGTCAGACACAGAGAAAAGATGAAAAGTCATTGCCAAGTGTGTCACCTGTGCCAGAAACTCAGCATGCCAGTATTGTTCATTCTTATGAAAGAGCCTCTCATTTACCTGATACCCACCAAATAATAATGCTGACTTTGTGCAATACTTTACATAATGTACACATTTGTCTATATGGCTGAGATAGTACGAATGCAAAAGGTTGCCACTCCTTGAAGACTCACTTGGCATGCAGTTGACAAAAGCCAAAAGTCTTTTCCCCTGAAGAATCCGCATCTTGTTGCTTGTTCAAACTTGTTGTGTAGAAGGAGCCGGAGTTCACTGCAACAGTACTCAGCTGGTGTTGCCAGTTAAAATGACTAAGCCACGTAGTCAGAGTCATTATGCTATTCACCTCACATCCAGAGCTCATGTATTTGGTGTCATGAAAGCGACCTTGTATTAAACTAGTACATGGAAGGCAGTGGTTATTATCATTTAGGCCTACCCAGAGACCTACTTGACAATCAATAAATTATCCCAGTGTCCTATATAAAATGGCAACCTATTTGGAAAAAATGAATAACTATGTCTTCCACTAATGGAAAGAACAGCCAAACTGTTTGAAGAGTCACAAAAGTATTATGCAACATTGGAGTTTGTCATGTGTATTTGTTCTTGTTCCTCTGTAGACATGCATGATGAGACACATTTGAAACCAGTCTGAATTCATGATGCGTTAAGTTCTGAATTAGCCTCACTCTAAGGTTCATTTCATCTTAGTGAGCAAACACAATCATAAGCATCTTAAGGGATTATAGGTATAGAAATTATTTTGGAAAACATAATTATTGGATTGATATCCATAAATTCAACTTTTATTTGCAATTGGAATGCACAATATTGAATCCTTAAGTCACCAAAGTCTAGTATAACCAGAGTCATTACTGTACTGTTGAAATATGACTAGTCTGAGTTCAGACATATTGAACAGGTAAGCCCCAGAGCCAGGTAGGTCACATAACTCAAAGAGGAAAACATTGCTCATGTTTCCTGAGTGCTCTTAAATCTCAGGGGTGTGGTGGGGGGGGAATGGGGGGAGGGCACCAAAAAGAGGGCAACAAAAGTCCCTTGAAGCCCTCCAGGCCTATAAAGTCTTGGCTTGCTGTACTTATCATGTGGTACTCGGGTTAGTCTGGTGCCTTTGGCGTTGAAACCAAACACTTGGCCTTGAACTACTGTAGGGTGAACTCTAGGTTACTCTAGGTACACAAAGCATGCGAGTAAAAAGGAGTACAAAGTTATCAAAGGTCTGGGAATCACTGATTTGGAGTTTTCAAAGTTTTTTGAGTACCTTTCAAGAACAGCTATAAAAAAAAAGTATCATAGGTATGGATGTGAATAATGAACTCATTTCCCTTGCATTTGTCATTGAATGTCTTTTGCGGCTGACTCAATTGTTTTAATTTAAGTGATGCAGAGTTCATCTGTCATCACACAAGCTCAAAATACAGGCTTGCCATGGTTAGCACTGTCACTACAGCCCTAATGTTTTTATTTCTTCTTTCAAGGAGACCATCACAGACGATACACCACATTCCTTTCGCTAACTGTGCTCTGGGAAAGGTGATGAAAAAGATGAGTGAATTAATAATTCTAGTGCCGTGAAGGCATATTTGACCAGTGACATAAAGCTGTCATCTTAAACAGGCCCGGATTAAGAACACACAGGGCCCTGAGGCTTTTGCAAATCCAAGGGCCCCCCTCATGGCCTATCTTGGTAGCCTATTTCACAATGTTTGCTACAGAGTTGTTGTTGTTGTTTGTTTTTTTACAAAACTGCTTTTCACACAAGCAGTGCTTGTCAAGCGCACAACGGAGCAGCATTTAATACACTTACTAACTATTCCAGACACATTAAGTACAACATTACCATAACGCCAGAAATCAAATCATTGCAAACAGAGTTCTTAAAACAACTCTTGCACATATTCTGCTTTAAAAAGTGCAGAGGGGATCTTACTGATGGTCTTTTTTCTTGCTTTAGAAGGGAGAAATCCTTGATGATATCATTCAAATCCATGGTTCTAACGTTGTTTGTTTTTGCAAAAACACTTTGAGAGAAGCATTTTTTCCACTGCTGTTTGTTCCCTGTGTCCCGGTACTGTTATAATGAGTGAGAAACCGCTCCAAAAGATTCCATGAGAGAGCGGTCCGAACGAACTGGACTGAATCAAGAATCGATTCAGGCGTTTTGCAAGCTGGTTTGGCCAATTCACTGAAAAGAACCGACTCAAATGATTCATTAGCGAATCGGGCATCGCTAGTTCTTTTAAACAGTCAACAGAAAGACAGGACATATGTCATTGTTGTTGAAATATTCTGAGAGTATATGTTTCTTAAGTCAGTCAGAGGGCTTATGGTATGCATGGACGTTCAGACCGCACTCTCACTTTTTAAAAATGTTTTTTGCTCTGCTATTTCTACATGTTCTAGCCACATTTCTGACATACAACGGGTAAGAGAAAGAGGCGATCCCCGATGTAATTACGCAAACTGAAAAGTGATTGTGACAATGTTCTTAACTCTCTTGACAAGGAAGAAGTGGGAGCCAGTTAAACAAACAAAAGTTTTTATTTCACACACTATTTTACTGCAATGCACACACTAATGACTTTTCAGCACAGGCACGCACACACACAGCCAACTTCGTGTGTTGTTCTCTCTCTCTCCCCTCTTGGTCTGGACTGCCCCTTTTTATCCCTCTCCGCTCTCACTGCAGCTGTTAGAGATAACACCCACAGGTGGGACTCCTTACCGCTCTCATCTCCCGATCTCGCTCTCCATTCACAAATTGGCACTCGACCATGCCCCTACCTCCACATAACCCCATCGCCTGACTCAGGCCAGGGAGCCATCCGTCCTGCCCACTACTCCTTCCCTCCCCCTTCTAGAGAGAAAGTCTGTGACAGCCATCTGTGCCCCCGGTCTGTGGACTACCTTGAACTTAAATGGCTGAAGAGCTAGATACCAATGGGTCATCCACGCATTGGTATCCTTCATGCGATGGAGCCACTGGAGTGGGTCGTGGTCCGAACAGAGGGTGAAGGCCTGTCCCAGGAAGTAATACCGAAGGGTAAGGACCGCCCACTTGATAGCCAAACATTCCTTCTCAATGGTGCTGTACCTCGACTCTCTCACTGAGAGCTTTCGTCTGATGTACAGCACCAGGCGCTCCTCCCCCTCGACCTCCTGGGACAACACGGCTCCCAATTCCCTGTCTGACATGTCGGTCTGTAACACAAAAGGGAGAGAGAAATCAGGAGAGTGTAATAACGGCCCACCGCAAAGTGCAGCTTTCACCCACGTGAACGCCTGCTGACACGGCTCCGTCCACTGGTCAGGATCTGGTGCCCCTTTTTTAGTAAGATCAGACAGCGGGCTGGTGATGGTCAAATAGTTAGGCACAAACCTACGATAATAGCCAGCCAGCCCCAGGAAATGTTTTACCTCCTCTTTGGTCTTAGGTCTCGGGCAGGCTGCAGTCGCTGTGGTCTTATCAATTTGGGGCCACACCTGTCCATGACCCAAGTGGAAGCCCAGATACTGTACTTCCACTCGTCCAATTGCAGACTTCTTAGGGTTTGCTGCGAGTCCCACCCATCTCAAAGACTTAAGGACAGCCCTCAGATTCTGCAGGTGCTGCTGCCAATCATTACTGTAAATTATGATGTCATCTAGATAGGCAGCGGCGTAAGTGGCATGCGGTCTGAGGATTCTGTCCATCAGCCTCTGAAACGTTGCCGGGGCCCCGAACAAACCGAAAGGGTGACAAATTGGTGTAAACCGAACTGTGTGGAAAATGCCATTTTTTTCACAGGATGTGGGAGTTAAGGGGATCTGCCAATATCCCATTGTCAAATCCAATGTCAAATAAAAGCCAGCCATGTCTGACCAATCAAGCAGTTCATCAATCCGAGGCATTGGTTATGCATCAAATTTAGACACCGCATTGACTTTTCCATAATCCACACAGAACCGGACCAAACCATCACTCTTCAGAACCAGCACCACCGGGCTGGCCCAGTCACTGTTGGATTCTTCTATTACCCCCATATCTAGCATGGCTTTTAATTCTTCCCGAACCACATTTTTTGTGTTTGGGTAATCGGTAGGGATGACTGTGTACCACTAGCCCTGGGTTGGTTTCGATAAGGTGCTCTATGAGATTCGTACGACTGGGAAGAGGCAAGAACATGTCAGAGAATTCTCTTTGCAACCTGGCAACCTCCATGACTTGTTACGGTGAGAGGTGGTCTCCTCAAGTGACCGGGGTGACTCGATCGGTGGCTTTTAAGTACACCTCCACCCCGAGCACCTTCCTTTCCAGAACCACCTTCGCCAAAGTTACGGGGACCACCTCTCTCCATGGTTTTAGGAGACTGAGGTGGTAAATTTAACATGCTCCGCCTCTACCCATTCATTCATCCTCATAATCGATCTCCCTACATGCCGTGCAACCTCAAAGGGCCCTTGCCACTTCGTGAGTAATTTAGAGCTTGATGTGGGCAGCAATACAAGGACTTTATCTCCCTGTGTAAATTCTCATAGTCGCGCTCCCCTGTTATACAGCTGGGACTGACGTTCTTGAGCTTGTAGCAAATTCTCCTGTGATAACATCTAAGGCACCATGAGGCTTATGACCATACAACAATTTGAATGGGGAAAATCCTGTGGAGGCTTGCGGGACCTCTCTCACTGCGAATAACAGGGGTTCGAGCCACTTATCCCAATTCTGAGCATCTTCGTGCATGAACTTACGAATCATGTTGTTCAGGGTCTGATTAAACCGTTCAACCAAGCTGTCCATTTGCGGCTGGTACACACTTGTCCGAATCGATTTAATCCCCAATAATTCGTACAGCTCACGTATTGTATGTGACATGAAAGTAGTGCCTTGATTAGTGAGGATTAGTGAGTGCCTCCGCAACACTACGTGCTGAAATGTTGCGTAGAGGCATTGCTTCCGAATATCGCATTGGGCAGAACCAACACAAAGGGATGCCAGCATGCTGTCTGCTCTAATGGACCAATGAGGTCCATGCCAATTCTTTCGAAGGGGACCTCGATCAAAGGAAGTGGGCACAAAGGCGCTCTTGGGGTGGCTGGCAGATTCACCAGCTGACATTCATGGCATGCAGCACATTGGGAACATCCCCGTGAATGCCTGGCCAATAGAAATGGGCCATTATATGGTATAGTGATTTTCTTGCCCTTAGTGACCCGCCATTGGATTATAATGAGCCATCTGGAATAACATTTCCCGACGGCTCTTCGGTACTAACAATTGTGTTGTATCCTTCTTTGTCTGAGCATACTGTGTCACTCGATACAACCGATCCTTAATAATTGAAAAATTCAGATACGTGAGCACACTGTCTGGCTGGAGGCATTGACCATCAATCACTTTCACTTGATCAAAGGCATGCCTAAGGGTCTCATCTCGTCTCGCATCTGCTTCAGAGGGAAATCCCCTGCAGGGAATTCTCTAAGGGCTGGGGAAGCTGAGGCTTCCCCCTCCCTTATGTCATTCTGATGCGGAGCTGATGTAGACAGCCCTGGCTCCGCCTCCCCAGCCAGTGAATCGCACACAACACACCAAGACACTTTGTTACAGGACCTATACACACAAATTTCCCTCAATAAAGCAGTAAATGCTGGCCAATTTGTACCCAAAATTAGTGGATGGGTGAGGCAAGGACTAACCGCCGCCTTGACACTATGCTTTTGTCCCTGAAACTGAATGGTGACCATCACTAACGGGTAATCATGAATATCCCCATGCACACACCACACCTTCACCTGCCTACCTGTATCCAAAGCCTCGGATTGAATCAAGCTTTGGTGAATGGAGGTTTGATTACAACCGGAATCCACCAAGGCTTGATATGTACCCCACTTTATACGCACAGGTATACGGCACGCTCCTGCTCAATCGGGGGCGGCCCGTGGGGCGTCAGGGACCAATGTCTCCTCCTCGCTCATGGGGCTTCGGTCCTGGAAATGCCCAGGCAGACCAGCCCAGACTTCACGTCCACACCAGGGGCAGCTGATTCACCAGCCTGTGGGGGAGAGAGGAAATTCCCCATTTCCGGGGAACAGGAACAGGATGAGAGGGAGGGGAGGAAGAGGGAGAGAGAGAGAGAGAAAGAGAGAAAAGGGCTTGCCGGCCCCCGGAAGATGGTCCTCGGCCAACTGGATCGCCTCCTCCAGCTACGCCGGACGTGGCACTGGACCCACTCCGCCATCCCCTTCGGCAGCTGGGAGATGAACTGCTCCAGCATCATGAGGTTGATGACATCATCGGCATCACTCTCCTCCTTAGCCAGCACCCACCACCAGCAGGCGTTATGGAGTGAACGGGCGGCCGACTTCGCTCAGCATCAGGGAGCGGAACTGCTGCCGGTGCTCTTCTGGACTGCGGCTGACCCGTTGCAGGGTGGCTTTCTTCAAATGGGGGTAGTCCAGGAGTTTGGCAACCGGCAGTTGTTGTGCCATGAGCTAGGCTTCCCCGGTCAGCAGCGGCAGGAGGTGAACAGCCCATTGCACCCGCGGCCATATTAGGGCTTTGGCAGTGCACTCAAACAGCTCCAGGTTGGCCTCTGGGTCGTCCTGAACCCCCATTTTAGCAAGCCTCACGTGGGGGTTTGCTGATGCCGGGGTCGCAGCAGACGCCCCCTCCTGGTGTAACAAGCTCCACAAGACCCGCCAGTCCTCCTGTTGGGCCTGAAGGAGCGTCTTGAAGTGTTGTTGCTGCTCCTTCTACAGCTCCATGAGGGCCTGGTGGATTCCGACGAGGATTCTAAAGACCTTCAGATCCTTCTTTCTTCCCAGGTTTTGGCACCAGTGTGACAAGGTTCTTAACTCTATTGACAAGGAGGAAGCGGGAGCCGGTTAAGTTTTTATTTCACACATTATTTTACTGCAGTGCACACACTAATGGCTTTTTAGCACAATCACATACACACACACAGCCAAATTTGTGTCGTTCTCTCCCCTCTCAGTCTGGACTGCCACTTTTTATCACTCTCCACTCTCATTGCAAAACACAAACAGCTGTTATAGATAACACCCACAGGTGGGACTCCTTACCGCTCTCATCTTCCGATCTCGTTCTCCATTCACAAATCGGCCACGCCCCCACCTCCACAGTGATTTTCATTGGATAATGAATGAAAACCAACAGGCAAGTGTTCCAATCATCTCTTATTATTTTTAATGTTAAACACAGACAAACCAACAGTAATGAAGGTCTCCTGCCCTCCACAGCCAATCGCAGTGCCCCCTTCATGATTGGGCCCTGGGGCTTCAGCCCTGCCTAGCCCTTATGTTAATCCGGCCCTGATTTTAAACCATTTTTCATTCTTCGCTTTGCAATATTGGTTGTATGTTTAGCATTTTTTCTTTTTTTCCCGCACATTCTTTTTCCCACATGTGCAGGCACTGATAGTATCATTATTATTATAAAACTGTATTCATTTGGAATTGCAAGGTGAGCAAGAACGCATATGTCTACTCATTTCGTTTACTACAAGTAGCAATCAAATACCTTCAAATCATACAAACATGTTGATGGAAGTGATTCACAGAAACCCCAATAAAAGCAACCAACATCCTCCTCTGTTTAAAACTTGAGGCACGGAAAGAGCAAATGTACACTTATCCCTGTGCTTTAGGCCACGGACATGGCTGCTTACCGCTATAATCCTGCTATTATTTCTGTTCCTTTCTCTGAAAATTACAGTTTTCACCGCATTAAGTTGGAACGGCTCCCGTGCTGATGTATTCACAGCCTTGCCATTTGTTTGGCCTCCAGTCCTCAGATCGTCAGTAACTGGAGTCATTAACACATTCTTTACACATCTAAAGGGATAAAGCAAAGGAGCACGCTTCAGCCTTTTAATGTATGAACAGCTCATATTTACCTCCACCTGGGCTGTGTGCTGTAAATCTCCCTCCAATATTGTTCTTCCATATTCCACAAATTGGGCTGAGTTGCAAGCTGGCACAGGTCTGGGAAGACATTATACATGAAGTGTAATTTTAGACACATGCCACACATGATGAGGAGAGGCCAGCAGGGAGGGAGATCTGTAATTAAGAGTAGTTTGATGGTATTTCTTATGGCAACATGAGCGATCAGCTTCATTGTCAGGCTACGCAGGACCTCCTGTGTCATATGCCTCTCTCGGCTACAACTGTCAGCAACAAAACTCACAACCTTTGGAATGTGTCTTAAGTGATACTCCAAATCCCGTCACTGTCACCCAGCCCAACCTACAGTTAAACAGACCAACACACGTATACACACACAAAGAGAACATGTTTTAGAGAACTTACTAGTGATTAAATGTAGTCACATGGCAAAATACATGATGGCTATTTATGAAAATAAATAGTCTTAAACCCCTTTGTCTCCTCTGTCACATGAAAAACTGAGCACCTTGATTCATTAAATATTAAACAGCGTATTTTCTAGCTTTTGGGGGGGGAATCAACCAAATAGTATTGATATAGCACTATAAAATCATGGATGCAATAGAGCTGTTCTGTCTGTAGTCTTAAAGCCCAGAGGAGAATTTTCAAGCCATTGGTTCCCTCAGGAATTCCTAATGGGTTAACATTAATTGTAGAGACTTGCACATTTTGTTCTACAACATAAATTACACAGCCATACCTCAAATGGGAATTTTGAAACTGTTGGGGCTTTAAAAAAGTAAGTTGCTAACAAGTTGTTGCATAAGTACTACAGTAGTTGTCCGATGAATTACACATCAACACATAACTAATATTTGTAATTAATCGAAGAATGGGAAAGTCTCTCCAAGTATTGTTAACAACAGTTAATTTTGCTCATAAATCGAAAACAGCTATTCTAAAAACCAATTCGAAATTCCTGATGGGACCCACATGGCGAATTAGCCTTCTGGATTGGCTTTCATAGATACATCATGACTGAACAGCTATTTTCCTTGATGATAAAATTCTCTAATTTGCATATGTACTGTATACAAGCCAGTCCTAATGCATAATACTTTGCAACTTTCTTTTCATTCCATGATCACAGACTCAGCTGTAAGCTTCTGTTATTAAACCAAACATCTCATGTTGTGCTTTTACAGAGGCGAGATATACTGATTGTAGTCATCTTTGTCTCATGTAATGTGTAGAGCAGAATGCATAAAAGGGACTATGATAGCCCAGCACACGTTCAAGTCGTATTATATGCGAGCAATTCCAATCCTACAGACACACGTTTACATTCATTTTTATAAAGGAAGTCAAGAATAAGATGGCTAATCCTTTTTAAACTAGCGTTGCTTGTGTCGCTTGGGCTCTGATAAGAAACAGAATTTGAGTAGACATTTCCATATGTTCCTGTGACAAAGAATTTGTTTCTTTCCTTGGCACAGGTTGTCCCCTCTTCCCGACTCAATTTTGTGATCTGCTCTGATACAAAGAAAATAATCAGAATCCATTTGCACAGTATCATATCTATAAAACCACATCAATAGAATTAGAGTTGCTGTAGGATTAGTTATATGGTCAAGCACTAAAGGCTAGTAACCTGTCCTTAAGTCATTAAAGCTGAAGTATTTAATTTCTACGCCACTGAACGGAATTGCAAAAAGAAACATTGTTTTCAAACAGCCATCTGACATAGGCCCCCGTCTGCTGTTGATAGAATAAACAGATAGTCCCACCCCAAACTCACACCATCAGTTGAGTTAATGTTGTTGTGTTGGGCTGGATGGGTCAGACTGTTCTCACAGTGAAATGGGCAACAGTATGTTGTCTTTTCTTTAGCTGAAATAGGTCTGTGCTCACTGAAACACTGTCCCCAGTGGCCAGAGTGGAAAGTGTTGTTGGGCTTAAGGGGAAACAAGTAGGATGCACCAATCCCATACCTAGATCAGTATTGGCTCCGATACTGATGTTTTTATCCAGATCGGGTATCGGTCCGATAAGCCCGATCTAAATCCGATACCACATGTTAGTTTTGGTCGTTACCGTCAAGCTCAAAAAATGACATAAAAGCACCATTAAAGTAGTCCATATAACTAGTGCATTTCATTCAAAGACACTTGAAGACATACAATAGCTTTGTGAATCACAAAAGGCTGTGTTTGATAAATAAATATACAGTCTGCAAATCTGAATGCGCAGCACGCTTCCCTGAATGAGCTCCACTCTGTTGACACACACACATATAATCACGCACATGGGCTTGTGATTTGCTGCTCAGAGCAGCACGCAATATGTGTGCGCTCCACACAAAGTTCATCTCAGATTTTGATGCTCAATAATTCAGTTCGCTTATAACATCGGATACGCATTTCACCAGATGTTGAATGAGAAACAAATTAAACTACTGTGAACTAGCCTACAAACAAACACCCTTCTTGAGTCTTCCTGGAGAGGTCTGTCAAATTAAAAGCCAGAATAAAAATAAAGCCCTAAGAAATTACAATGGAAGTGTATCACTATTGTATAATGAAATGTATTAATTATACTTATTATTTTACAAATTACCATAATGACAAATTGTAAAAAAAAAAAAAAAATGTAAAAAAAAATTGTGAACTAAAGTGAACAAAAAAAGAGATCTAATACCTTTTACTGGTCCAGATAGAAGCTGAAACAAAAAATGTGTAAAAAAAGAATTGACTTTTTTTCTACTGAAGACTTTGGAATAGCTGTTAATATTGCTGCTGCCTCCAGCAGACTGGTTAACAAAAACAAATGTTCCTTAAAAGGCTGCACATGTTGTTATATAATTGTTTTTTGTTTTCCTGTAATGAAATAATGTGTAGTTAGAGGTTTTTGTTTCTTTACACATAAAAGAGTCCTCCCAATCAGTTCCACACAGTGAGTTATAAATGTTCTAAACTCGTTAAGAAAAAACAACAACATTGGTATCGGGATCGGTATCGGCCGATACTGAGAGTTCTGGTATCGGATCGGGAGAGAAAAAGTGGTATCGGTGCATCCCTAGAAACAAGCTCCATTTTCTGGGTGTAACGTCCACAGAGTTGGGAAGCGAGTTATTTTCAGCTATACAGGCTGTAATACAGTATATTTTATAAACTGTACCCCCAAACCAAAACCTAAACCTAACCATCAGTGGAGTAAAAGTGTAATGTAAGAGGGAAAAATGCAACCCCTGAATTGCACCTGTCACTGACAATGCGGGATCCATATTATCACAACATACTTCTTGTCATGCCACAAGAGAAGGTAAACACACTGGATCCAATGTAAAAATGTCTGATAAGAGATGTTAGTAAATCTGCATAGTTTATGATCATTTGGAATGGGTCACTTAAAACAAACAGGAATTTTTGTAGCACCACAAAGAAAAATTTAAAAATGTTATAAAAATGTACCTACAAATTGCTTATTTGCAGTTGACTGTATATTAAGCTGGGATAGGAGAAAGTATTTTAACACAGAAAAAGTTACAAACTTCGGTTTTAATTACAGTTGAATAAGCAGTAAATAGAAATCAGCCATTTCTGAGAATTGTGAATTTTTTATGATACTGCATTATCACCAATTATCGTTCTGTTCCACTAGTGTCAAAATAATTATTCTTTTCAAACAGGTTTTCTGAAAACTCCCTCCATCTGCCATTGATCAGAAAAATACCTACCCCAAACTCACTATCGGTTGACTCAGTGTCACAGTGTCAGGCTGGTCAGGATGCTCTGGCAAACAGAGCCACAGTGTTTATACTTTTCTGAAAAACCATCCTACAAATGGCTTACTGGTAGTTGGCTCTGCATATTAAGCTGAGATAGGGGAAAGTATTTCAACATCAAAGACTTTTGTAATGTGTTCAGACGTTGCCCCATTGGCAGTCAAAGAATATAATTAATGAAGTGTTGGCAATTGGCAAATAAGTGTGCCATTGGAACATTTAAGGGAGTCTCTGCACTCTAAGGAGAAATTACATTGTTAGTTGTCTGATTTATTGTTTGTTTGAAGGGTGCCTCATCAGTTCTTTGAAAGGTTCCTATGATCGTCCTCAACAATAACGGCATGCTTGTGCCATAATATCAATTTTAAGAAGAGTTTTTGCTCTGAGCATGACTTAATTATTTTAATAGCATAGTGGGAGTAATATCTGTTTTTAGACATGTTCCATTTTGTGAAAATTGGGTAGGATTTGTTTGGGCCCATAAAAGGAATGGCACCCACCTACTGAACTACCTACACAGTCAAGCAAAGGCAATCAATAACATGAAGTCATCATCAAAGTTTCCCACTGAACCTAAAGAGGTTTAAATCAGATTAGATGGCATAACATGTTTATCAAAACATTAGAAGTTGATGCAGTTTCAGTGAAACCAGGCCAGCAAATCTCTCAGGGACACTGCCAGTCTTCTGCAGCCTGGTCCCGGCACAGGTCCAGCAAGAACAGCAGTAACTTCACATAGACGAGCTGGCAGCTATAAATCAAAGGCTTCTGTTGGATTCCAGGTGTGCACAGGTGCGCCCAGAGTGGCCCATAAAGCACATAAAGTTAGCTGGGGAAGGCTCAGTTCACAACCATCACACTTTTAGACAGGCGTTGACGTTAAACGATGAATGGCTTGGCAGCAAAACAATGGCGTTTATAGGAAAACATTGCGGGAATCTTAATTAACGTTTCAATGATAGCCTTTTGGCATTTTCAGTTGCTGGCAGACAGCATGATATAAAACACAAGAAAATCAGTCAGAGTGAGGATGAGGAACATAGGCAATGCTCTGCCTTAATGCTGAACACCTGGCTGGAGGTTTAAGTTAACTTACTGTACACTGACTGCGCAGGTGGCTAACATGCTTAACTGCAGCACAAACACATTGATGCTGGAAGTTGATATTTTGATCCCTGCACATCTGATATAAAGCAGGCATGATAAAATAATGGGGCGACACACTGGCACGATGACAAGAAAACTCAACCCTGAGACAAACATTTTCACAGAGTCTCTGTTAACTAAATGGCTTCATTGTAAAGGGAAAGCGAAGGCATAATGAAAGGAGGTGACTAGATGTGGAATTTGTCTCCCCTTAATTGTTCTTCGAACACTTCTTGTCTACTCCATCTACAAGTGTTAAGCTCTACACTGTCATGCCATTGAAAATGTGGAAAAGAGGCAGGAGCCTGAGCCAAAGAGAGTACCATCCAAAAGGTTTTTCAAAACCACACAATATTGCGATTCAGCTCATGGTGACTTGGTGCCGAAGTTACTTTATCCGAGGCTGTTTGGCCAGCTGCCTTTTCACGCTGCTGCCTATTGACGAGTTTTCATGCGATTCTCAAAGGAGCGTTTTGTGATGATTATCCAAGGGGTGAACCTAAGATCTTTTCTAACTTTTGGATTGAAATTCCTCTTGACATCATCATTCACAATGGCAAAGCCCCTCTTTTTGCCATCCCTTTCGCCTTAAGGGGGGACAAAATAAATAGCATCCAAAAGTTAGCTGGATTTTGCATAGTTAACATTTTGCTAATGGGCAGGCCTGCTTCTCAGGGAGACTAGACAGCATTTTTGGGGGCCACTGTGGCGTTGTTGTGGAGACGGCGCTGGGAATTGAATGAAGCAGATGTCAGAGTAATCCATCAACCCTCTTCTCCCCCTCTATCTCCCCATTGCTGAGACACCCTCCTTACCACTACTCATCAATTAAAGCCCTAAACCAGCCCTACCATTAACATGCAAGCACTTTTCTAAGCTTCCTCCCTGCCCTGCGGCCTTCTATGCAGTTAAAACTGTCAGAGCCAGTAGTCAACCATAACTTAACAGCAATGTGTGTTTTGTGGCTGATAACTTGTTAGCACCTTACTAATTTGAGAGACTGTCAAGCTGGTGATGACTCTTTTTCACTCTTTTAGCTGGTAGGCTGTATGATGGTGTAGGCCAAGTATGTGAATGGCAGGATTTAATGGAATTTATGTTAGAGTAGTTAAACCTAATTTGACTGTTTATTTAGTTTTACCCTCTACAATTAATAAATATAAAAAATTAAAAATGAAACAAAAGTAAGCCTTGTGTCCCTAAAAGAGATAGATTATCCACCCTCATTAATAAATCCTACTAAACAACAAAAAAGGTGCAAGCCACGGAAATATTTATTAACACTGTTCAAAACACAATGCACATTTTTTTAATCATTTATGATGACACAATCATGTAGTACGATGAGTTTGGCAAAACATCTGTTGAAATGACTGACATAAAATGTAAAATATAACATCAAGGCCGTCCTGTTCGTGCTCAATGCTCAAATTCAGTTCTTTGGTGAACTCTTTAATTACCTTGGTGAAAACCCTTTAATAGTCATGCATTGTTCTCAGTACCAGAGTTTTGATCCAGGATTATTTTGCTATAGTTTCCCTTTTTGATCCCACTGGACCTCTGTCATGAAAATGCTACATTTAAATGTTTATGTAAATAGAAACTCATTTGCATTTTTTTATCACCTTAAAATATTACACCATCATCGAGATGTAGTATACATAATAAACACAATTGATCAAGCTGGTACCATGTCACAATCACGCCTACACTGTTTCTAGCTTATTGCCCTAATTTCTGTCCATCTGAAGGACATCGGTAGTGGGATTTTCCTCTACACAAAATAAATAAAATACTCATATAAAAATAATCTCTTACAAAATATTTGTTAACTCAGGGAAAATATGTCTGGACAACAGATTTGCTCACATTGCGCAAAATACTACTATAAACTACTGTCGCAGAACAGAACTAGCAGCAAAAAGAGTGTTATATTACCTATAATGTATAGCATTAACAGTGTTGGTTTATCTGATCTCAACACTCGACATCAGTAGCAGGTTGAGGCATCTCCTGTATGTAGGCTATTCCGTTCCAAAATGAATTAATCACCAATTCTGTTTCTCTGCCAACAGAGCAAATAGTAGCGAAAAGAGAGGGGAGCCTGGGGTCTCATTAGCATAAAGCTTTGTGTCAACTGAGGTCATGAAGTTTAAATGTAAGCGGGTAATCAGATGGTTCTAAAGACTTCTGAGGTTAGATCCTATGTAAATACCACTATTTTAATTGGCCTATTCCACTTTATTGGTCTTGTAGATCAATTCAGAAAAAGGTGACGGTACTTGTTCATTCACTTTGGAAGAAATTAGCCTTCAAACATGATGCACAATTCCAGTGTGTATTTGTACATACAGTAAGAATATATGTGCAAGGATTGAAGTAGAGAGGAAAAATGGCAGCACAAATACTTAAAATGATAAAGACAGCAGAGCGCACTGTTGTTTTCATACTGTGCATTGTTGTAGGTTCATCCCTAAGCTAAAGCACATCATATACAGTGTAAAATTTGGGACCATTTATTTCTATGCAAAACACACAATATCAAAACAGAAAAAAAACTAAATCTAATCTAGTAAACACAATGAGAAGAAATCAGTAGTTTCCTTATTAAATAAATTAACATTAGCTGTTTTCTCTAAATAAAAAGTTAAATATAGCCATTGTTGAGTCCATGTACATTTATTTATTTTATTTATTTTTTTGCCAAAAGTTCCTTGAGAAGGCCTTCCTCGCTGCTTATGGAGCAGAACACCCTACAAGTGCAACCCCCATCTTTCTCATGGTCCACAGATCAAGCCTTTGTGGGCAACTTGACTCTGTTGCTCAGCACTGGAACTGATAGGTGTCTACTGGTACCAACACCCTCAGCAAAGCTCTGGAGCAATGCTGCTTACATTGCCTGTAATTACTCCATCTAGACTCACAGTAATAGAGACACCACCAGGACCAAGTTTTCCTGTGCAAATGGCTCTTTCCTCTTAATAACTTGAATCCATAGCAGTGGTCATAATCAATGTTGTGAATCTTGTAGACCTTCTACCACACAAGTCATAAATGGGTGTGCATAAATACCCCACCAATAAATATATTTCACTTGCATGTGTACACCTCTGTCCTTTCACTGCAGGTGTTGCACTTGACGTAGCAACACCAAAGAAACTTGCAGTTGCACTGCCACACACGCGAGTACTGGTGTGTGTTATATCCTCGGCCGCAGCACATTAGGTCACAACCACTGGCCTGCTGCGCAGTCTTATTGCAAATCCTACCCTGGGTTCCCATGCTTCCTGTCACGGGATCTGCCTCACAATAGTTGGGTGACTTCTCAATGTACACCAAATCGGTGTCCATGGGCTTCCGGTATGAGTAAGGTTTTTTAATCTTCAGGAAGGTAGGTCTTTTGTTCCGACTGGCTCGGACCGGTTCCACGTGCACGGCGTGGTTATACTTCTCTTTGAGGATGTAACCCAGCTGGCGGAACTTTGGGAGAGTTGTCCAGCAAGTCTTGGTGGTGCAGGACCCGGATACACCATGACATTTACATTCTAAGCGCATGTTCTTTTCCAAGATCTGAAGTAGGAGGAAAAAGAAATAAGTCAGTACTTTTGGGATCATTTTGGCCCCTAGGCTCCTAATCTTAGCTTAAGGTAATAATTAGGGATTTCCCAATACCAATACTGGTATCAGAATTGGGTCCAATACCGCGCTTGTGTACTTGTACTCGTGCTCATAAAAGTGCTCCGATGCCAAAAACTGTTATCATCTGACGTACGAATGTCATTCCATAAACATTCAGAGCACAAATTAAAATTGTTATGTCCTAGTGTGATTATTAAACTGTAAAGGCTGCGATTTAATGTGATAAATATATATTTTGCATGTGCTGCACGCTTCAAATGTGAGTGCTTGTGAATGTGTGGAGTCGGTGTTTTGCAGATGACGGCTGCTCATACCTTTTTACCTCCTTGGCTCAGACACTGAAAACACCATCATGAGCATTGCACACTCTGTTTGTAGCAGATGACAGCAAGCAGAGCACTAATTCACTTTGTTGCGCAAGGCAAATTCAGACTACACATTTATTTAATTACATAGCAACCTTTTGTGGTTTAATAATCACATCGGTTCACATAGCGACCTGCTTTTCCGGAGGTGAGAATCTACCGTCAAAAACACACAGAAACGGAAAGGGCTTTACTCCAAAATAAAAGCTCAATTTAAATGGAAAAAGAGTACTACAGAAATATATCAGTACTGTATTGGTATGTAATATTCACTGTAATACTACTACTACTACTACTACTAATAATAATAATATTATTATTATTATTATTAATAGTAAATCAATAGTAACTGTATTATATTCAAGCAATATCTTGCATTTGTGATGCTCTGTTATGCAGCACTTTATTTGAAAAAAATAACTCCAGTGTTGTATTTTGGATTGTGCTGTGAGGTTCTGTATAAAAGCACTTAATTTGATGTTTAAAATTAATTTTTCTATTTTCATTTAATTAAATTGTGAATGAATTCAGAAAAAAAAAATAAGGTAACGTATCAGCGAGTACCAAAAAAGAAGTATCAGTACTCATACCCCCCCCCCAAAAAATGGTATCGAAACATCCCTAGTAATAATGCAAGTAGACTGTTTGATTAGGTACAAGTTAAATCAGTTAATCTGACAGGTGACAGTTTTGAAGTGTGCAGTCATACATTACAAAAGATAGAATTAGTGATGCTAAAATGGGAATGTATGAGGAAGAAGGAGATTACTGCTGATTGTTTCTTAATCTTATTTATGACAAAGTAGTGATAGTTTGTGGTAGTTTTGGTCATAAACAATGGTTTAAACATTTTGCATTCATCAACATGCCTAATGTATGGCATATTCCAACAAACTGTGATCTGGGTAGACAAACAATACAGTAGGGATTAGTGAAATCACCTTGGTGGCGTTTGTGCATACAGTTGTGTATTTTGGAGCATATTTCCAGGAATGGTTTAACAGGTTGAGACAAAGGTATTTAAACATTCCAATATGAAGAATGCAAGGATTGTTAAACTTGCAGTGCTAGACTACAGACTACCTCATTCCTCTTCGGGCCTGCAAAACAGCCTATGCATTAACCAGCTCTCCGACTACTTGTAGGAATCCGTTTCATTTGTGTACACAATACACACCACAAATTGTTTCAAGGGGCAAACTTTCAGAGGTTGTCTGTAGGAGACACTTGTCCTTTATAAGCAATGGAGAGGAATCTATGCAAGATATGATATAAACACTGACTGAACGATGATCGCAGAGTTCCTACAACAATCAGCCTGCGTGTAGTGTACACAGATAAAGCTCAGGAGTCAGGTTTCAGGTGACTGTGTGCTTTCCCTTGTTTTCACGCCACAGGTACAAAAACAAGACATTTTGAGCACCGGTGTAACCGAGGGAGGCTGTAGGTTTTTTCTTCACCTGTAGTTATTATTTCATGCACAACAAATGCCTACCGTTTTTGCATTTTGCATGCCGTAGCAAGAAGAAAACACAGGTTTGCTCAGAATAGATGAATGAATGGGCAAACGTAAGCAGAACTCAGTGAAGCAGAGTGCCTGTTTAGATATGGAAGATATCTGAAAGGTCTGACTGGCATCAGTGGATTGCCTGGTGCTAGGCGGTGTGATCTTTGGTGTGGTTGGTTAATGTGTCCTTTCTCCTCCTTTCTTTCTATCTTTCTGTCTTTCTATTCATTTCACTAATTTACTCTTGCTTTGAATGAAAGAGGCTTCACCTTTTAATTACCTTGTTAATTTTTTTTTTTTTTTTTTCTCCTCTGATTCTTAGACTTCCTGGAGTCTTCTTGGCAATTGTCTGCAATCTAGGATGCATATCAGGCTTAGTGTTGTCATGCTGCTGATTCCTGATAAACAGTAAGTCTCAGGAAAAGTTTACAAAGGAAAAATCCATGTGTCACATGAGAGGACGTGCCTCTCTCACTGAGGTGGTTTATTTTAACCCATTAACCAATCACAATGATGGGTGTTTTGTTGATATCACACCTATAATTTTATTGAAGACTGCTCAACAAAAAGTATGAAACTACATCTTACCAAAAAAGTTGTTACAATAATTTTAAAGAAAACCTGCAATGACTTTGTGAATGTACAAGTCACAGGACTGAATTCACCTGCTATAAACACGTTTGCTATTTGTGAGGCACCAGATGAAATATTTTATTATAAAATTTTACAAAAGGTCACTTGCCAGACCTAGGGTTTTAAAGCCCTTGAAGAAGCTCTGTCCAGAGTGCTGAAACATCACACTCTCCAGATTGGCACTGAATGATGTAAAGCTTATGAAGGTCAGTCAAACTGCACAAGACTTACTGGGTATGCAGTTGTTATTTTAATGATGATATTTTAACAATTACACTCTTTTTGACTTCTCTGATTCTAAAATTCCAAACCCAACAATGTCTTGAGTGCCAGCTGTGTTTGGCACTGAGTGGCCAAATATGTTTTAATCAACTGATCCTAAATCACAAAAACCACATATGGAGGTAGTCAAAACGCACATGACCATATCACATTTGAGGTGTAAACGCTAATCAGTCCTGATGCGTCTATCATGAAATTTCATTCACAAGTAATGAAGCCTTGTAAGACTTTCAAAAAAGGCGTTTCATATAAATAGCTCAATCAGGACAACTTAGTGATTATTATACATAAAATTTGTGTAATTCTGATGACTTGCACCACATACCTTGCGTCCCACTTCATTGTTATGGAGGTTCATGAGTGTTCTGGCATTCTGCTTGATCTCTCGTGCATCTACAAACACCTTTGAGAAGCTCAGGCCGTAGCGGATATCGGCTGAGCATCCTCCCCACTTCCAGCCCTCCTCCTGGTTGTAGAAGCCCTGCTTCTCCTTGTCACAGCCACATCCACTCAGCGTACCCTGAGTGCAGGCCGCCGTGATGGCATGGGCAACCCCAGCAGCGATGATGGCGTAGGTGAAAGCAGCCTCCTTACTGCCTGAAATCAAAAGAACATTCTCGATTAGAATTGCTGACAACAAGATCCACTGTCTTAGGCAGCATCAAACTCCCCTTACATACCTGACATAGCTTGATACTCATAACAATAATAAAATGTGTTAGCTGAGTCAAGTGTAGTTCATTAATCATGCACGCTTTGCACTTATTAATGGAATGGCCTGTGTTAGATGGGGTGGGGGCTTACTGAGAAAAGTCTAATATAAAAATTATCTAGAACCCCGGATACTGCAGACTGAGGCTAACAAGGCTATGCAAACAAACACCAATCACATACCTGTGATTACTCAACACACAAATAATTGTCCTTTAGTTGTCATAGAGAGGAAACATAAAGTCAAATAACAGATGAGCAAAGGAAGGAACGGTCCATCTCTTTAATAAGCACAAAGGACAAGGGTTTATTTCAGAGACAACAGAATAGTAGAGACAGAGATTATGTGTTTAGACTCTAGCCTGGCCACTGTCCCAGCTTCCGTCAGAACGAGGGATCCACCCTGTGGAGATGAACTTCTCAGGCATGCAGCGCCTCCCTGGCCAGAGCACTGCTATAATTGATTGCCAATGTTAAACAGGGCATTTCCAGGTTAACAGCGTATTTCATTATATGGACAATGATAGGTCAGAAAATCCTAAGAAGAGTTTATTCTAGGGCTTTTGTGTGAAGAATTCTTGTGTGTTCACATAAAGCGCAAGGTGAGAAATATTCTTAAAGAAATAACTCGTAAAGAAATATTCTGGTTTAAATACAAGTTAAGATCAAAATTACAGCATTTGTGGCATAATGTTGATTACCACAAAAAAATTTATTTCAACTCATCAAAAATCCTTACAGTGATACACTTACAATGGAAATAAATGGGGGCCAGTTTTTGGAAGGTTTAAAAGCAGAAATGTGAAGCTTATAATTTTATAAAAGCACTTAATTCTTCTGTTAAAACTTGTGTATTATTTGAGCTGTAAAGTTGTTTAAATGTATGTTTTTGTGGGATTACAGGATTTGCTGTGTTATACCATCATGACAACAAAGTTGCCAGTTGTAAAATTGGACATAACTTTGTACAAAAAAGTTAGTAAGAGATTTCATCACACTGAAATCACGTTAATACGCGCATTGTTTATGTCTTGTGGCTATATGTGTGAAACAGCGAGGATTAATCATGCACGCTTTGCACTTATTAATGGAATGGCCTGTGTTAGATGGGGTAGGGGCTTACTGAGAAAAGTCTAATATAAAAATTATCTAGAACCCCGGATACTGCAGACTGAGGCTAACAAGGCTATGCATACAAACACCAATCACATACCTGTGATTACTCAACACACAAATAATTGTCCTTTAGTTGTCATAGAGAGGAACCATAAAAGAGTGGTGGTGGCGTAGTGGACTAAAGCACAGAACAAGTAAGCAAAAGGTTGTTGGTTCAATCCCCATAGCCACCACCATTGTGTCCTTGAGCAAGGCACTTAACTCCAGGTTGCTCCAGGGGGATTGTCCCTGTAATAAGGGCACTGTAAGTTGCTTTTGATAAAAGCGTCTGCCAAATGCATAAATGTAAATGTATTTCAATGTTTACGGATTGGCCCTTATTCACTTCAATTGTCTGTGCCTCACTGTAACCCAGATTTTTGCTTTTTTTTTTTTTAAAGAAAAGAGGGATGAGTTGAAATGTATTTTGTTTATGCCACAAATGCTGTTGATCGAGCTTAACTTGTATTGAACCCGAATATTCCGATATTCCTTTAAATGAACAGTTGACCAAGCTCCAACTTAAAGAGTGATGTTTTCAAGAGTATGTTCTAATGTAATAATATTTAAGTTATCAATTCTTATTATTAATTGAATGATGACTACAATCTTTTTCTTTGCTCTGTTCTTATTCAGAAACAGCAGAGGCCAAGCTGCACGGAAATTCCCTTCGCAAAGAAAGCTAAGGTTTTAAAGATTCTGTATATTGATTGTTGCTTAGTCATGTTAACGTTCCCAGAAATGTACATATCATCTTCTGGATTAATGAGTCATCATCTATTGACTCTCCCAAGAATCATTTACACACCTGGAATCAAAGTAACACTTTTTAAAAAGTTAATCTTTTTCAACACATAGGCCTCATAAAGAATGATGTCATGAGTTATCTGCAATTAATATCTTTGCTACATTTTGATCATTTCATGGCAAAAAGTGGAAAACAAAAAAATATGACTGTTAACAGAGCAGCTCAGCAATTTCGGAATTTTCACCTTCAAGCAATCTAGAATGGTAGTAACAGTCTTCAGTAGTTTCCTGAAACTCACTAACGTTGGTATGTGTTGACCTGCTGATGATAAACATCTTGGAACTCTGCCCATGCAATTTAACAAAGGCCAGTTTGGGGCATCAATTATATGAAGATTTTTATGAGTTGTTTGGGCTTGTCGCCAGAGGAGAAGGGATGTATTCCAAAAAAAGGAAAATTAAGACTGTAGGTTCTATCGAAGCAAAATTCTTATCTATACGATGGAATAGAATGGTCCTTGTCTTTGTATATCACTGGAGCTATGTTTACTTGCAGTATATCAAGATATTCTGAACACAAACACAGCTGATAAGACACCCATAAAACGTGTGTTATGACACGAGTGTCATTTACTTCTTGGAGAAATCAGAATAAGTGGCATGATTCTGTGCGAGAAGTCTCTTGCCAGAACTGTAAATGCAAGAGGTTAATTTATAAACCTCATACAATGTACTTGTCTGGACTTGAGGCATTAATGCTGTTGGAGGAAAACTATTTTTGAGCATACCAGAGGGTGGTTAAGTCAGAGAAGATTTAGAAGGGTTGCACTCAAGCACTGTAAAATAACACAAGAACAAAGATGGTACACCTTTCGCATATCTGTCCAACTGCAGCTGATTTCAAGCAATGTACTGCAGGCTATATTTCAATCAAAACTTCATTCATACGCACGATAAAAGGTGAACAGGTCCTTGGGTACTGGAAAAGGGGTGCTCAAAGACATATATTTCAGAAACATTGGCAAGAGTGCACCAACAAGTGGAATCCATGGCCGTGTGTGCCAAATGTGGACCTTGGTACCAGGCCCTGAAAATTATTGCACATTATTCAACTTCTTTTTTTAAACTGAGTACACAAGTCCCTCCCCACAGGATTAACCACCTCTTTTCATCTCCTCGGCTTCTGCTACTACGAGCATGACTGGTCATACACCCACTGCAACCAATTCTGTTTGAATGGTTGTCCACTTTCTTTAATCCTCCCTACACCAAAAAGACAACAACAGTCTGGGTAAATACAGCAGTTGGACGCTTGGATAGCTGGTCCTCCAACTGCTTCAGAAATGGAGACACGGTCTGTCACATTAGGTCAGTGTGAGCTCTATAGCATTTGGATGGAGAGGGTACAACACAAGACCTATAGCAGCTGTCCAAGCAGGCAGCCCTTAATAATATAATCAGCACCCACAACAGATCCAGGCAGCCATTCAGAATGAGATAGAAAGTGAAGACAATCTGAGCAGTGCAAGTGCTTGCAGCCTTCTTTGCGTTTTCTGTCAGGAGGTGCTTGTCTTTGATGCAGAGGGATAAAATACAGCTTCACCTTCAGCGATAGATGCAAGTCTCTGCAGATCTAAGCTTCTCCTCTGGCCCTCAACCACACCATCGCAATACTGACTGGATCTTAAGAGTGCACAGTAAATGCAGAGTGGACAAATTTCATCTTGGAGTTGACTTCTGGTTGAATTCAGATATTTGAGCATCTAAATTCCCTGCAGCCATCTTCCATGGGGGGAAAAAAATGCAATAATCATGCCTCTTCTTTGCTAGCAGCCAAAGAGGCTCTGAAACTAAAGCAAAGCCCTTCACACCACCATTCATCAGTGTCGTAGGCTCAATAGCATTGAAGGACCCCTTAACAGGCCAGAGTTTGCCTTAGGAAAATGGATAACATTACCTCAAGTGAAAAATTCTCTTAATTAGTTTTGCTTTGTCTCTCTAAGGTGACATACTGTTACATTTATTTACAATACTGTACTTTTTTCAGTCGTACCATTCAACCACTGTAACTTATACCCGTGGTAAAGTGAAAACCCTGACTGCCAAATCATTAAAATCTACAGATAAGACAAGACGACTAGAAAAAGAATTCTTTTGAGAGGGTGGACTGTTGAGAGGGCTATAAATCCAGCCGCTGGCACTTGCTCCATGAATGCAGTTGAAACCTACCTGACATTGTTACTGTGGCGTGTGAGACACTAAACATTAGCCTGACATTCAATGACAAATCATTTCAACTAATGTGTCAATGTGAAACAGGACACAAAGTGAAGATTTTGCAGCTATTAACAATCTAAGAGTCTTATAGCAGGTGTACGAGAGTGACTTCCAAATTCAGCATTAAAGAACATTTAAGAAGTGTTCTCATAAGCAAAACTGAAATCTGAAAGTCTGCTCAATCTGGACAAGCTGGCTGAAAATGTCTGGCCTAAAAACAGATTTATTTGGTGTTTCAATTCACCAAATAGGGTTTGAAGAAAAGTCAATAGGTCACATACCATTAATCTTGCTTTTCTTTTCTGCTGGAACTTTAACAGCAATTGGCTGACATTAGTCTAAAAATGAACACTAAAAAATAAACACTTTCAATTTTGAATACTTTGACAATGTAAATGTAATGATTTGGTAACATACCCACTTTCAACTCTTTTCCAAAGACAGTTCTCTCCCCGAGGGCCGAGCAGTTCCACCTTCCATTTTTGAATTGAAACTGACACTCATTGATTCCCATTTGCGCTCCTTCTCCAATGACAATGATAGCGTCAGGTCGGCTTTGACAGATAGTCCTTTGACGAGGGGCCAAACCAGGAATTTTGTTACAGATAATACTTGCTCCCAACGCAACCACGGAGGAAAAGCCGCTGCAAAGTTCCAAAATAAGGGGGTGTTTATTTTCATAAAGGGAAATATTGTATACTTAAAATACAAATAGATTACGCATTTTCATGGAATGGGACATGACTAGAAGATAAATTCCATAAAGTTGAAATATTTTGGGATACTATGGAGCAGTGATATTGATGCGGGTTTGCTTGTGGAAAATAAAATCTAAAATGATATTTTATTTTTATTTATTTTTTTAAAAGAGAGATTTATTTCATGCAGCAAAAATGGCCATTGGACTGAATGCGTCAACATGTGCGGAAAACAAAAATAAAACAAATGCAATACTCTTAAATATAGATTTACACTTTTTTTTTTTTTTAAATCCCACTTGCGATGTATAGTTCAGAACTGAGCATTTTCTCCTTGACTATACATTAATATCCTTTTTTATCAAATAAAGCAGTATGCTGCTTTTAAAATGCCAATATTATCGCGTTAAAAATTCAATGCATAATTGTGGGCCTTTGCATTGCAGAACTTCAGAATTACAGAATTTTGGAACTACAATTAACTTTTTTTTTTTTTCTCAAAGTAAACACATTCCATTTTACTATACATATACTTACCCAATCTTCAAATATATTATTCCCAAGCAGAGGAAAATGTGAAAAATCCATCGGCGTGTTTTCCTATTCATGTTCAGCCTTTAATTTGCAAATAGACTGCGAAATGATAATAGTCTCCTGATGGGGAGCCTAACCGGAGGACGACAGGCTTTATAGCAACAAGCAAACCAAGTCCTTGGAGTGATGCAAAACTCCGTGAGAACTTGAGGCGAACACCTGAACTGAAATCCTTCGGGACTTGCGGAGGTGAATGTTATTCTGCATATGTACCACTTCTGCAGCACTTTTACGCGTCGGGATTTACTAGAAGAAGCGCAATAATTAAGTCTATAACTACCAGATCTTACATTCACAGCACTCTTTCCCCAGTAGATCCTTTGTTAAATCTATAAGGGTGTGTTCTGGAGCAAGTTACATCTTCCAATACTCCATGTATTGTCTGTGCGCTCCTGAAGGACAGTTGACTACCAGCAGGTTGATAACGCGACTAATTACAAGAAAGTCGCCGCCAACACACGCGCCTTCCCGCGTTAAACAAAATAGAAGTATGCATTCGGGAGGTAAAGTCTGATTTGAGATGCGACAATCGAAAACTCTAATGTAATAAGAGACAACTGTATGACTAAGGTATTTATATTATGTTATTACTGTTCCACCATTATAAGCAATCTAAGCAAGAGATGACTATTCACTATGCACTCCTTGGTGAAGATCATATCGCAGTAACTCCAGCTTCTAAAACAGAGCTTTTATCCTTTTTCCTGCACCCATTTGCTCCTCCTCCCATGAGAAAAGAAAACGTGTTTGACTTTAGATTTCCCCCTCACCCACCTCAAGCCCTTAATTGCGAGATGAGACATGGGCTCTAAGCACTTTCCAAAAACTGATGGCAATGGACCATGCGTCCTGACTCCTGACACAGTGTTCAAAAGCATTACAACATTGAAAATCATTTAAAAAGTCTTTAAAATCCTTTCAACTGTTTATATGCTCTGTAATGTAAGTATAATTTATTGCTCTTCTACATTGACACCTGCCATTTCATATTGCTTGACCATTGCTCCTAGAGGAATTGTTAGATTTAGCATGTGTGAATAAACTTGAATGATAAACCACAACTTTTACCACTATGTGGCAAATTCAATCTTTATTGCATCCCTGACAGTCAACACCTGCGCACCTTTTTCTCTTTTTTTTTTTAAATTGCACAAGTGTAGGGTCTTCTTCCACTTTTTTCTTTTGGTTTGAGTAAAAAAGAACTCTGATTGGACTATACAACTATCTTTCATAGCATACATCCTTTTCTCCAAGGAACAGGATGAATAGTTTGTGAAAAGGATAATTCAACATTTCACACTGAGTTGAATTGACATCCTTACATTTGAATTTATAGACCCAGGACAACTTAACTAGTTTGCAAACCAATAAAAGCCTAGTCCAAATACTGGAGAGAAAAAAATTATTCATGTTGGAACTTATGGGTCCTTGGCACAAAATTGTTCCTCAAGAGAGGAAGCAAAAAAACAAATCATAGTGGGAGTGAAGTTTTGAATTATAGCAATTTTCAACCGCTTGTTTAAAGGCAACCATGCATCCCATCCATAACTGCACAAAAGCCAATTAGCAACAGACCCTTCGTGCATCCAAAGTTTGATGAGTTTTTACCATAGGAATACAAATTATAGCTGTTCAAAATGACTTGGAATGTTGATAGGCCAGAGGAAAAGCTAATTAAATATATATTTATTTTTTTACATGGCTGGATCACAGCTGTCATTATGATTGCAGATAATGTCCCAGTATAAGGGTAATACCCCTACATTTTAATAAGTTTGGGTTTTCCATGCCAGATTACAAATCAGTCAGTCTGAACCAAAACATATTGATCCAAAGCTCAATAAAAAGGTTACAACACAACAACATAGACCAGGGGTTTTCAAACTGGGGTCCAGGGATCTCCAGGGGTCCGCAAGGGGGTGCTAAGTGGTCTGCAGAAAATTCCAGAGAAAAGGGGATTAAACGTGTAATAAATATTTACCAAGTTTCATTCGGCTTTCTAAAGACTTAAAATTAATAAATAAATAAAAAATTATTTTAGTACAACGAAAATGTTTAAATTATTAAATTTTTTAAAATAAATTTTTTTATATATCACCATTATTAATTTCTCAAACACTGTAAATAATTCTACATATATAAACATATTTAGCTGCCTTTATATTTTTTTTTGGGGGGGGGGGGGGGATTATTATATTTGGGTGTTAATGGCAACACAAATTAATTTTTTTTTAATTAAATTAAAAACAAACAATTCTGACATACAACACAATAGCGCCATCTTCAGGAAGACTTTATTTTGAGGTTATATTTTCCCCCCATGAGTGCCAAAACACTGCTACCATTGGTTCTTTCTTTTAACCCCCATACACATCTGTTCTTTTTTCATTTATTTGCCTGTTTCTCATACGTATTTTAGTTTTTATGAAAGAAAAACGCACAGAAATGTTCAAATACTTTATTGTATCTGGAACAAACATAACATGCAAGGCTCAATAAAAAGGCTCAAATATTTCTTCTGTTAAAGTCATTCACCCAAAAATAACATTGCATTACATTATCTGATATAATTAGGAGTTTGTTTAATGTGCATTTCTGCCTCACAGGGAAGGCAATAGATTGTATAGTTATCTTCTGCACAGGATAAAATCACTACCCTACAACTATACAATCTACTACCTCACACTGTGCAAGCATCGTGAGCTGAATAATGCAGCAGAACTTTTACCATTATGTACAGATTATTTACATTTTTAACAATCCAAAAGCACAAAATTCCAGCTTGTCAATACATGCTGAGAAAATGCCAATGATATTACATTTCAGGAAATGTAGGATGAAACTTGGTAGCTCCGTTTTCACTTTGAGAAAGACAGTAGGCTGAATAGTTATCTCCCAGTGTGGGTGTGACCCTAAAACTATACAACCTACTACCTCATCCCACGGTAAAAATGTCACCTTCTTTTCACCTGGAAATGAAGTAATACCGAAATTGAAGTTTTCTGAAGTCCTTTTTGTTCACCATGTTCGGATTCTCGCCTCTGCAACTACAGTGTTTCCAAATGCACAGTCTGTGGACAGGAAAAAAGGTTGTTAAATTCAATTTAATTGTGTCTATATTCTCCTGACAAAAAATACTGTTTGAAACTTTAAATCAAAATAGTAACTTGTTCTCCACGCACATCATGAGAAAACGTTTTACGAAAACAAGATGGAATGACCCCAAACAGGCGTCTACGTGACTACAAAATGCTTCCTCATACTGCATCTGACACCCTGGGTAATGCTGCAAAATGGAGGGGCTGGCCAAGTTACTGGCATCCTCTCAGCACCAGGAAGCCATGTTGACATTGTGTGTGACTTGGCTACATACTAACATCTCAGTCAAGATTAAATGCTACCACATTCGGACTTGGGCCCATTTTGGCTCAAGGGTGGAAGTGGGAACCAAGGCAGTTAAAGCCTTGCTGTTTTGTTTGCAGCCATCTTATAGGTACCGTCTAGGCATATATTCCATCTAAATGCAATTTTGGTTTCTGAACTTGAATTAAAATAGTTTATCTTTAGTAAAGCTGTCACATAAAAATTCTAAATTCGAATATTCATCGAATTTAAGATTAAAAATTGAATGCTAAAATTAGCATTTTAATTTCTGATGTGTGCCAAGCACTGACGATGACAGCATTCCTGGGCTAAAACAGACCACTGGTGCCTCGAGACCACAGCCTCGTTAAAGGTTGAATTTCTTTTTAAATTGACACAGCGTCTTAATTTTCTCCCCAATTTGGCATGCCCAATGCGCTCTAAGTCCTCGTGGTGGAGTAGTGACTCGCCTCAATCCAGGTGGCGGAGGATGAATCTCAGTTGCCTCCGCGTCCGAGACAGTCAATCCGCGCATCTTATCACGTGGCTTGTTGAGCACGTTACTGCAGAGACCTAGCGCGTGTGGAGGCTCACGCTATTCTCAGCGGCATCCACGCACCCCACCGAGAGTGAACCACATTATAGCAACCACGAGGAGGTTAACCCAACGTGACTCTACCCACCTTAGCAACCGGACCAATTGGTTGCTTAGGAAGCCTGACTGGAGTCACTCAGCACACTCTGGATTCGAACTTGCGACTCCAGGTGTGTTTTTACTTGCTGAGCTACCCAGGCCCCCCTCTCACTTTTTATTTGAGAATATTAACTGGCTAAATCTTTTGAATTTACCATTTTACGCACGTGTAAACAGCAAGATATGTTCTTTTGAATAAACAATCGCTACAACACACTGCTGACGGCTTTAGCTATATTGATTTGTTGCACCCTCTTGTGGGTGTAGGAGACAACATCGATTTTAAAAATCAGAATTTTGTAGATTTTTTTCCCCCTACCTGAAATAGTCTTTTAAATTTGAATATAATCCAAATTTTGTAATTATTTCAGTGAAATATTAAAATGTAGTTTCTCAGCCATGTTGACAGCCCTAATCTTGCAGCAGTCTTTACAAAAAGCACAGCAATTAGGGATGTTCCGATCGTTCGGCCACTGATCAGTATTGGCCGATATTCACGTCCTATGACTCAATCGGTGATCGGTCATTTGGCCGATTGCATAAACCGATCGCTCATGTCGCAAAAGATGCTCAGCTTCTTTAAAACTTCAGAAGCACTGTCATGGCATAATGGCATGTCGGGAATACTGGCACAGCGTTTTAAGACAATAAACTTGATTCAGCAGTTAAGAGCGATGCAGTCTGAGAGGTATGGCAAGTTTGTGTACTGTACTGTTAATGTGGCATTTCATATACGACAAAGCAAAGGGAGCTGTGAAACGGTGCTTATTATCGTTCATGGCGGCAGCTTCTCAGTCTCCCCCTGGCAAAGGCATCTCAGTAATTATGCGAGTTACAAGATGTGGTGTAATTCAAACATCTTAAATATCTCCCGATTAAACGGTATTAACAATAGTAGCACCTGTAGAGTCCAGAAACATGCGCTCTCTCCGCTTTCCTTTCATCTCGTTCCCTCATGAGAGAGCACCTGCTCACCTCATTAAAGTGTAAGCAGCAAGAAGTAAAAACATTATCTATTAATACAATCATCCAACTAAATAATTCTTTATACAAAATGAAGATACCATAATATAATGTATTAAATATAATTCAAAAAATAGAATTAAAATAACAATTATATTAAATATTGACAATGAATCAATAACCAAAAATGTCACATTAAGTTTAATTGCACCTATGAGTTATCAGTTTGTCTTCAGTTTGACACTAAGCTTCATTTTTTATAGGGCTATCTATCTTAATATAGAGAATATTTTGTTAGCCTATACTTGTTTTAAAGTCTTATTAAAAACATTTAAAAAAAATAAAAGCTTTTAAATAAGCCTTTAAACTTTTTTTGTTAGCAGAAACTAGGCAAAGGGATATTACTAGGAAGAGGAAAATTCAGTTTATAGTGGCAGTGTGCAGAAAGCTTACATATAGCCAATTATGATCGGGATTGGGATCAGCCGATCAGGACCGGCTGTAAAAATCCTGATTCAGCTTCAGATATACTTTGAATGATAATTAAATAAAATTCATCTGGAGAAATAAATATACAAAAACCTCAATCTGATGAATATATAGGCTATAAAAACCTTAATTTGGTAAATACTTAAAAATAGAGCATTATAACTGAGCCAAATCTCTGTCATTTCAAAATAAGAGTCCTGAAATAAGTACATGTCTTTCAGGCTTGTTCATGGTCCAGTGTTATACTCCAATTCTTACATTTTTTCTAGTTATAATTGGGATTATGGTTGCACGATAAACTGTATCTGGGATTTTATTAATTTTGTAATGGAGAGGTGGTGGCATAGTGGGCTAAAGCACATAACTGGTAATCAGAAGGTTGCTGGTTCAATCCCCACAGCCATCACCATTGTGTCCTTGAGGTTGCTCCAGGGGGTTGTCCCCGTAATAAGTGCACTGTAAGTCGCTTTGGATAAAAGCGTCTGCCAAATGCATAAAATGTCAAATGTAATGTAATCTTTTAAAATGTCTCTGTCTGTGGCCGTTATAATAAGGAACAGCTTAGAATTTTTCTTCAATATTATATAAATCGATTTAAAAAAAAAATATTGGCCAATTAATCGGTTATCTGCCTTTTCCACTACCTTAGTTGTTGGTATGAGCAAAATCCACTGTCGGCTGACCTCCAAATGCAATATAGTGAGCAGACTAATGCAAAGAGAAAAATAGATGAAAACCATTCAGCAACTTTGACAGGAAACAGGATCTTGTCCAAAACTCCTCCTCAAAGTAGGGAGACAGTAGCAAATTAACAACTCCAATGCATTGGCAGCAAACCCATAACATTTGCTCACTTGGCATTTGACAAGTCTTAAATTCAGGCAGTTCTGCACGTTTTCCTTATATATATATATATATATATTTGAATGGGTATTATCTTTAAAAAGGGCACAGTTCTGAGGTCACCATGGATATCCCTGCCAGTGAATGTGATCCATTGCCCAAAAGTGCCTTAGAGAGTTAGTTAATAGCATTTTGTGGGAAAGTAAAATTAATTTGTGAAATACCAATAAATTAGGTGTGCCTAATTGATAGAAAACTTGGTGCTGACTATTTGCATGGTTGGTTTCCCTTGCAACTATATCAGTTAATACACAAGTTGCTGCTTTGACAGCAAATGCTATAGCCAGGGCATTATTCATGACACAGAAAAGCAGTGTGTGTCTGACACAATATGTGAATTCATCACCTGCAGTCTGGCATGTGTGCACTTAAATGTCCCTGCGAATAAATGCTGCAGAAAAAACAAATGGCTCAACATTTTCTCTATAAACCAGATTTGCAGCTGAAATGCCACTGCTCATGATATGTTACACGAACATGATTTAGCAGATTTAAGACACGTGGTCTGTAAGAAACTGTCAGAACCTGTTTCAGTGTTGCACAATAATCTACAGATTTCTGGACTCAAACACACAGCGAGATTGCACATCCAAACGTATAAGGATTCAAGTAAGATTCTTCACGAAGACGTTATTTTACGCAGAGAAACGTTTAAACGCAGTCAATCATTGCATTTGCTTTCCCTTATAATAATGGACTCCACAGTCTCTTAGTTTGTACTATCAAACTATTCGTAGGTTAGTTCTCAAATTTCCCTCGCTTAATTCATAATAAAAAAATGGCGGTCTCCAGTGGCTTTAGGGCTAGCCTGCTAAAACATGATCCCTGATTAAAATTACCACCGGAACCAGTCGAATTTATACGGCGATTTTTGACACGAGTCACGACACTAAAACATGACAAGCTGACCGCACGTGAAACATAACAGCTCTGTACAGATAACATGCTAGCCAGCAATCTAGTTTACACATTGGTCTTAAATAATGCAGCGAGCGACCGAAACTTCTTGGAACGTTTACCTGACTTAGGAAAATACGAAAACACGCGCGATAAACCCGGCGCTGTTTCCGCGGTAAAGCGAGAAGAATGTTTTAAACACACACACTCTCTCACTCTCTTCTCTCTCTCTCTCTCTCATACCTTCACTGTGTCCTCACTGGAAGCTGAAGGCTAGTCGGCTAATATAGCTGAATACTGATGAACACCCGCGGTTAGCGCGATGAGTCTGGGCTGTGACTCAAAGACCCGGATGAACGCAACGCACTCCGCCCGTGTATAGGGCTGTTCGATTCCAGACATTTTGGAGTCGATTCCGATTCCTGGTTTTCGGAATCGATTCCAAGAGTCGATTCCAGACTCATTTGTTCGATTCCAATAAAAAAGCGAGGTAAAGTTAAATCTCATAATAAACAGCTCATTTTAAAGCGTTCTTTGCACTATTTGTGACAGAATGAATGGCATTTACTATTTGTAGGTCTATTTTAGTATTAAGTCCTAGATGCACATCCCAAAGTGCAACGCTTCAATTGGGATACATTTGAGGGAACTTTTATCTACATTGAAATAGCCTTTTACTACCAGTGTTGGGTAAATTACTCTAAAAAAGTAATTAATTACTAACTACTAATTACATAGTGTAATTAGATTACTGTACTCAGGGCTGGCCGTGGCATAGGTGACATAGGCGGCTGCCTAGGGTGCAAAATCACAGAGGGGTGCTGCACGAGATAATTTTTTATTTTTTTTGGTCCGAAGTGCACCCTCTCATGACAACTGTGCGCCCCTCTACCCCTGTGTTGAAGGATATGTTCCACTAACATCCTTTCAGTTCTACTGATAAATGGTTACATTTTTTTCCAGGACATGCCCTCTTTTCCGTCTTGAAAAAAGCGTCCGGCCGGGATTTCAAAATTGGCTAAAAATGTCCGGGATGTGATAAGGAAATGCCAGCCAAAGGAGCATTTGTGATGAAAATTTGATCTTTAAGGAAGCACCTGGGCAATGCAGGAGGACTGGAAAGTGTGAAGTGTAGTATAAAAAATTATTTTTAACGGTATCTGATCTTTTCTGTTTTTATTTTATGGCCATAATAAAAGTATTAATGGAACTATTCATTAAATGTATGAAATAAATGACATTGATGACAAGTCCAGGCATGTGCAGTTTTGAAACCACATTTCCTTTATTTATTTTTTTTTTATTTGCTATGATTTAATTACAAATGTAATTATTACATTCAAACAAGCAAATTGTATTTAATTATACCTAACCATTACCCTAACCCTGTTTTTTTGTTGTTGTTGTTGTTGTTGTTGTTGTTGTTGTTGTTGTTGTTGTTTGTTTGTTTTTTTAAACAATCAGAAGGTAATTTGGAACAGGTTGTTTGTTATTGGTCAAATTTATTATTTGTTATTTATTGTAAATAATTTTTTGTTCATGTTATATAAAACTGGAAAAAAAAAAAAGCTTTGCAGTAAATTGGAGTTCAAGTAAAAAGGGGGTGGGGAGTTGGGGCGCCAATCTGAAATCTCGCCTAGGGCACCAACAGAGTCTGGGCCGGCCCTGACTGTACTAATTACTCTATCTGAAAAGTAATTGCATTACTTATAACTAATTACTTTCTAAAACCCTTATCAACCTCGACCAGATGAAAAATACAAGGATAGACATGAAACTGTTCTTTTAATTCTTTCAAATAAATCATATAAAATCAAATAAATTATTCATGAACAGGCCAAAGAATTTAAGGGGGCTGCATTTAATTAGAAAACATACATTTTAACATTAGATGCTAAATTTCGATTTTAAATTCACTATTGTTTTATATAGAATTGTTCTTTAGTCTATACAGTATTTAATGCAATTACATCAGAAGTAACTGTAATTAAATTACTGCAAAATTATGAGTAATCCCTTACTTTACTTTTTCAATGAAAAAGTCATTTAATTACAGTAATTAATTACTTAGTAATGCATTACACCCAGCAGTTTATCTTGTTTATATTAGTATGCAGTTGTCCACTACCTTTTGTCCACTAAATAAAAATGTCTAAACATACACTTTTTTGTACTAGTTTATTTCATATAATATTACAATATTCTTCGTAATGCATATTTAACATTTTGGTTTTTAATTTGATTTCTTAGAATAATTTTTATGTAAAAATTGTGTAAAAAGAATGGAAAAACAAATATGCAAAATGTTTTAAAACATAGGCCTACTGTAAAAAATATTGAGAATGAATAGAGAAGTGTTAGACTCTTGCTTTTATGAGTGCAGTCCATTCATCATTTCAACTTTAACTTACCGATTAATTGATGTGAACTGGGAAGCTAACTCGCTGTTACTTGATCGTCCTTAACCATCTCCTGGTTGCAGGCAGTGAAGTTGTTACTATACAGCTATTTTCCAAAACAAATTTGGCATTTTATGGGATTATTAGTTTGATTCAAAGTAAAATACTGGCAGACTACAGTTTAGGTCTGGAAAGCAGCTGTCCGATGTGTTGAAGGGGTTTGTGCGATTGCGTCATACAGATTTAAACAAACGGAGCACATTTTATAGCTGACGAACTGCAAAAGATTCAGAACTCTGTGAACTGTGAATTGAATTAGTGCTGTTAAGGCTTCTGGTATGTGTAGTAGTTCAGTGGTCACGAAAATTAAAATATCAATCCATTTCTCCCAGCGGAATCGATTCCAAGCTTTAGAGTCGATTCTCAGTTCCCAATGCCTCAGAGTCAAGGAATCGATTCTTTTTGGAATTGATTCCCAGCCCTATCCGTGTACGGAGTTCGGAATGTTCCGGGTTAATCGAGGTAATTTTTTTTTTATTTTTTTTTTTTGGCATAATGTTGATTAACACAAAACTATTTTGACTCGTTTCTCGTTTATAAAAAGAAGAAAAATAAAAAAATAAAACAGTAAGGCACTTACAATGGAAGTGTATGGGGTCAGTTCATCAACATTAAAATACACTGTTTCAAAAATATAGCCACAATACATAAACAATTATACGTGTTCACGTGATTTTAGTTTGATAAAATCGCTTACTAACCTAATCTATGTGAAGTTATATCCAACATTATTCTGGTAAACACTGTAACTCCGGTAAATCCCTGATTTTATCACACTAAAATCATGTTAACACGTAAAATATTTACGTCTTGTGACTTTTTTTTTTGAAACAGCAGGCTATTTTGACGTTTACGACCCGTTCACTTCAACTGTAGGTGCCTTACTATGAGCGCCATTTTATTTTTATTTTTTAAATAAACGAGTCGAAACCATTTGTGTAGTAATCAACGTATGGGATGCAGTCTTAAAGGGATAGTTCACCTCAAAAATGAAAATTCTCTCACCATTAACTCAGCCTCATGCCATCTCAGATGTGTATGACTTTCTTCAGCTGAACACGACTTGTATGTCTACTGAACCTGTGTTTTAACTGAGGAAGAGTTTAGAAATCAATATTTGGTGGAATAACCCTGATTTTCAGTCACAGCTTTCATGCGTCTTGGCATGCTCTCTACCAGTCTTTCACATTGCTGTTGGGTGACTTTATGCCACTCCTGGCTCTAAAATTCAAGCAGCTCGGCTTTGTTTGTTGGCTTGTGGCCATCCTCTTCCTCTTGATCACATTCCAGAGGTTTTCAATGGGGTTCAGGTCTGGAGTTTGGGCTGGCCATAACAGGGTCTTGATCCGGTGGTCCTCCATCCACACCTTGATTGACCTGGCTGTGTGGCATGGAGTATTGTCCTGCTGGTGAAACCAATCCTCAGAGTTGGGGAACATTGTCAGAAGGAAGCATGTTTTCTTCCAGGATAACCTTGTATGTGGCTTGATTCTTGCGTCCTTCACAAAGACGAATCTGTCCGATTCCAGCCTTGCTGAAGCACCCCCAGATCACCACCAATCCTCCACCTGGTCGTCTAATGTTTAGATGGAGACCTGGAGAGGCCTACAAGCCACAGTGTGAAATTTGGTGGAGGATTGGTGATGATCTGGGGATGCTTCAGCAAGGCTGGAATCGGACAGATTCATCTTTGTGAAGGACGCAAGAATCAAGCCACGTACAAAGTTATCCTGGAAGAAAACTTGCTTCCTTATGCTTTGACAAGAAGATCAAGCCCAATCTCCAGACCTGAACCCCATTGAAAACCTCTGGAATGTGATCAAGAGGAAGATGGATGGTCACAAGCCATCAAACAAAGCCGAGCTGAATTTTAGCACCAGGAGTGGCATAAAGTCACTCAACAGCAATGTGAAAGACTGGTAGAGAGCATGCCAAGACGCATGAAAGCTGTGATTGAAAATCAGGGTTATTCCACCAAATATTGATTTCTGAACTCTTCCTAAGTTAAAACATTAGTATTGTGTTGTTTAAAAATGAATATGAACTTGTGATTTACAGTTGCCTTAGACCTAACCTTATTATTCACTGACAATAGGCTACACCTTGTAAAATATGTAGAGCAACCTGAAGTTAACTGTGCGTTAGAAATGGCAACGATCTATGACGTTTCTTGTAAACGCCTTTAAATCATGTTTATTTATTTATTCATTTATTTACGCATTCAGTTTTGATGACCCTTTTGTAACGCTGATGTTTTGTCCAACACCAGGTGGCGCTGTTTACCTGGATACACTCTTGCTTGAGGTCGTGTCTAGAAGGTAACCCTTGCTTGAAGCTGAAGGTGACGTAAAACGCTGCTCTTTGTCAATTAAAAAGTCAATTAAAACATTCACTGTTGATACAAACAATCAGCTTTCACTAAGCAGAGTCATGAACAAAACTTATTCAGTTCAGTTTTTTTTTTTTCAGAAGAAAAAATCTTAATGATTTTAGTGTCACTCATTTACATTTAGTCATTTTAAAGACAACTTTATACCATCAACTCTCTCCTCCTAAGGATGTCATCTTCCTAAGTCTTTGCAAGGATCATGTTTTATTTCAAGACATGGTAATAAGAAACACATAGTTGCAAATAAAATAAGATGTTTTAATAGTACATACATAAAAACTATTGTTAAATGGATGCAAATGTGAATGAGTACGCTAATAAGAAACTATGCAAAAAGATAACATTCAGAATATTTATTTTAAAGACTTGAATGAAAATTAAATAAATAAAAATATATAGTCCACAGTCATCAGTCTTTTGAAATCAGACAAGAAAACGTTACGATTCTTCCACAGACATCATGAATGAATATATATTCTGTGTTGACTACAGTATGTTTGCTTACAAAGACAATGTTAGCATCTTAGTTGACAAATGAGGTCAAAAGTTGAATTTCTAAACACTACAGTGTCATCTACAGTACTAAAACACATGACAAACCTTCACCCGTACATCTTCCATATTTTTTGTTTCTTTTAAGTTCATTAAAAGAACCAGCTTAGTTACAAATAATGCCAATGAAAGACAGAGAGCATCCTGCAAAAGCCTGTCTATAGGGCAGTCATTTGCTTAGTTTTAGCAGGAACTGACAAACATTCTCAAATGTTCATTTTCAAAATTGTCGTCAAGGCCATGCTGAGCTATCTCTAATATAAACTGCATTGTATTATAAATAAAATCATTCAGTTGTCCTCTGCTGCACCTACTGTACAAACCTTTAAATTGCAAAGGCAAGAACAAGCAAATCTGGCAATTTGCTTGATTCAATAAAGCATTAAAGATTGTTTCATAAAATAAGACTTGTTGCACAGTGATATTATTATTTGGTTTAGTCAATAACAATGTACAAATCTCTCTAGTCAAACAGTATTATATGAATATATTGTATATTACAAGAGTATCTTTCTATCTTTATGTGCTTTTCTATCTATTCATAAGAACCAAACATAAACAATAGTAAATAAATGACATACTTCTCAATAAATAGTTGTCAAGTTAGCTAAAAAAGATTATGTGTACCGAAAATAAAATATTAAGGACAAATTAGAAAAATAGCCTAACCAAACCTTGTGGCACACACATGGCAGTAAATATGTTTCTATAAAACAAAAATACAAAAGCTGTTGCACACACAACCTGTATAAACCAATATTAAAGGAATGTTAAAATACATTATTTGAATAAGTTATCAGGACAAAGACAGCCCTAGAAAAAAAATAAATAAATAAAACCCTACTAAACCTGTTAGGATACGCCTTTTATTTGTATGTTTCTTCCTTTTCTCCTTTTTGTAAATCATCCTTGAAAATTCAGTCCAAATGTCTGTTTCCAGATCCAGTGTCTTACTATCTTGGTGAACTGATCAGGGTATGAGGGTACAGTGACAGGTCAACTCCAGCTCTTCCATTGCTTTTGCCCTCATATCATTGAGGACTGGCATCATGACTTCTTTTAGAGTCTTATAGATTAACAGTCCATTCTCTGAATCAGAGGAAATCTGGATAAGATGAAACAGATTATCAGAAATCACATCAGTTGGGAAAAACCATCTAAAAAGAAACTATATGAGTTTAGGTTTGAACCTGCAAAACTTTACTAGGTGCAGCTTACATCTTTGTACTTTTAGTATAGGGATACTCAAAGTGCAGCCCCTTGTATTTTGACTATTATATCATTTACTAAACTAAAAACAACAACTCGCTTTACAACTCTTTTGGCGCCACTCTGTGGACATTTCACCCAGAAACTGGAGCTTACACGTGCCCATATGTAACAACACTTCCAGCTTCGACCACTAGGGGCAGTGATTCGAATTTTGAGAAGCATAGCTCGATTTCAGCAGAACTTTCGACCTACTGTTGCCGAATTCACAATGAGATCAGTCTTCAAAGATGCGCCACCCAGGAGCACGTGATCATAGATGGCAAAATTACTTCTTAAAGTGACCACTGTATGTACACTTCGCGAACAAGCTTGAAGAGGCTTTTGTGAAGAAATTATTTTTGCAAAACTTAATTTGATACAAACATTTGTGTTGCATCCCCTTTCCGCAATTCCCTTCCAGGTTGCAAAAGTGCAAATTGTAATTTGCCTTAGATGTGATCCCATTATAATCAATTAAGCTTATAATGAGAGGGTTACTACACATTATAAAATCAAATGAAAATCAAGTATAAAGACGCGGTCACATTTACCTTTGAACAGCGAAATTCTGTGGGCGAAACGCAGATTTCACATGGAGTTCAAGTTTGGTGAAGTTTGACAGGCGAATTCGCTGCGTTGACCAATAGTAAGTTGCTTGGTTTGGCAGTGACCTCTGTTTGGGCAATGCTTTGTACAAAGCTACACTTAATACTCAAAATGGACAGGAATATTATTTTAATGGCGAGTTTCTTTTTAACTTCACTCTCCCAGAGGATAAACTGCAGCATTAAAAAGTGGCTGCTTGGCAGTTATTTTTTGCTGGTTTCACACACTTTCAACCTCCGCCCACGCTCTCTTCATCCGCGGAATTTCGCCATTCAAAAGTAAATGTGACCACGCCTTTACCCGATATTATTTGTTCATTGGTCCCTGGTCCCTCCCACATTTTCTAACAGAAGTCCCTGAGCTATGTAATTTGAGTGTCCCTGCTTTAGTCTGAAACATGCCTGTTTTTTTGCCATGACCTACCCAAGTAAATGCTTTGATTGTACGATCAAGAAAGGCAATCTCAACCTCCTCTGGTACTTTAAGCAAATGAGCGGCACAGTCAAGAACACACAGAAGGGTTTGCTTTTGACCCTAAATAAGACACAATCAATCACAAAAACATTTAAGCATTTACTGCAAATTATCCATTTAATACAGTCTAATAATTTTGCATTTATAAAAAGACACAGTTTTCCCTGTAGCTTGGTACCTTGTCCAGTGAATTCAGAGCATGCTGGGGATTGCATCTGTCTCTAGCCAAAGTCTCTACATCTTCTTTTGCGATGACTGGCTCCTTCAATTGCTCTAGCCAAGACCACATGAGTGTGCAGAGCACCACAGCATCTCTCTCTGTGCACAATCTCTCCCATGCACCTTCACGGGAGTTGAGCTCTGCCTGAGATGCAAAAGCAACTGTTTGTTTCTTGCAGGAGGTTACAGAATAAAAATCTGAGGTTGTGTTAAAAACAACAAGCATAAGTTTGGATATGAATTTAAAGCAGAAGTGTGTTTGACATTTCTGCACCACTAGCGTCACTAAACGGAATTGCAAAAATAATCACTGTTTTAAAATAGATTAAAGAAAACTCCCCTCGTCTTTCAATGACAGGTAGTCCCACCACAAACTCACAACACTGGTTGAGTCAATGTTGCTTTGTCAGGTAGGATGGCAGGGGAAGTCATTTATATTTATATATATTTATATCAGTAAAGTGCTACCTGATTGGCTGGAGAAACTATAACCCAACCGTAACCCCCAAACTTACCCTAACAAATCAGACAGCGCTTTACTCAAATAAGAATGACTCTTCCCCTGCCATCCTACATTTCTGAAATTTACAGATGGGCCACTGAAACAGAGTAATGTTTTGATTTGCGCAACAAAGTCACACTTTTAGGCGAAATCATCCCATAAATAGCCTATTTATAGATGTGTCTGCAAATTAAGCTGGCATATAAGAAATAATTTTAACTAGGGCTGTTTATTTAATGCGTTAATTCAGTGCGAAAAATTATATAAAAAAATATGTCCCTGGATCATAATAAGGAATATTCCTACCATCAGAGCAATTCAAGCTTGAAGTACCACCTGTTTTCAGCAGGGGGCAGTAATCGAAACTCAAGTTGTATAGACTTCATTCACGCTAGCGCAATCTTTGATTTTTAATGGTAATGACAACAAGGCTGTGAGTCATAGACTTACAGTCTCTTCAATGGGCTGTATTGCAGTTTAAAGTGTTTTTGGATCATTCCGCGGACAAATCATTGATAAAATATCTGTCCAAGAACATTCAGTATACAAAGAACTTCAGACAACATGAGTTGCGGAAAATCAGATGTGATCTAGGAGCTTTATACAGCTTTATACCGTTCGTGCCATTGAAGAGATGGTAAGTCTATCCCTCACAGCCTCGTTGTCATTCCCATTAAAAATCAAAGATGGCGCTAACATGAATAAGGTCTATAGGCAACGCGTTGGGCAGATGTACAGACAAAAAAACCACACTCAAGCTTGCTTGACACCAGCTAAAGCATAAGATGAGGATGCGTTCTTGCGTTCAAACACAGCTGGGCGGACCGAAAGTCCTAATGCAGGGATATCGAGACATGGTTTTATAAGTTTCAATCTACATTTAACTTGACACGGCAAACTAAAAGCGCTGTTTGTTAGGTGAAGCAAAGAAAGTGATTTGCTCCAAAAGCATCCGTTTGATGCATGTGTACACTGACGCATCTTTAGAAAAGCCCTCATAATAAATCTGTCTCTGACAAATTTACGAATTCCATTGCAAAAAGGATTGCTGTGGACTATAGGCTAATTATAGGCTTATGTTCAATAATAAAAAATAAAAAAAACAATATATTGCCTTCTAAAGCCACTTTTTGTACTGTCTTATCAATGCTTTACTTGTCTGCCAAAATAATGTGACTCATTTTAATTATCTGAATTATTAAATTTATTATGTATATTATAGTTATTCAAATATATTTAATCATTATATATTGAATTACTGTATTATTTAAGGGGGTTCCTCTGCAAATATTTATATATGTGCTAAATTGTGAATAATTAATTTAATTTATCGGCATGTCGTAATTTTTTCAATAAAAAAGATTTAATCAGTTGACAGACGTAATTTTAACATACAAAAATTACACACATCAGCTTTAAGCTCTGTTTTTTCAAACTTATTGACTGTGACAATAATTCCAAGAGGCTCGATTCATCTCTAAAACAATGTTTATAGCATCTTGTCATATTGCTCATTGGATGTCAAAAATGACAGTACTACTCCTACCTGCCACATCAAGACAGTATTCTTTAGTTCCTCTCCATCAATGTCCATCGTGAGAGCTTTGGCCACAAACAGATGGCGAGTCTCAGGTGTGAGCTCACTTTGAAGTGTTAAAATAGGAACGTTTCCTCCATCAGAGATTATTGTTTCATTAGGACTGGGGTCATTTTTGCTGTCTTTACACATTTGAACATTTCCAGCATGTTCTGTGGTCCTCACAAAAAGCATTAAACTGCTGTCCACACTGGTCCTCCCGAGTAATCCAGAGGACATGCTACGCTTTTCCTCCTTCAGAGGTACCCATTGTGTGGAGATAGGAGAGCAAGGCATTTGGCCTTTTTTGGATTGTACCAGAGAGCTACAGGAACCGGTTAAAGAGACATTTTTGGGACTGCTGTTGCTTTCAGATGCCAATGGAGATCCAGACTTCTGAAGATCAGCTAATCTGCTCTGCGAAGCATAGTGTTCAGAAAAGTTTAAACCGGATTTGCTGCCAAGAGTATTTTGGGGAATTTGCAATTCCTGCATTCTGGGGTCCAGTTTGTGCAAGGCTGAGTCACTGTAGCTAAGACATTTTCTCAATATGAGTTGAGAATTGTAGGTGTTGTCTACAGTCGGCAATCTCCAAAGCACGTCAAACTCCTGGTCGCTGCAGAGTGGGCGGTCATGAGGTGGTTCATACTCTACTTCAAGAGGACCGCTGGGTTGTTCAGGGGAGTGAGGTGAGGATATGGGAATCCCTTTCCCCCTCATCTCCTTCCCCAGTTGTTGGATGGCTAGCAGGGAGACTGTCTTCTCCACCTCTTCCGTGAGGTCTGGGATGTCCAACACCTCCTCTTCCACAGTTTGCCGGTTCTCTGCTATGTCCAGTAGTAGCCTGCAGACCAGGTGTACGATCTTTGGCATGTTCTTCATTTGTCGCGCTTCATAGCCATGCAACAGGTGGCGCTGACGAGTCAGGAACTGTGACAACGTGACTGCATGAGCTTTGGGCTCGGCACACGAGAACACACTCCGCAGTGGCACAAGAAACTGGGCGAATTCTCGCACACACAACAGTTGACCGCGAGTCTGGATGGAATTTGGCCGTTTAGCTCTGATGAATAAAATGGCCTGATCTGCGCTCATCCGGGATGTGAATACTAAGAAGCATGCAATTAAGACACCTATAAGAAGACAAATGTATTGGCATGAAGGGTAATTAATAATCAGACTACGTATTTTGCTACACTGTCTCAAAGTGAATTTACACAACATTTAGTTCCAGTCCTCGAATTTTGAACAAGCAGTGTTCCAAGAGTGCTGCTATTTAGTATAACAGCACCGGGACACTTCAGTTGTCTGTGTTCGTCGCTTTACAAATAGTGGTGGGGCTTTTGATTCAGCATTTTTTTTTTTTAATACCATTCACTGGTTTGTTAATTGACCGTTTCTGCAGATTACATCTTTATGCATTTTGTTACGAGTGAGTTAATCATTGACTTGACTGATTCATTAAACAACATTCGTTGAGAAAGTGAATGTGAAGGATTTGTTTTATTAAAAGATTCATTCAAAAATACAGATTTATTAATGAAAGAGATGTGCTTAATGCTTTGTCTTCTTTTGGAACTATTTTCACTGGTGGAGAAGAAAAGAACTGGTCAATTTTTGTGTAAAATGCAAGTTGTTTAATTTCATTTATTTGTTTGTGGAACTGTTGTATAAAAGCAATGTCACATTCACAGTCGTGCTATTGGTCTGAATGTAAGCACGGCTGTGGGACAAAAGCATTCTTGTCTGTGTGGTATTGCTTCATTTCAGTGCAGAAAAATGGATCAAAATAACAATATAATCTTTTGAAATTCTTCAGTTAAAATATCAAAAATCAAGACACTGACCTGTCCTGCCAAGTCCAGCATGGCAGTGGACAGCTATTTTTCCCTCTTGCATGGCAAATGACATAACTTTCACCATGTCAAGGATTGTAGTCAAGGATGCCACACCATAGTCCTTCCAGCCAAAGTTGTAAAAATAGACTGAAAAACATGAAATGCAAATCTCAAGATGTATAACAGGCCAAAAAAGTCACATACAGTGGCTCCTACAATTTGGATAGATTGGCCAAACAAAATTATGAATACCACTGCATTAGAAAACTAAAATTCAAAACAAGTGGCATTTCACTTTCAAAGCAAAAACATTACCTTGGCACCCTGGTACCAGTTGGTTAAAAAAATCATTCCAAAAATGGCTCAGAAAATGTAAATTATTTCTGAGAAAACCTCTAGCAGCATTTGTTTAAAGATGCCACTTGGTTATGTTCTTATCGAATTCAATAAAACTCATACATTTTTAGTGTGGCTTATGTGTCCGAATAAATTTTGGAGCCAATGACCTTTTTTTTTATTTTTCGTTTTAAGCACAGACACATTTTAATTTCAAATTTTACAAGTTCTAGTTTCTACTTCAGGATAATTGGAATAACAGGATAAATTGTCTAACACACAGAGGACAACTCATCAGTGCCGACTCTTCCTTAATTCGAGAGACATTTAATGCATGTTACAACACGCTGTGCTCTGCGGAAAATCGTGATATGCATAGTTTCCCAAAAGGTACTGGCTATAAGCAAAGCACCACTCTCAGGAGAGCTTGTTAAGGGTTGCCAATCCCCCTAAGACTTAACCTGAATGGAGTCTGAAGAGCTCCTGCCAAGCACGATCACTGCATGTTTAGAAAGCAAATACTGCTTACAAAAAAAGGTTCTTTAACTTGTCAAACAAACTTCACCAATTGATGTCATAACAGTCTTCAGGATTATCCTAACCTGATTCCATCAGTATGAGATATCATGAGCTAGCCCCCTAACTACTGAGGGGGAATAGGTGCATGTTTGTGTGCAGGTGGGTGCGGGTTACTCACTCCCTGCCTCCATGAAAACCTCTGGGCGGTAGGTAAAACCGCTCTCTGGCTCCAGAGTGCTGCCACAGCTGGCGTGCTCCCCTGGACGCTGCAAGTTGATGACTGTCTTCAAGCCACACCTTAAAGGAAGTAAAATAAAGTGTCAGCAAAGCTGTCTATGATGCAGCTTGGTAATCACTTACTGGTACAATGCTGGAGTTTAACATACGCTTGGAACTGTTCTATGATGTTGAACTTTTCAATGATTTCAGTCGAAGGCCTTGCCATGGCTAACAGGTTATCTGTTATCCTACAAACAAAGGGATAGACATCAACAACAATCTGACACCAGCCGATTGTTTAAAAACAGCCGAAGATCAGGCCAATTATTTCCAGTTAAAAGGAGGCAAAAAAACACGTTGGACAATTAGCCAACCACTCGTGCTGGTGTGAAAGAAAATGTCTCTTGTATGGATTTACTTTGAATTTGGTGACAATGAGCATGTTTCCCTGCACACCAATACGCTGACTAGTCTTAAAAATCAGCTTTTTTTTTTTTTCTCCCCTTTTTCTCCCCAATTTGGAATGCCCAATTCCCAATGCGATCTAAGTCCTCGTGGTGGTGTAGTGATGCGCCTCAATCCGGGTGGCGGAGGACGAATCTTAGTTGCCTCCGTGTCTGAGACCGTCAATCTGCGCATCTTATCACGTGGCTTGTTGAGCGCGTTACCGTGGAGACTATACTCTGCGGCATCCACGCCCCACCGAGAGCGAACCACATTATAGCAACCACGAGGAGGTTACCCCATGTGACTCTACCCTCCCTAGCAACCGGGCCAATTTGGTAGCTTAGGAGACCTGGCTGGAGTCACTCAGCATGCCCTGGATTTAAAAATCAGCTTATTTAAAAAATCAGACAAAGCAAGAAAACCGCAATTACATGATATTAGAAATAATCACGTTATTCTCTGCTTTTGGCGTCAAACTGTGAAGAGGCATGTGCTCAACACGTGCCCACACTGGATAAGCTGGTAAGAATGCCAGTTAAGGTGTTTACATGGCACAAGAAATCGGCATAATGGGCAAAAATCTACCCGTGTCGATCAGTTTATTCTTAAGCCATTTATGGGCTTACAACGATAAAGGAACGCAATAGAACAAAGTTATTGGAAGTTGTGAAATTAATTATCAGTGAACTATCAGTATCTGCATTGGTAGATGTTGTTGTAAAAAATAAGATATCGGTATTGTCACACAAGTTTTGCATCGGTGCATCCCTAAATATTACAAAAGAAAGAAGAAAAATCAATTGTGACCTGCTACTGCTTTAACCCAGAAAAACACATTTTGAGTTAACGCACTGAAGTAAAAAAGGAAAGTCTTGGCCTATTTTTAAATTAGTATATATCGGCAATGGATTGGAGTACAAACATAATACTTTATATAATTTGAAAGCAAAAACAATTAGAGCCAAAATGTGTTTCAGGGTCAAAGTGACTTGGAAAAGAACATCAATGGATATATATATATATATCACCTATCAATGTAACTGAATTGTGTCTCGGGTGGATCCATTGACTCTAAACATTGTTGACTAAATATGAATTTGCTCACTTCAAACAGTCCACCATCTGTATTATCTTACAAGCGAGTAAGGAGGCAGCTTACCAGGAGGAGTACAATCCCTTGATGGCTTGCTCTTCATCGCTCCAGCGAGAAGGGTTTTCGTATTTGCATGCTCGACCACCACACGCCATGGAACACTGCATATGTCCTGGGATGACATGCCTCAAAGTCTCACCAACCTTGGTGTACTTCGCAGTGGGGACTCGGACACTGACTTGTGACCAAAAAAAAAAAAAAAAAAAAAGAGAGAGAGAATTAGGATTTTCAGAAATTAGTAATCAGACTTAGTAACTCAAATTTAAATGTGAGACATTACATCTGCATCCCTTGATGTCAGTTTGTGCCTTAGACATGCTAACTGCCACAATGACCCTCTGCGAAGAGGAAATCAGAACTTCCACAGCAGAGCTAAGCCTCCTCCTCAAGATCTTCAGCAAGATCTCAGAGGCAGAGTGTCGCCGGCTCTTTCCCAAACAGCGAGCCCGTCTCTGCATGTCTCTCGTCTAGAGCGCCAATGATCCTACAATCAGCACATCCTCCTGCTGTCTTAACCAAGTAAGCGCTGACCCCATTGCGGTGAATCATCGCCACACGATCACCCAGTTGCACAAAAGAGGCATGAGCAACCAATACAATTCAACCGGTTCATTAGTTGCACTTGAAAGAGGGTCTCCATGGTGACCAAGTCCGAAGTCAGTGGGAGGCTGTGCAGTGTGTGTGTGTGTGTGTGTGTGTGTGTGTGTGTGTGTGTGTGTGTGTGTGTGTGTGTGTGTGTGTGTGTGTGTGTGAGTGTATGTAGTCTCAGGTAAAAGAGACAGGATGATGTGTTTTATGGATGACAGAGAGAGCTGTGGTTGCATAACACTGCATGCACTTCAACAAAATGAGGCTAGAATTACACCTTTTCAAATGATGTTTTCCATTTGGTGTGCTGAATACAAAGATTTTATATAACTCAGCATTGATGTATGGCATGAAAGAAAAGTAGTCTCCCTCTTTAACATCTGAAGAGGCTTTCTCAACTAACCAACAGTATTTTAATTAAGAGAAAATTCAAAGAAGTGCATTATCATGGTCTATAAATTTGGCAAGAGCCAAACCAGATTGAATTGAATTGTAAAATTAGATGAAAAAATATTATAATAAAAGCCTTTACAATGTTTGAACCAGCCTTGGCATGATAATGGACTCATTTTGTTTCCTGTTTTTACCTTACATAATAAAACAAATCAATCAGATGTACATCCTATTAAGCAAATGAATTCAAAATGTACAATTTGTCAGATAATAATGAATGTTGTAGTACAATATATTGCAGTCTATGAAAGCCTGAATTGTCGTGCTTTTTATTTTTGTTTTCTTAATTAAAACCTATTTAAGGAACGTATTTATTTAATACATAATTTTATCGCATTTAAAATGCCAGAAAAAATAAGTTTCCTCATGTTTTAAATATTTTTATTTAATTTGACAATTAATTAAATTTTGTTATCAAATTAATTGTATAATGAGCTAAATAATCACAATTAATCACATATCAATATTTACAAAGGCCCCAAAATAAAGGTAATTTAGAATATAATAATTAACATAAATATAACATATCGTCGCTATCTGATGAAAAACACGTATCTCCAAAAAACACATTTTTCAAGAGCATGTAAAAACTCTTTCTCTCATACACAATCTTACAAGATACTTAACATCTTTTCATTGGTCATTTCGATGCACAATTCAAACAGTAGGAAGAGGTCATTCAGTGCATTCTGTCAATGGTAAAAAGTCCAAATTGGCAAAACTGGAGATCCGTGTTTTTCATCGGACAGCGACGATATAATAAATATTATAATTTAGATCTCAAATATATCATATATTGTGGCAACAGACACAAAGTAAAACTTTTAGACAATACAAAAAATGGCTTTAAAGTGAAATTATTGTTAGATTTATTTCCATTCCATTGAACATAACCCAATTATTGGCCCACTTCCCTCTGCTCTGTTTAATTGTTGGTCTATGTACTCACAGGTCAGATGGATGCTTTTGGGGCATCTCGTGTTTTTTTTTTTTTTTTGTGGTTTTTTTTCATATAGTTAATCGTACTAAATTAACGTGTTAAATTGACAGCCCTAAATTTTTAGTTTTTGGGTGAATCATTAATGATACATTTTATAATTAAAATTTGAAAATGACATTTTAACGTAACTAATGACTAGGACTCCAGAGATTTTACACAGTAGAACACTCTCCTTCATAGAAATATTGCATATTTAACCGTTAAAAATAGCAGTCAACCACAGCTAGAGAGATAGCAGAATAATACCTGGCTTCATGTCAGTGGTTGGCTCTCTGCTGTTAGCTGAACTGCCGTTGCAGTAGGGCAGGTCACTCAACAAACTGACGCCCGCTGCCATGGCCGACACTGTAAGGTGGAAGCAAACATGGTGTCAGAGCCTCAGACAAAGAACTATGGTGCTAGAGTAAACAGACAAGACAAGACACAACAAAAATTAGGAAGTTGTAAGCACGGTTGCCTGGGAGTTTTCTCTCCTGGGAGGAAAATGTACAAGTGTGCTGCTGTGTCACACTTTGGATCTAATGTCACTGCCTGGTCACAGAGGGACAAGTGGCATTTATAATTAGTGACGAGGCTACATCTTCTTTCCATTTGCTTAAGATAAGACAGAGCGAGTTCAAATATACATTTCACATTACATCTTTAAAAGAGATCTTACACCCAAAAATGAAAACATTCTGCCTAACATCTGCTTTTGATTCCACAGAAGAAAGTCATAAATGTTCAGAACAAAATGAAGGTGAGTAAATGATAACAACATTTGCATTTTCAGCTAAACTATCCCTTTCAATTCTCAAGCTACTCCCAATAACCATAGGGCAATCAAGAATTCCCTCTTCACAGGAATAATCATTGTCATTTATTGAGGAGACTGCGGCTCTTCCCCACTGTTGTCTATACAGCCTACTAAGTGAGGGATTTTGTACCTATACTATTTAAGCTACAGGCTCTATTATGTACAGAGAGGCTTTAGAAAATGCAACGTGTCCGTTTAACCTAACATTCCACAACATATCAAGTGTCAACTGTTGACTACTCACATTACCATTGTGACTGTTATGGCCATTCCTTTAATCACAGGTAGGAGTGGCAATGATTGTAACCTTCCTGCTGGAAAACTGTGAAAGTCAACTGGCTAATATTTAGTATGCTTAATTATGGTGGCTTGAGGCAAAATTGGCACAGTCCTACAGCCTGTTTTGAGTGTGCTATCTGTCTGTCTTCCTGTGAACTGTATCTATCTTTGACCTTGTTTACACCTGGTATTAAGATGTGATTTGGGTGATCCGATTACAAGTGGGTTCCGCTAAACGTGGTCCAAAGCAGTTGTGTGACCAATCACAAAAACCACATACAGAGGTAGTCAAAAATGCATGTGACCACATTGCTTTTGCCGTGTAAACTCTAATCTGTCATGATGCGTGCTGGACTGTGAGAGCAGCAAAGCACCACCCACTTACCCTTCAGTCATCCACTGCGCTGAAATAAGAGGTTTAAACTGTGACAGTTGTGTGTGGTTTTGAAAGGAAATAACTGTTCCATTGGAAAATTTGAAAAAGCACATACATATGCATGAACAAGGACTTGATGGAACTTCTTTAGTGTTCCTGATTTGGACATGCAGTGATACAGATGAGAAGCACATCTAAATTTACAATCCATCTATATGTCGTTTGTATTGACAAACTTTCCATTCCTAGTTCATTTATTGATATTTAACAGTAAGATAAATTGGAGCACAATATTGTAACCTTATTGTAATGCCTATTTGTGCAAGGCTTGTGTGGCAAGCTTGGGCTCATTTTGAATGATTTTACCATTCACTTGATACATCATGATCAATGATGTAAAATGAGAGGACACAGGACAGAGGAGTGGCACTATGAGACTTGTTTGCATTGTAATGTACACTTCTCCTTACACACTGATCTTACAGAGACCAAGTGAAACCCCACTCGAGTTGTCCAAAAACTAAACCTGAGACTAGTCAATCAATATGCACTATTCATCTGATTAGGAACGGATTTTTCCTAATCCTAATCAAAACAGCGATAGAAAACAGATGCTTATTTCTAATGCTTTCAAGTCTTGTGTCATTTTTAAAACTCCAGCTTGTATATTTATTTTATGTCCACCTGTAAATACATTTTTGTTCATTCATTCGTTAATTTTAATTTTAAATATCAGGTGGTTATCATCTCATCAATTATGTGCTGCTGTTTCAAATCCATGAGATGGCATCACACTCACTTTACTCTGGATGGAAGCCAATGCTGCCTTTAAAACTAATGGAAAAATAACCTATAATCAAATAATGTAAAACATATAGCTTAGTGACAAAATATGTTCTGTGTATATTGCACAGACTACAGATGTGTGCATGTGTGGGATATAAGTAGCCTTTATTATAAGAGTTTTTAAGCCATACTTTGCTGGTTGTCAGCTCATCCAAAACACACGTTTAACCCTTAAATGCATGGTAATTCTCCTAAACACTCTTACATATTTGGGTTTTTAGAGACCCGGCACTTATATCTATCAAAAATGGATGTACAAATTGCCTAGATAGTGTAACGTTTTTATAAATATTTTCAAGACAATTAGAAAACAATAAAATACATTTAGATTTTTCATAAATTAAAGAGATAAACTGCAACAAATCAGGACAAATCAAGAACAGGATTCACAATTATATTCACACTGAAATTTCAGAGATGCAGCTGGGTGTCAAACACACATTGAGCTACACATAACACATAATCTACACATGTGTAATCTATGTGTAGCTTACTGTATGTGTATCTTATGTGTATTTCACATTGCACTTGTTGAGTCGAAATAGATGCACGACTTACATTATTTCAGTAGTTCACCCAAATGTCAATAGTCATATCAAACTGTTCATGTGTTATATTGCTATAAGTTTACTTCGATGTTGTTTCTTCGTCAAATAGCAATGTCAAATGTAAATCAAGTCAATCACTGAAAAAACAGCGCCACACTGAGTAAGAAATGGCATGTATATTATGTATGTGTATGCATATAAAATACTGAGAATTCACCATTGTTGATAATTCATTGTTGCACAGAAAGTCAATGTGATCTAGTATTTAGTTGTATGAATATACTACTCATTTCTCTAGTAAGACACAAAGAAATAGATATCCTGTGATAGTAATCTTAAATAGCTATAAAATAATTATAAAAATATAATTTATGAAAGTGCAAAAAAACAAACAAAAAAAAAACAAAAAAAACACACTCTTACAAATCTTGGGTCTCTAGAGACCCTATACACTTTTGGTACTTAAACCATTATAAAAAATATATATTTATTTGCGATTTTGCCATTTTTTTCATGTTACACTATTTATAAGAGATAGATTGAGGAATACTAAAGAGGTGTGGGCACAACTCCAAAAAATGGATGAGGTACAGGGGGTAAAATGAGGTCCCGGGTCTCTAAAGATCCGAGGTATGCGTTTAAGGGTTAAATGTAATATGTTCCAACAAAAAATAGTAATTATTTTTATGGATTAGCCTAACATGAATGTATTTTCAATAAATTGACATCATGAACATGCTTGTAAACAATATTTCAGCTGTCACCCGTACAGAAGTTGTGAGTCTGAGCTTTGGTGAATCTTTGAATGCCACCCACTGGATTATCAAAGGGCGGCAATACTTTTCATCTAAATTTTGAACTTGTTTTTCAAAGCATTTGCAAAATAAACTGAGAGATTTGTCAAAAACAGTGTATGCATAATTTATAGTCTTGTTTGTAAATTTGCGCATTCAGTTTGTGTATTTATATTAAATTAGGGTGGTCAATTGAGTCAAATTTTAAATCAAATTAATTACTTGTACAGATTAATCAAATGAATTGCATATAGACAATATTTCCTGGAAAAGGCCCTCAAATAAAGATATATTAGTATATAATAATTATAAATATAATATGTTTAATTATTATATCTAATATAATAAATATGTATTTAATATACTATATAATATTATAATTCTGATCATTTAAATTCATTACATCATATAAATAAAGTGGCTTTAGAAGTCAAAATATTGGTTGTTTTATTTCTATATCATTGAACATAACCCTATTACTGGCTTACTCCGTCTGTGCTATTTTTAATTGTTGGTCTATGTAATCATGTGTCAGACAGACACTTCTGGAGCATCTTTCTTCAGTTGCATTTCCTCTCCCTAATTTTAGGCATGTCTAGTCATAAATAGGGGTGGGAGAAAAAAAAATCTATTCTCCAATGCATCACGATTCTTTCTCCAACAATCTCAAAAATTCTTAATCGATTCAGAGTTCAATTAAAAATTACCGGTACGTGTGCACCAGAGACAGAAAGGGAAAAAACTGCTGAAAATAACGATGAGACAGCGGTTCGGGAGACGTGGGTGATGTTTTTATTTTCTAATTATTTATAGTCTCCTGCTTCCCAATGCCTTTTTCTCCTCTTGCACTCTCTATTTCTTTGGCTGTTACTCATTGTCGCATACAAGATATCTTAAGCAGCAATCCTGTTATTTGTTTCACTTTACTATTAACTGTGGTGTGGAAAGGAGAAGCTGACATCTGCACTCTCAAAGAAGCAGATATCCACCAGCAACCAGTAGTTGTGGTAGAGGCAAGGGACCGATTAATTTTGTGTGTATTGATAAAATAACTGTAGGACAAGATGCATGGTGATGCATCGAGAATCGTTTTGTAATCAAATCGTGAGTCTAGTGAAGATTAAACCTCTAGTCATAAACACTGCATTTTTAGGGTTCTGTGTCAAGTTAAACGTAGTTTCAAACTTTGAAAAACGTGTCTCGAGATCACCTGTATTCTGTTGTGCTCGGTCCAGCTGTCTTTGAGTGCAAGAATGCATCATCTGTGGGTTGGTTTGACGAAGCTTGTTGCAGCTGGAGTTGCGCTGAATGCCTCCTACTGCTACAGATTTGCAAAAACATCAAGATGGTGCATCAAGCTCTGACAGTACAAGCATTTCTTGTTACGGAATTTACGTACGGGTCAGTGGACGTGATTAGTTGAGGTACTTTTGACATGTTATTTTTCATATAATTAATCGCACTAAATTAACACTTTGAAATCGACAGCCCAATTTTAAATAGGGCTGAAACGATTAGTCGACATTATCGACAACGTCTTTAAAGGAAACACCCCAGCGTTATATCTTTAATGCATCCTTTATTAAAGTTCCAATAATAAGGAAGCAGGTCATGTAAATAAGTATAAACTCAGAAACTGGCATTTCTCTGTGCGGTCAGCGCCGCTTCTATGAGTCTCGTGAAGAGACCTGATCTAAGGGGGAGATTGAAACTGCACCCGGCTGATGCACACTCTGGGATAGGGACGCTCGTCCCTCGCTCGCACACTCACTGCAGCTAGATTATTACGTGATGGCTCGCGAAGTATTGAATCCTAATATACAGCATGTGTCACTGTGTGTTTCTTATCGTAAAGAAAATAGACAATATGTAGCTTTTATAAAAGAAGAGAGTTTGTTTTTTGTGAGTTAAAGATGGATCCAGTTGAACAAAAAGGTGAGAAGGAAGTCTTTGCCCCATGTACTGCAACAAAATACATTTTTTTATTTGTTTTTGTTTTGGCTAGTTTTCCAATATAAATATCTAAAACTCCTTTAAAACAACATACATTTACTTTAGGAGCAATATTGCAGAAGGAAAAAACTGTTATCTGAGAATGCTGAATATAAATAATTCAAATATTTTAAATGATCTAAAAATCCTTAAAAACAAAAAGATGCATTCACCTGAGAAGCAGTATATAACATTGCAGAGCTTTCAGAGAATATATCTTGAATAGAAGTATATTTTGTCACTGGCAGGAATATAAACATGTGAAAAATACACTTATAGACAAAATACACTTATATTCAAGATACTGTACATTCTCTGAAAGCAATACTTAATATCTTATATGTTGCTTCTAAAGTAAATGTGTCTCTTTTTAAGGATTTTTAGACAATTTTAAATGGAAATCAAGACAAAAACACTTGATAACAATAGGATTTTTTTCAGTTATTTTCTTCTGAATTAAACTTAATAAAATGTTTTTTTTTTCCCTTTAATTCAGTGAGTCATTTAGAGGTATTTTTAAAAGATGATTCTGTCCTCTTCATTGTTAGTAAGCACGTTTAATACAACCTTTTAACTCGAGGCAGAAGCTGAATAGTCGGTTTAGAGCTAATGATTAATCGTTGCATTAATCGCCCGATTAGTTGAATAATCATTCTAATAGTCGTTAGATTAGTCGATTATTAAAATAATCGTTAGTTGCAGCCCTAATTTTAAATATATTAAATATACCAAATGTGGTGGAACGACCCACCCATCCCTCTCGTTATTGTCGCCCTGCCTCTGAGGGCTGTCATTCAGCCAGGCGCACAACAGGAGTGGGCAGGAGAGAGGAGAACTGCAATTTAATAAGCCTCGTTTGGGCAGCAGTTGATGAGGCACACCTGATGTGAATATAGCCTCATCACCGCAGCCATTAAAACATAGAGCGCACCTCTTAACGGGGAGCTGGCTTCTAACTCCTTGTGTTTATCATACCGTAGCTTTAATCAACAGACTTTCTCTCACAGTACTGTGACAGCTTGAATGTCTTAGTCATAGTGAGATGTTTAGTTAGGCCTATGTGGCCTTTCAGATATGACCACAGAGCTTGAGTTCAAGTGTTGCCTCAGCCAATCACAGCACTCACTGAACCATTTAGAGAAATTGTGCTGTTGTTGCTGGATTTGACTCTGAACCTTCACATGCCTTATACTTTAGGGACTGACAAGTACTTGCCAATAGAATTTCTTCACTCAGCACCTGCTTTATGCAGAGATCTATCATGGGAAACATTTTGCAAGAAGTCAAGTTTATTTACATTACTTTAAGGCTTATTCAGACTTAACTACACCATGAACTCCAAATCAAATCCAAGAAGAGGACATATGTTGTTGTTATTATCTAAGCAAGCAGGCCCATTTTAAGGGAATATTCTGAGTTCAATACAAGTTAAGATCAATCGACAGCATTTGTGGCATAATGTTGATAACCACAAAAATTAATTTTGACTTCTTTACAAAAAGCAAAAATTTGGGATACAGTGAGGCAATTACAATGGAGGTGAATGGGGCCAATCCATAAATGTTAAAATACTCACTGTTTCAAAAGTCTAGCCACAAGTCCTAAACAATATGCATAATAACACGATTTCAGTATGACAAACCCGTTTACTAACGTGGGCTGGGTTCCCCGACAACGTTGCAACTTAAGCTTTTATGATCATCTTATCTACAGTCTCTCGTTATTTTACAATGGTGTAACGCCTGTTTCCCAAACCAGCACATAGATCACTCGTTATAAAGTTGAACTTAAGTGCTTAGTTACGGGAGCTGTCCAGTACAAATTGGTGCTGATCAATTTTGCCATGGCCAGTAGGTTTAGGTGTTTGTCTTCTCAACATGAAAATAATGTGTAAAAACAAACAAACATGGAAGTTGTTTGTAACCTTGTCAAAGCACCAAAATGTATTAACTATTACAGAATTTAATTAAAGAAATAATGATGGCTTTAGTAAGATAGGAGTTTCAGATGTATTGATGCTCAATCATAGAGACTAATGAAAGTGACGCAATAAATTAATGTATGTGAATGTACGTGATGTAAATCATAACGGGCTCTCACGTAGCAATTATGCTTATCAAAGTAGGCTAATGTAATGTTATACTGTATTATGTGCCTTGTAAATTTAGACCCATCACGTCGCATGCGCAGACTGCGGAGACTGCCTATATTGATTTCATAGCGATTTTTAACACTTTTTTTTATCCTCTGAAATAGTTTACAATGGCTTCCGAGGATCAAAATAGATTAATACAATTTAAGTGTCCCATTGTCTTTTGATAAACTGTGAAAGATGCCAGAAAGATACGTGTACTAATGTAATGTTAAGTTGTACTTAATGTACTTAAGATAGTTGCAAAGCTCTCGTTACGAGCGTTTTTACAAACTACTTAGAAAACGATGCTTTTGGGAAAAGCACCTTAGAGATTAAGTACTACTTAAGTGGGGGCCTGGGTAGCTCAGCGAGTATTGACGCTGACTACCACCCCTGGAGTCACGAGTTTGAATCCAGGGCATGCTGAGTGTCTCCAGCCGGGTCTCCTAAGCAACCAGATTGGCCCGGTTGCTAGGGAGGGTAGAGTCACATGGGGTAACCTCCTTGCGGTTGCTACTGAGATTTGTCCTCCGCCACCCGGATTGAGGCGAGTCACTATGCCACCATGAGGACTTAGAGTGCTTTGGGTATTGGGCATTCCAAATTGGAGAGAAAAAAAAAAAAAAAAAAAAGTACGACTTAAATGCTACTAACATTCTACTTAGTGCTTCGGGAAACTGTGTCAAGTTCAATTCAATTTTACAACTTTGTTGCCATGACGATTTAACACCATAAACCTTAAAACGCCAGTAAAAATGCAGATTTAAATAACTTTACAGTTCAAATAATAAACACATTTTAACACAAGAGTTAATATAAGTGTTTTAATAACATTATAAGCTTCTGCCTTTAAACCCTTCAAACACTGGCCTCATTCACTTTCATTGTAAGTGCCTCGTAACCTCGATTTTGCTTTTTTGCTTTTTAAGAAAAGAAGGGAGTCATCAAAGTAATTTTGGGGGGTAAAAATGCCACAAATGCATTCAACTGAGCTTAACTTTTACTGAACCCAGAACATTCCTTTAAGGACTTGTCTTACATCATCTAGTCCAGTCTATTGTTGTTATGATTTTTGCAAATATACACAGGTTGCATTCCAATCCTTCATGCACAGGATAAACAGCACAGTTCTTGCATTGTGTACAGGCTTTGTTATTATGTTACTACATTAGTATCATGCACAACTAAAATAAAGCAAACACAATTTGTAATAAAAATGCATTTGTTTTGATAAACCTTGCATCTTATCTGGCACCATTAAACTGCAAACCTTTTCTAGGGAACTGTTAGACAGTAATTGGTGTAAGTGCTAAAAGACTGTAATAATAAACAAGCACTGCAGTGTCAATGCAAACTAACAGTAGACTGGGAACCCATGGGAGCACTAAAAAGAACTGGAGACTGATCTTTTGCATATCAGAGGCATGAGAAAAATGGTCCTTGAAAACAAAAGTAGATCAAATTTGTCTCTTATACATCACTATGTAATAGAAGGGGGAGTGACACTCTATAAAGGCAAGCTTTCGAAAAACTGAACAGAAGATTACAGCCTATAATACAAGCTTGCTGTAACGTTTGCATTGTTTTCTGTGTCAACTCTTCTAACATTCATTCTTGGTTGTAACACCCATTACAGCACGCGACGAGGACAATGCAGAGATTGTTATTCCCTTTTACTCTGTCGATCTAACGTTGCAGTTAAATGATTATGATCCTTATATAAGAATTTTGCTTAACCACAGACATCAATACAAAAAGAAACGCAAATGCACAATAAAGGAGTTTCGAAGAGCACATCAATAGATTAATGAAAATACTGCATAGTTAATCTTTTGCTATGCATCTCTCGGCTCGCTAACCATTAATGCTACTGCGCTACAAGCAAAGGCTTACACTAAGGCTGATGTGTCCAATTGTTCCATACCTCGGTTCCTGGATCCCGATTTTGTTAGCTGCAGATCATTTTTTTCATTTGTATTATGGTGAAATGCGAATGCATGACTCAACGGCAGATAAAGTCGCGTGCATTTGTATCAGTTTTGTAGTTCAATGGGATGTTACATTGTGACAGGTTGGAGGAGACAGATAAGGTTTTTCATTGGTCGAGCAATGGTCATGTGAGCAAATGAAGGCTGTCGCGTGTGTCTTGAGGAGATGTGGACACAAAGCACTTATTTGTCCTTGTATTAGGCTACTGACTCATCTGAATGGTGAGCTACATCACCTTATCTACATAAACTAATGATTTAAAACAGTTTATGCAATTACAAATAGGGATAATTGCCACTATACATAATTAAATCATATTTCATAAGACTATCAACTATGCAATCAACGATGGATGGATGGATAGATAGATAGATAGATAGATAGATAGATAGATAGATAGATAGATAGATAGATAGATAGATAGATAGTGTTAATGATGCTCTGGATTGACAAGGGGTGCCTTATAAGGTGCTTGCAATGGTGCACATAGTTAAAGCACATAATTAACACCTTAAGCCTGCCTTTGTCTGACGTGATCCCACTTCCCCTCAATAGGCTACTATTTGGCTAAAAATTAAAATGTTATCTAATACAATAAATGCAATAACCTAGTTAGTAAAAGAGTGAAGTATTTGGGCCTTATAAAAATAATACTAATAAATAAATCACACAAATGTAATTAGTGCTCTGTCGCGAATACATTGATGCTTTGCAATGTGGCATTCACGGTTTACATGATGTCCCCTAGTGGCTGAAATACAGAGGTGCTTCCACAAGAGGTGACGGTATCCTGTTTCAGCCTTAAAGGAATAGTTTACCCAAAAATAATTTACTCACCCTAATGCCATCCCAGATGTGTATGACTTTCTTTTCTGCTGAACACAAACGAAGATTTTTAGAAAAAATCTCAGCTCTGTTTATCTCAGATCAATAGTCCTTTAATAAGTCTAATAAGGTCTTTTTTACTATAAATTCTCCTCCCTGCAGGATGCACAATGAATGCAAGTCGCCAAAATCAAAAGAAGAATGTGGAAGTGAAAGTTAAGATTTATAGTAAAAAAAATAAAAAAAATAAATAAAAGGACTTAAAAATGTATCTGTTTTTCACTTATCATATAGCTTCAGAAGACACGGATTTAACCACTGGAATCAAATGGATTACTTTTATGCTGACTTTATGTGCTTTTTGGACCTTCTAAGTTCTGCAAACAATTCACTTGCATAGAATGGACCAACAGAGCTGAAATATTCTTCTGAAAATCTTTGTTTGTGTTCTGCAGAATAAAAAAAATTCATACACATCCAGGATGGCATGAGGGTGAGTAAATGACTAGAGAATTTACATTTTTGGGTGAACTATTGCTTTATTGTCTGCTATGAAGAGCACAATTTATATTTCTTAATATTAACAATGAGAGGGGATTGTGTGTGTGTGTGTGTGTGTGTGTGTTATGAAAACTGTACTGCTTTTACAGCACTACATTGTTTTCTAACTGTTGAAAGCATGACTAAGGAGGCCTGGGTAGCTCAGCGAGTTTTGATGCTGACTACCACCCCTGGAGATGCGAGTTCGAATCCAGGGCATGCTGAGTGACTCCAGCCAGGTCTCCTAAGCAACCAAATTGGCCCAGTTGCTAGGGAGGGTAGAGTCACATGGGGTGACCTCCTCGTGGTCACTATAATGTGGTTCTCGCTCTCAATGGGGCGCGTGGTAAGTTGTGTGTGGATCGCGGAGAGTAGCATGAGCCTCCACATGCTGTGAGTCTCCATGGTGTCATGCACAATGAGCCATGTGATAAGATGCATGGATTGACTATCTCAGAAGCGGAGGCAACTGAGACTTGTCCTCTGCCACCCGGATTGAGGTGAGTAACCGCACCACCACGAGGACCTACTAAGTAGTGCATGGGAATTGGGCATTCCAAATTGGGAGAAAAGGGAGTAAAAAAAATAAATAAGAAACAGGATTTTCTTCATCCTACAGAAATAATGATAGGTATAACACATTTAAAAAATACTAACTCTTATAGCGTACTATTTTTATTATTATTATTTTAGATTTGTGAGAAGTGATGCAACATAATTTGCATGATTAAGAAGAGTAAGAAAATAGACATACATGCTATATAATGACTTTTTGGCACGAATACAATTATTGTTAAAAGTCAATGATGGGCCTGAATACTATCATTAAACAGTTTTTAAAGAGACAAAAATAAATGTACTTTCTGTCAAAAGACCCTAAAATGGTCAACCATAAGAGTTCCAGACCAATAGACGCACTATATATATATTTCATATTATTTATTATATTTACCTTGACTCTAGGTAGGTACAAATGAATAATAACTAAAAGAAAAATTATAAGCAAAAGTGTATTATTATGCTCAAAATACGACCATTCTAAAGGAATTAGTCATACAAACAGTATTAAGATTGTTACACTTGGATTATCATCATCATGTTGAATATCTAAAGATTGTCCATAAGAAAATTAGCTACATGAACTAAAACTCAAAACACAATTTTTGGACGGTGGTGAATAACTTGAGAATTAATTTTGAAACAAGGGCAAGATAAGACACGATGCAACGTTTTCAATTTCTCTGTCTCTATCACAACATCACAAGGAAAAGTGGTGTCTGTCTGCCAAGGAGACTATGCCATTTAAAAGACCATTTATTTGTAGCCTATATCTAATTAAGGAGAATTGCAACAACGTCACTGTCAGAAGACTATTTTTCACAATCATCCAATTGTCGCACAATGGGTATTTTTGCGCCATGATGGACGTAGTTGGTTCAGACGTCAGTCCCTTAATTTATATTTTAAATACAATTATTATTACTATTTCTATTCATCAGCATCGAAGTCCATCAAATGCGTAATTACTTCTGCTACAAAAAGTCATGCTTTGTCATGTTATGTTGGGGAATCTATTTTTTTTTCCGCAAGCCATTTCAAATAAGATATTGATTGTGTTGCTATCCTGATTGAAAATTATAGCCTATTTCTTTATGCAGCTAAAACCTTTTACGGAATTGGTTCAGGACATCAACCAAATCGACAAATATAAGCTGTTTAATTGGATATATAAAACGAGACTTTAAAAGACATTAAAAAGTAGTCGACAAGTTCAATGTTTTGACTGTGTGTTCTCCCTTTTATTTACAGAGGGTGTCCAAGCATGCTGAAGAGGAGGTGTGGCGTTGCGTTAGACCTCCTTAAACTCAGACGTCTATGTTCCGGATTCAGAGCTCAGTTGGTACGGTGAGAACAGAAATAGACTTCTCTCTCCAGCTCCGTGGACGGGAACACACATTTCTGAAGTCCCCCAAAGAAAAGAAACAAACTCGTCTTTGCGTATTACAATAGCTGTACACAAAAGTGAGGATGATTTTCATCTCATCCGAAAAACTGAATGGACGTTTATGCCCGGGTGCTTCATAAGGACATCTGAATCCTCAATGTGACTTTTACGCATCTCCGGAAGACAGGTTTCTACACGAGGAGGTTCGGAGAACACCTACTACTTTTTAAACTACTTTTTAATAATGCAACATCCTCTGGAGATTGGGGCGCATTACTATCCCCCGGATGCCCATCCAGACCAAAGGTCTCACAGGTACAGGAGTTTCATGATTGAAGAGATTCTCACCGACCATCCGGATCACAAGGTATCGAGTCCCGCTGGAGACCTACTCAAATTTGGAGTACATGCCCTTCTGTCGGCCAGACCATATCACAACCACTTAGGTATGTACTGTGACCTATCTGTCAAAGACTACATGTTGAAATCCAGCACTGGCAGTCGTATCCTTCTCTAAATACAGGGACATTCAAATTGGAGAAGCTCTCTATTTGCCTACTCAGGGAGCTGTCTCTGAGGACAATACAAATCAAATCCGATATCTTCAGAAAAGCAATGCAATGGACAAAGCATGCTTAAAAAGGGGGAAAAGGGAGGAAGGAAAGGAAGATAAAATCACGAATCAATTACTGTATGACATTCCAATGCAACAAGCTACAAATCAGGCTTAGTGTGTTCATGCTTGCTTTTGTGTTGTTAATTCTCAGGGAAAAAAAACTAACCCGTAAGCACAATAAACAACATCCAAACTAATTTGAAAATACATTGAAATATTCACATATGTAAAGTTGTCATAACTGTGTCCATTTCGCGTAAAATGGTACCATAAATTACACATGGGTATATGTAACACAAACGAGATTTTAAATAAGTCATTTAATGTCATTTAAATAAGCATTAGTCTGTCTTTGTCGTTTTGAAAGACTCTTTCCTTTAGAAAAGCCTAAATGTAAAAGATGTTCTTAAGTAGGCCCTAAAGATACTTACGGTTAAAAAGCATGCATTTTATTATTATTATTATTATTATTATTTATTTGTATCTTAATATTGGAAACATGCGTGTTAGCTCTACTTCTATTTAAAGTACATTATATATTGTATATTCTCATAGACATATAAAAACTAGCACATAATTTCCACTTCAAACAATGATGAACATGGGTCGTTATGTCAAGTCCACCCAAACTCCAAACATATATCCAACACTTTTTTTGTTTTTGTTTTTTCAATCATGACATATAGTTTTAATTCAAAATGATCACATAAGGCCAACACACAATTGTTTCACTTCCAGTACTGAAAGCAGACCAGACAAGCATCCTGAAGTTCCCAATGTCTCCTATATCCTGCTCTCTCGGGGCGCCGCTGGGCTCTTCGTTTTTGTCCGGGGCAGCTGGTCTGCAGCTGGGCTCATCATCCCATCATCTCCCGCTGGACCTCCACCTTCGGAGTAAACTCGATCCTGGAGGTGATGCAGTGAGCAAGACTAAGAAAGGACGAAGAAGTAGGACTGTGTTTACCGAACTACAACTGATGGGTTTGGAAAAAAGATTTGAGAAACAGAAGTATCTCTCAACCCCTGACAGGTAAACCAACATTTTAGATGTGATGTTTTTAATGAATGAGAGTGAACGAGGTAAATTAAGGATAGGCTGTAAATAAGTTTTCAACTAACAACGTTTTAAACGCGCGTGTATTAAAGGCTTGGCGACATAAACGATCGTTTGCCTTTATCAGCTGGATAATTGATTAAAAAACATGAATCATTTTGATATATTCCCATAACTATCGACCTTCCGTTCTCATGCAGTTAAAATGTTGGTATTGTCGGAGAGATTGCTTATTTGTCGTTTTCTCTTTTGCAGAATAGACCTGGCAGAGTCTTTAGGCCTCAGTCAGCTTCAAGTCAAAACATGGTATCAAAACAGAAGAATGAAATGGAAAAAAATCGTGAGTTTTGTATTCTAATAATAAAAAGAAGGGTTTTATCGGACCTGTGAACGTTTAGGCTGATGTGTGCTTTTGTTGCTTTGTAGGTGTTGCAAGGAGGAGGACTAGAATCTCCGACCAAACCAAAGGGCCGTCCAAAGAAAAACTCCATACCCACCAGTGAGCAGCTCTCGGAGCAGGAGAGGACTCGAGATGCGGACCGTTTATCCGACGATGCTTCATCACTTTCTGATGCAAACCAAGAGGAATAAACGAGACCATCCCGATTAGTACTTTCGTTTCCAGGACGCAAACAGGGCCATTATCGGCCGCTGTGGATCGTTGCTCAACGAACCCTTTATTTCGGCACTTACACACAGAAAAGACCTAACCACTAGGCCTGATTTTATACTACATACGTTATGTTTGTTTGATTACGCCAACTTTGGCAGCCTTAGAAAAGTTACTACGAACTTGTGGGACCAGACTCCGAGCAGTGGTTGAATGGTCTTTTTTTTTTTTTTAACTCTGCATTGAAGGCTGTGGTATCATAGCATTTATTGTGCTTTTTTTGTTTGTTTTGTTTTTTTTTTTTTTTTTTTTTTTTTTTTTTTTTTTTTTTTTTTTGCTTCATTATCTCAAATATTTTCTAAAAAAAAAAAAAAAAATTTTTTTTTTTAAAAAACATTTTTTTTTGTAACAATGTGAAGGTTTTTTTTTTTTATTTAACATGGCAAAACAAAAGTACAAAAAACAACAAAATTATTACGAGTAGCCAATGATCATAATAATAACAATGAAGAATTCCTCGTCATTGCTGTTTTTGGTTTCACGTTGTTTCAAGTTCTTACTCTATATCTCTGAGCAACATCAGGAGCGGGCTGTGTTATGCAGAACTGTTTATGGCTAATTGTGACTGCGCACATTGGCGTGTTTACACAGTAAAAGTAAATATGGGGTAATACAATATTTTCGAAATGAGGTTATTTATTTTCAAAGAAATGCGCATATAAGAATTATTTAAAGAAGTGGGCTGTTTGCAGTGTGGCACAATGAAAGTGGCTATTTTACTAAATCTTTTCTTCTGCTGCATTAATACCATTGGAACTGTTCTACTGAGAAAATATGGACTCTTATGAAGATAAACACACACGCTTCACGCCCATGGGCACTTGCGTCAAGACGCCAAAAAGTGATAGGTAAAACTTGATGATAACTTTTATTATTGACATTACAAAAAGTATTAAATTATACCTATATCAAAGTTTATAATGCAGCTTATCAGGTAATGGGCATTACAAATTGATTATATTAAACTTACAGACTGACACCAGCCATCTGTTTAGCATTTAAAATGCTTGTTAATGACTTAGCCAATTGAAAGTTGTTTTATAAAGTGTTACCGAAATATGCAGTAAGTTCATATAAAACAAAACGGCGTATTTTGCACCTTATAAGATTTAAACATGATTGATATTACCCCTCAGCATAATCCTCCAATACAATTAGGAAGCATGTGATCCGGATGCATCAGTTTTGCTCCCATTTATCGGTCATAAATATCGGGTATGCGATAGAACAACACTAAAAAAATAAATAAAAATAAATACAAATGTTGGCATATTTTTAAGATTTATACGCATTTCAGTTTCATTACAAAATTGCATCAAATTGAATTGTGTAATGTTAAACAAAATTAAATTCATAAAACTTAAAATATGTAGTTTTTTTATTTATTTTATTAAAGATTACTCAATTCAATATGATGAAATTTTGTTGTGAAATTAAAATGCATAAATCTTAAAATTATTTGTAAAAATTTAAGTGCAATGCTAGTGATATTAAATGATTAGAATTTCTTTCCAAGCCATCAAAAAATAAAAAAATCACAAAATTAGATAAGAAAATATTTGGCGAACTGTACTATGTGTGGACCCACTATAGGCCCACTTTAATTAATGCTCAAATTAAACAAAATAATTAACAAAATCATAAAAATGCGTTATGTCCAACGGAAAATTAAAGTATCATGAAGGCTGATAAATTACCAGGTATAGTTGAATACATAAGGTTGCAACCGGTGACCCCTGTTCTGTCTGTATAACAAAATATATAACCACAAACTCTTAGGTCTGCTCTCGTGCTCTTTCAGAGGTTCATTTGCCTCAAAATAGTTTTCTGTAGCCCATCGTATGGTTAGGAGGAAACATGTTTTATCAAAACACACGTTCAAATTGTTATTCTGTCATTTCATCCTTGATTGTATGGGACCCTTGCCCAGTAAAACATAATTTAGTTTGTATAATTTTTACACTTTCCGTTTCATAATCAGATGGGATGCAAATATTGGCTATTTGGGTGGACATTCAAAACTAAATTCGAGACGGCACAGTTGGTGGGATTTTCATCTCAATTTAATGTCAGTTTTAACACAAAAATAAGACCTCCAAGAACAAGTCCCATTGCATAAACGCTGCCAAATCCATAAGGTCATAATTGAACAGTACAGGAAAATAAATATGAAAATGTTTTAATACTCCATGTATAATATTTCATCAAATATGAGGGTAATGAATGTGACTGTTTATAAGTCCTTGATATATCGGGAATATTCACTGTACCCAAATTTGGTACAATTAATTTAACATGTTCCTGGTTTCATTTTGTCAATGAGATATACCTGAGATATGTGCAGACTATTCATTACACGCGCGAGCAGCAGATGAAATCGTAATAAATGAATAATAGCCAATGAATGATGCGCAGCAGAATAATGTTGCTTAAGTGGCTCCAAAAATAAAAACCTTAAGTTGCGTTTTTAGTGCAAGGACAGATCCATCGTCCAAAAACACACGTAAAATAGCCGATACATCATATGTGGTTTGTGTACAATTACAGAAAAAACATGAATTAGGCAGTATTTAGCTGTGTGGCATAGGTTTCATGAATCTTTTCTATTCAAAAGCGCAACTCAACCCAACTGAACTGCTGGCTCCAAGTGTCATCCACCTTTTCCGAAAATGCCTTATATAAATTCATATTAACATATATTTATATTAACCGAAGAGTGCATTCGCAGTCTTACCACAGCAAACATGTTCTTTTTTTTTATTTTTTTATTTTTTTATTTTTTTTATGCTGAAAATTAGAATATTATTTTAGGGATCTTCTCAAGCATAAATATTTTATTTATAACACACATGTACAATATGTGATGTTTGTCATGTTTCAATTTTTTATTTTATTTTTTTTAATTTTTTTTAAATCAACAGTTAGGTATATCTCAGATCAAAGTACAGTTTTGCTGAATTGTTTTTTTTTATTATTATTATTATTATTATTATTTTTTTTTTTACATTTGATGCATACTCTCAACTTCCATCCGGCTCACACACATTTGAACCTGATGTTGCTGCCATTTCACTAATAAATCTAAAGTTCTGTATATATGGCCTGTACAAACTGTATTTTAGTGGAAAGTGACATATCTCTTGTAATTGAGCACCTTCGGTTCGAATGTTATAGCCTATTTATGTTACTGGATATAGCATACTTACAGTAGGTAACTTTACTTAGTTATCAGGAACAATTCTGACCACAAATGCGCAGTCTTTCTTTCTTTCTATAAAGTAAAATACGAGAATGTAAAACGGATTAAGAATAGTTTACGATTTGAGAATTAAATTACCATTTAAAAATAACATTTAATTAATTTTTTTTTTTTTTTTCAAATTAAGTAAATAACACTATGTAGGCCTACTGCATAACATCTACAGCTAATGTAGTATATTATTTTATCTTTTAACCCTAGTTTGTGTAGCCTAATATTAAAAGTAGGGCATGTAAGCCTTAGCTTCTCTATCAACTTACTAACCTGCTTTCCCGACAACGTTTCAAATCAGAAACGCCTGTTACCAGTGCATTGTTAGGAGAGTTGTCAGGTCCAATAACGCTGAATTAAGGCCAAAACGTTCGCTTTTTTCTCGCAAAAAATATATAAAATGTTTTAATTGGATTAAGCTATGGCAGGTCACATATTTCTTGTGACCAGTGGCGTAGCCAAGGGAGGGCTGGGGTGGGGCTGGGCCCACGCAAATTAGACCCACGTGCAGAAAATTAGAGATTATTCTTTGACTTCAAATATATATTTAGAATTTAGTTTAAAAGTGCATACATACTGATTTCTGAAAGTGTGAAAGAACTGTTTGAATGCGCTGGTTCTCTGTTGTCAAGGAAAATTTGGTAACTATTTTACTGAAAACTTGGCCCATCCATTTTTATTGAGGCCCTCCCAAAATTAATTTCCTGGCTACACCCTTGCTTGTGGCATTAATATAATTATTACAGTAGGCTATATCATACACTAACCACAATTAGTTAGGTATGCTTACGAAAGAAAGTCTATAAAATTTTAACTACATGTAGGGCTATTGGGCGTGCATGGATGAACAAACCGCTAAATAGCTAGGCTAGGTATCGTTTGTTGATTTTTATTAGACTTTTAATTCTCAGATATAATGTAGACTAATCTGGCTTTGCAATAACATAATGCATTAATATCGTTTAGTTTTTGTCTCTTTGTCTCTAACCACCTGGGAACAAAGTTTAACGTAATACATTTCCGAGTGAGTCCAAGACTTTCGTTACTCTACGAACGTTTTTACGCACTATACTTGCAATGCTGTTGGTAACGTGCTGTAAAGATTACGTACAATTTAGTGCTACGAACGCGAATGGTTTTGAATAACTGCTGTTTAAAATCAAATTAATTTCCACTAACTAGAAACAAGCTGGACATCTGATATGGACAGCTGGAAGTGTCTTTTTTTTCCTGACCTCAACATTTTAAAGAACGTATTAGCCTACACATGGATCAATGATTAAATACTATATATGAATTTAACAAAATAATATCACTTAAAGCAATTTTCATTTCATTCTGCTGTCCCCTGAACACAATTCAGTCAATTACGATCAAAGAACATATTTCAAATCAGCGGTAAAATCTGACAACAATGGTTTAATAAATTGTGCTTCTTTAGCTCAGATCACGTAAAAAAAAAATAAATAAAAAAAAAATAAAAAAACACTATTTTTTTTTTAGGGTGGTCCAGATAATGCACCTTACAGTAATTCTCAAGTTTACTGACAGGTGATGTCTGTATCAAAAAGCTGATTGGCTCTTTTACCTGTAAGGTGGAACTTCCTTTTTTACATCCGCCATGTTGGACGTCCCAGTTTCTCCCTTTCATTTTAATAGGCTACAAGTGGTCTTGGGCTAAATAGTCTTTGGTAACACACAGCTTGTCAGCTACACTGCTTGGTCACTGAAATTCTCTGGGATGTGCTGGAAAAGACTTTACGGTGTGGTTCGACTCTCCCGTCGTCAATACAAGATCTCGGCCAAAAATTAATGCAACTCTGGACAGAAATAAATGTTGTGACATTGCATAAGGTTGTTGAAACAATGCCACGACAAATGTGTGCCGTAATCAAAGCTAAACGGTATTGGCGGTATTGAGTCGAACCACTCCAAGTTTTCTCCAGCACATCCCAAAGATTTTCAATGGGGTTAATGTCAGGACTCTGTGGTGGCCAATTCATGTGTGAAAATGATTCCTCATGCTCCCTGAACCACTCTTTCACAATTTGAGCCCAATAAATTTTGGCATTGTCGTCCTGGAATATGCCTGAGCCTTCAGGTAAGAAAAAAATCCATTGATGGGATAACCTGGTCATTCAGTACATTCAGGTACTCAGCTGACTTCATTTTATTGCTGCAAAATGTTGCTGCACCTAGACCTGACCAACCCCAGATCATAACCATTATTTAAATCCAAACAGCGACTTTTTTTTGGGCAGGCAGTGTATATTTCCGTGTTTTAAAGGAATATTCCAGGTTAAATACATGTTAAGTTAATCGACAGCATTTGTGGCATAATGTTGATTACAAATAATAATAATAATAATAATAATAATAATAATAATAATAATTTTCACTCGTCCCTCCTTTTCTTTAAAAAAAGCAAAAAATCGATATTACAGTGAGGCACTTACAATGGAAAAGAATGGGGCCAATATTTGGACGGTTTAAAAGCAGAAATGTGAAGCTTACAATTTTTTCAAAGCAATTACATTCCTACTTCTGTTAAATCTTGTGTAGTATTTGAGCTAAATTGTTTAAATAGTTTTTGCGTCAGACTACTAAATTGCTGGGATTACAGTGTTTATGGCGTAACGTTGTCAGGGCAACAAAGTTAAATGGATTTAACTTTGCACAGAAAAGGTTAGTAAGCAATTTATCACACTAAAATCATGTTATGTTGGCTATACTTATGAAACAGTGAGTATTTTAACATTTACAGCTGGGCCCCATTCACTTCCATTATAAGTGCCTCACTGTTACCCAGATTTTTGCATTTTTTAAAGAAAAGGAGGGACAATAAAATACATTTTTGTGGAAATCAACATTATGCCACAAATGCTGTTAATAGAGGTTAACTTGAGGTATTGAACCTGGAATACTCCTTTAAGAGACTTGATGAATAGCATGAAAGCACAAGTGAAAATTCTGAGAAATAGCCTATTTGTCTATGGATATTGTTGTCTTTTAGTAGATTGGTTTTGAAAGCCCCCAGTCTGAAGTACAGTGGGATCATGCTGATCTCTCAGGCAGTGTGAGTAGAGTGGGGGACTTTAGGAGACATAAACCACAGGATGGTCTTCTCAGTGTAAGTGTTTATTCCATGAGGAACTTAATACTGTTAAGTGCACAGTGACAACAGTGCAAGTTTTAGGAAATCAACCCTGCAAAATTGCTTTTCATTTCTGCACAGCTCTTTCTTACTAAAAGGACATTTAATGTTCTTTGCAGACTGCAGTGTCGTTAGCATGGATTCCATCTATACAAAAGAGATGGGTATACTATGCAGGTGCTGAAATATCGCTCAGAATTTTTTGGTTAAGAGCCTGTGGAAAAAAAAAAAATGTGTGCATTGTCCTTTGGATTGAAAGGAATCCATTGAGGATGAAGTCATGGTCAGGAATGCCTAATGCACTCAGCGAACAAAACCTCATCCCAGAAACAGACTCTCAGCCTGGACGTGATAAATTCCAGGTTTCTCGGATCAAGTCGTAACTACATTTTAAAATGATCCTGCAAATCCTAAACTATATTTTGCACCATTGTGCAATTGGACAACCCCTTTAAGGAAGATCAAAAAGCATGAATTCATTGCAACTCCACCAAATTTGTAACTTTCCATCAGTGAGCATTGTTAGTATTTGTTAATACATATCTGCAATCCCCAAAACCTCCCTATGTCTCAATCCAGCAGTTTAGTCATTCATCAGTATTCACCCACGTTGTATTCAGGTGCTGTTGTAATTATATGCAGATTAAGAACAGGTGCAGCAGCACGTTTAGCAACAGTACATGAAAGGAAATCACTGATGTGAAACTTGACAACCACGGCAACTTTCATTACCTGTTTTCAAGACCAGTCATGTGTTGTGAAAGGTACCGTGTTTACAGAGAGCATGATGCCAACTCCATACGTTCAGCACACGGCTAAATGCTCTAGGTTGATCCTCATGTCTTCGCTTTCCTGTCTGGACCTTGTGCAGGCCGAGTGTTGGACAGCAATGACTTCCAACATAAATTGCAATCAGCAGGAAGAGTCAGCAACAAGGAATCTGGTGATTTGGAACTTCCATGAGAGATGCAATTTAATCATTAAGTGGACCCTGTTGCGGTGGCATGCTGTGCACTGATGCAAGAAGTGAGGGAGGGGAGACCCCAGTTTCCGAGGTGGGTGTTTGTGGAGTCAAAAGGTGCACACTTAAACAGAACTCAACTTAGGGGCCCACAGTTGAGCGTCTGCCCAGCCACACACAGGAGAATTCCCCACGATTAAAGCCCCTCTGATTAATCGAACTTATGTGCCAAAACTGCACATGTTGTGTATGATCCCAATTACGCTGAAACTTGATTCAGGCATGGAGAGCCTGAATGTTCGCCCTGCCTCCCCGATGTTTTCATTGGACTGTTTTTGACAGCATATTTTAATGTCACTCAGTTCAAAGTGCGAAACACACTTCTGACATTCACTTAAAATTTCAATTTGAACAAAGTATGCTATTATTGCTTTTGGGTGTTGGAATGGCAAAGCCCACTGCCTACATTAAGGGGCGGTTCTAGGGTCAGTGGATGTTTATGCTTTAGTATCAACTTTTTACATCACTACAAGATGATAAAAACATTCAGGGCTTTATTGAAAACATTCAGGGAAGCCCCGTAGCCCACCCCTAGCCTGTATTCTAAAATACAAAAGTCATATTCATTGAAAATGCATTGTGAAAAGTTTAGTAAAATGACTAAATTCGACTACGTTATGCCATCTATGCCTTTTACTCTGCCACATTTATCATAGCACATACTAAAAGTCTCTGAAGAATGGCAAGGTGATGACATATTTATATGAGAGCAAAATTCAAATTTAAAGTGTATATGGTATAAGGGTCTCTATGCCTCATTACTACATGTAGACTTATGACCCATTCATTGGGTTGAGCATTCTAAGCTCCTAGGCGGTGCTGTTCAGATCTCACTTGTTGAGCCCAGAGAGTGAGGTGTGAATAAGGTCTCCACTGTTTCTGTGCGCTTACATGCCTGTGCCAGCAAGAGGGCACTATCCCAGAGCAAAGCTTTAAAATAAACACAATTTGTATGTGTCTTGAAGTTTAACAGTCATAGTTTGTAATTCCTAATGACCGAAATGTACATGCTACTGGCCGTAACAGGCTTTATTACATCATTGTACAAACAGTATTGAAACATGTGCTGTCTTTGCCTTTGCTTAGCTTTTGATCGCTCATAGTGTGAGTCACATGTTTTGCCGTCATTTTCGTCATGACCTGTTTTGTCCATCATAGCAATTTCCCTACATTAAGTCTACAGAAAATGTTTTAACATACCATGAGCAAGAAGGTATCGTTATGGAAAATTTGGAGTGGAATAAGAGAAAAAGCCGGAAATCTTAAATTCATTAAGGAAAAAATCCTTAATCATAATGAAGCAAAATCAAAAGTTATATTTCTCCATGTAAGTGCTGAGACTTTCATAAAGTGCAGCAAATGACTTCTCAAAGACATCAGACTAATGGGAGAAGGCACTGAAGCACATAAACAAGAACATCACTCCAGCTGTTCATCTGCCAATTTGATGCTCCTTTTTTAAGCCCCCCTACCCACATCCCCAACCCCACCATTTATCCTCTGAGCACAGTTTGCAGGAAATGTCAACCTCGTTTGATTGATTTGAGATGGGCGATTCCCTAACTTCATGGTAGTATAAAGCAAGACAGCTGTTGGAAGAAATCAAATTCCAGCAGGAGCTGGAAAGGCTTATTTTTTCCATCTCTTTAACGGAGCTATTGGCTCTGACCAGACAAGTAAATAAAAAACATGGCCACAATGTGGCAGGAGGTGGCCGAAGCCCTCATTATATAGCAATTATTGCACAAAAAAATCCTTCCTTTCAAAATCCAAGTCGAAAGTCAATCCTGCTTTTAAAGACTTTTCAGATGTAAGACATGACAAGAGCCGTGAGGATATGCTTTTTTCTGGCTCAACATTTCTGGATTTTCTGTAACAAGTTCAAGACGTGCATATAGGATATACTAAGTAGAAAGATCTGAGTGTTGTTCTTGTTTATCCATATTATGGGGATCCTTTGTATGGCTTCCAAAACGTTTTATACATACTCTATTGGCTCAAATGTTTTCTAAGTGAGATGTTTTAAAGTAATGCATTATATGTATTCAAAGTAAGAATTTACATGGCTGATATGACAGTTCACCACAATGTAAGTCCAACAAAACTGAAATGAAAGGGAAACGCCATATTGTCATACCACTTTTTTACCTTCTAAAAATATTTAATAGTCAAGGAGGTTTCTGTGGTGTAAGGGAAACATGTACAAAGGGTTTTTTTATCAACATTTATGAGCATTTTCATATTTTGTCTTTGGAAAGTGATCTGTGATGAGGGTAACAATGTTTGTTGCCATTGAAAGTTTGCTAATGGATGTTGACATTAAGACAAAATCACATCACCTCTTTTTTCTATAAATAAAAGTCAACTTACATCATCAGATAGTAAAGTGTTTGTTATGGTCCTGAGCAAACGTGGCTTAAGCGAAACAGCGCTAACTTTACCTGTGTTTAAGCAGTCTGAACTCATTATTATACATAGCTATTTGCACTTAACATTTAAACATACATTTTTGTAAGTTTGGATATTCGCTGAAACATAGAATATGGACGTATTGACAGCATCTAAAATGTAAACATTTTACATATTTACAACTTTAGAAATGTAAAAATATTTAAGAATTCTTTATTTTATAAATATATTTGTATAGTGAAATGTTTACTATTTTATAGATATTTTAGATCCTTCAAGCCTACAGTACCACTAAACATAGCCACTTTCAAAAAAACGCTTCTGATTAATTTTTTTTTATTGATTCACATATTAAACACAGAAAAACAAAACATATATACACAGAATCAACAATTAACCCCCACTATTACCCCTCCCAATCCCCAACCCCACCCTGGCCCCCAACAACATCCCAGTGGTCATACATGATTATAGACAAAACATTTTTTTTATAATAATCACACATATTGACAACTACACCTCTCTCTCCACTGCCCCTCCCCGAGAACCCTCCAGAAATGCCAGATATCCACCCAATTTCCCCACAAACAAGTCCAATTTCCCCAGTCTTCTAAATGACCCTTCTTCAAAGGCCACCACCCTCCCCATCTCCAAACACCACTCCTGAAATGAGGGCACTCCAGCCAACCTCCATCCCCTTACAACTATCTGTCTGGTGATCATGACACTGGTTAGGACCCAAATTTTTATCTGTCTATTCTCTACATCGATGACCTCCCCATCGCCCAAAATACAGAGTCTGGGGCAAAATGAAACCCGAGTGCCCAATACATCACACACAAAATTCTGAACCTTCAACCAAAATTCCTGGATCTTAACATACCACCAAAAGACATGGGTTGTGTCTCCATCCTCTGATTGGCTTCGCGAGCAGGTGGGTGTGTCTTTAAGACCAAGCTTATACAATCTAGAGGGGTCCAATAGAATTGATGTAAAATCTTGAATTGCATAAGGCGCACCCTTGCGTCTCTAGATGCAGACTTGACGTTTTTTAGAATCCTAGCCCACACTCCCTCCTCCAACATCAAGTTTATATCTTTCTCCCATTGTCTCTTGATAGAAGTTAAAGCTCCATCCCCCAGACTCTGAATTAGCAGGGAGTAATACACTGATGCCTCATGACCTTTTCCAAAAGCAGTAATCACCCCTCCCAGAGTGTCTGCTGCTTTAGGGGGGTGTATGCTACTTCTAAAAATAGTACAGGCCACTTTCAACATTATAAAAATTAACAGGCAGATAAATGTACAGTGACAATAATTTTAGTAGCAATATACTATCACATTTATTGTATATACATACTCTATCTATCTATCTATCTATCTATCTATCTATCTATCTATCTATTGTTGAAGTTTACATACACCTTAGCCAAAAACATTTAAACTCAGTTTTTCACAATTCCTGACATTTAATCGTAGAAAACATTCCCTGTCTTAGGTCAGTTAGGATCACTACTTTATTTTAAGAATGTGAAATGTCAGAATAATAGTAGAGAGAATTATTTATTTCAGATTTTATTTATTTCATCACATTCCCAGTGGGTTAGAAGTTTACATACACTTTGTATTTGGTAGCATTGCCTTTAAATTGTTTAACTTGGGTCAAATGTTTTGGTTAGCCTTCCACAAGCTTCTCACAATAAGTTGCTGGAATTTTGGCCCATTCCTCCAGACAGAACTGGTGTAACTGAGTCAGGTTTGTAGGCCTCCTTGCTCGCACACACTTTTTCAGTTCTGCCCACAAATTTTCAATCGGATTGAGGTCAGGGCTTTGTGATGGCCACTCCAATACCTTCACTTTGTTGTCCTTAAGCCATTTTGCCACAACTTTTGAGGTATACTTGGGGTCATTGTCCATTTGAAAGACCCATTTGCAACCAAGCTTTAAATTCCTGGCTGATGTCTTGAGATGTTTCTTCAATATATCCACATAATTTTCCTTCCTCATGTTGCCATCTATTTTGTGAAGTGCAACAGTCCCTCCATCAGCAAAGATCTCCCATAATGGACATTATGGCCGAACAGTTCAATTTTAGTTTCATCAGACCAGAGGACATTTCTCCAAAAGTAAGATCTTTGTTCCCATGTGCACTTTCAAAGTGTAGTCTGAATTTGTTATGGTGGTTTTGGAGCAGTGGCTTCTTCCCTGATGAGCAGCCTTTCAGGTTATTTTGATATAGGACTTGTTTTACTGTGGATATAGATACTTGTCTACCTGCTTCCTCCAGCATCTTCACAAAGTCCATTGCTGTTGTTCTGGGATTGATTTGCACTTTTTGTACCAAATTATGGTCATCTCAAGGAGACAGAATGTGTCTCCTTCCTATATATATATATATATATATGTCATGTAATATAATAATAACATATATAGAGAGAGCCACAAATCCCACCCCTACCCTTAAACCTTACCAAAACCATTTCTGCAATTTTTTAATGTTTAAATAAGTGTGGGATTTCATTGTTATGGTCACTATGGCGGATGGAGATGAAGATCACTGAATAAAGACTTAATTTTGGGTCTTTTCCTTACACAGAGCTATCATATGACTTTATAGCACACACATAGAATGGATTACTTTTATGAAAACAGCATATTCTGAAAACTCCTTTTGTGTCCCACTGCAAACAAAATAAAAATTAAATGATTGAGTAACGATTAAATGATTACAGAATTTTTATTCATTTTAAAGTTTAGTTTTGGTTAAACTGATATGATCCTTTGAGTTGAATATGACACAAGAAATCACACAGAACAGAATGAAACTGTGTCAGATTTCATGTGGGATAAATGCATCAACTGCATAATATTGCACAATTTATGAATCTCATTAACTATAAAGACAATAAAATCAACCAATTAATTCCAGAAATTCAACATTCATGGATTCAGTATGGATTCCTAAACATTTGTATGTCTCTAAAGTTGTTAATACATAAAATGATTATGTTTTAAATGCTGTCAATATGTCAATATTGTAGGATTTGGTGCCTATGCAAATGTAAGTAAATGTACGTGTGCTAGAATAACACTTTATGTAAGAATACATATGAACTGGGGTTCGAAATTAAGGGGGACTCAGGGCAAAAATGCCCCCTGAATTCAAAATATAGGGGCAAAGAAATTCTCCAAATTGTTTTTCTCTATTAAGACCTAATTATACAAATTATTGTATATAGTATGGGTTGATTTTGATTGAATTTTATGGGTAAGTGGTAATAAATTCTCAATTAAGTTATTCATATTTAATTGATTTTTAAATTTAAGCATTTGACATAAAAGAATAACACCTTATATTTTTATTTGGTTGGAAGAAATGCACAATAAAAGGTAGAAAATGTCTCTGAAAATCAAATATTGCCCCTTAATGGAAAGGTTAATTTCTGACCATGATACAAATACTCATTATATTATGTTGGGTAAAGAGTAAACTGTAAAGCTTACTGGAGTGTAACTGCTTCAAGCTATATTAAAATCTATGAAATGAAGGGGCCTGGGTAGCTCAGCGAGTATTGACGCTGACTACCAACCCTGGAGTCACGAGTTCGAATCCAGGGTGTGCTGAGTGACTCCAGGCAGGTCTCCTAAGCAACCAAATTGGCCCGGTTGCTAGGGAGGGTAGAGTCACATGGGGTAACCTCCTTGTGGTCACTATAATAAGTGGTTCTCGCTCTCGGTGGGGCACGTGGTAAGTTTTGTGTGGATGCCGCGGAGAATAGCATGAAGCCTCCACACACGCTACATCTCTGCAGTAACGCACTCAACAAGACACGTGATATGATGCACGGATTGATGGTCTCAGACGCAGAAGCAACTGAGATTCGTCCTCTGCCACCTGGACTGAGGCGAGTCACTACGCCACCACGAGGACTTAGAGCACATTGGGAATTGGGCGTTCCAAATTGGGGAGAAAAAAAAAATCTATGAAATGAGTCAAATAATCACAAAGTGATATAATTACAGATCGAACACTCAAAACAATACACTTCCACATAAGAGTTTTCAAACCAAGTCACACAGCAATGAGTGGTCTTTACCACACTTCTTTTCACTTTCATCAATTTATAGCCTGAGTATATTAGCAATGATTTATGTCTTTTCCTGCTTTTAAAGGTCTGGATCTCCTAATATATTACTTAGCTTGCTCTGTTTCTGGTTCCTCTAACCACATACACATTTTGCAATAAGAAATGGTCATTGCACAAAGTGTTATTTTAGTTTTTCAGTGCTCTAAAAACAATATATGCTGTGGGTCAGTATAAAACTCTGTGGTTGCGGTCAACAGCACGTCAGTCTTTAAGATGTTGAGCAGTGAAATAATGCAATATTGTTTCTCCTGTTCTACAGTTTATTGACAACAGAGATGTTGTCTCACGTATTTGAATGACTTCAGGACTTCCGGTCATTTTCATTTCGTGAATGCTCTGTAAAATTAACGGTCTGGAAAATTGCAGTGAGCTACTCATACTCTATTTTTGCTTTTTGTTCACTGTCTATGTTTTAAAATAATTAAGATGATGGATAGATTATGTTTGTAATCGAAAGTCTTCATCATTGTTATCGCTGTTCCTACTCTTTTTATTAATGTCTCTCTTTCTCTGCAATAAGTGATCAGTAAATTGTCCTTTATATCGGACTAACTATAGTCCCAGTGCATTGTGGCTAAACAAATATGAATATTATGAAAAGGTTTGCTTATTTCAGCCTGGTTAAAAATGGTAAGTAACTGATGGATTAAAGTAGCCTATATGCGAAGTATAATATGGTCAATTGTTCTTGTTGAGTCACTTTTAAACAGCTGTAAGCATTTAGTAAAGTCAGCCACACTGACGTGCACAGAACAAGGGCTACAGGGGCGCAAACCCCTGCCCCTTTTGTTCACAAATCTAAAGGTGCCCTTCACAAATGTAAAGGTGCCCTTTTAAGCGGAGGTGCCTTTAAGATTTAGGATTTAAGAGGAGGTGGAGGTGTCTTTACTACAGCACAACACCCCCAACCCACTCAACAACTATTGACGGAAGATTTCTCTTCACAGTCTGTCCATGTCCTTTCGCCCCCGCCCCTGCTAAGGTCTGTGCACGTCACTGGTCAGCCAAGCCAACAGCTGACTAATTCTGTTTGTGAAAATAACATAACCTTCAAATACATTTGTGTAATTTGCAGAAAACAACCCCAATGTCCACCTATCTCCATATTAGACATGCCTTCAATTATCATCCAAGAGCTTAAAGGTATTAACATTTATGAAATTATCAGCACAGCCAAATATTACTCACTGAAATTGAGTGAACCCCCATCCCCCACCACCACCTTTTTTCACACACATTCATCCAGTTATGCTTGATGAATTTTACTCCGTCAAGCAGTATGAAACAATGCCAAGTGGCTGAGCTAATCAATCTGTCGGTTAGAATGATCAGGACTGTTTATATCACACTGCAATGGACAAATAAAGCCAATGAGAGACAGTTTACACCCCTAAACAGCTGTTTTGCATCAGGTACATGGCTTAACTGACCCCAATCAGGGAACGACAGAATATTTGCCAAAAAAAGAAGCCACTTTCAGTTATTGAAACCTCAGCTTCAATTTTTAACTCCAGTGTTTTTCTGTGAAATGTTACAGTGTGTTTTGGAGGAAGGATGAATGAAAGTGATTCCAAGGAAAACACCAAACAACCTTTCAAGTGTGAGTCAAAAATGGAAATTCTTTGTAGAGATGGCAAAGATTAAAAAGGTAAGTCGATTTTTTTAGGCCCACCCAGTCCATACTCTTGTATTCAAGTATTAAAGTTCCTTACAGAACTCATTCAGTGCTGCCTAATTGGGTATTAATGTGCCAAAAAACCCTAAATGAAATAACACAGAATTTGCCAAGAGCATTTTAAAGAAACACATCTCACGATTCGGTGAGTAGAGCTGCACCGAAGCTGGCAAAAGATTGATGACATATTAACACGGTCGATGACAGGGCAGTCTGCGCCAAGGCAACCCGCCGAAGCGCGAGAGTGCGTGCATTAAGGAGCTGAGTCTCTTAAACACGCTGATCAAAATATTAATGGTACATGTAAACACAGGCCCCTTATCTGACAGTGATTTACATTACAAAGACCTTAATCCAAGAGCGAGCCAGTGCTTCCCTCATCAGCCCTAGCCTGTACTTCACACTCTGCTGCGATGCACACAGGTGGATGCACTACTCTGAGAAACTGTTGTGTTTATGTTATCTTTTCTTAAGCTCCGCTTGAAATTTGTCAAACTGCATCATTGTTTAACTATGTGCCAATCAAACGCAGGCATGCCAGATGGTTGCCTCTCCCCTAACCTTGCCCTTGGCAGTTTCAGTCATACCGAATTTCAGAGTGAAGTTGGGTCCTTTTGACTTACTTTTTTTCCACACCCTTTTTTCATTCCCTTTGCCAGGGTCTGCCCATGGAAAGGTGTAACGGCATTAACCCAATCTGACAGAGTGACTAATTTAAAATGCACAGCTGGGGGAAAAAACTGTGCTCTGTGTGTCACTGTGTGCCAAGTAGATGCACATAAGTTATGAAAGCATAATTGCTGAATTGTTTAACATAGCATTTTCTTATTGGGGTCAAAGTTATGGAAACTGTTACTGATTTATTGCACTGAAACCGAGACCACGGGAAAGGCAGAGAAATTTGTCACCATTTCATTAAGAGACACAGCGGACCCACCACAGATATGAGCCCTACCTAAAGGGTCAATGTTATGGTACGATACATTCCAAGAAAAGGTGCAGCACAGAAGAAATGTAGAACTTGTAATTAATGGGCAAGTTCACCAAAAAATTTCATTCTCTCATCATTTACTCACCATCATACTCATGTCTCAAACTCGTATGACTTTCTTTCTTCTGCGGAACACAAATGAAGATATTTTGAAGGATATATTTTGTGTTTTTGTCCATAAAATAGTAGGTCCAAAAGGACATAAAGCCAGCATAAAAGTAATCCATATGAAGCAAGTTTTTTAAAAGGAATATTCCGGGTTCAATACAAGTTAAACTCAATCGACAGCATTTGTGGCATTATGTTGATTACCACAAAAATGTATTTTGTCTTGTCCCTCCTTTTCTTTAAAACAGCAAAAATCTGGGGGCCTGGGTAGCTCAGCGAGTAAAGACACTGACTACCACACCAGGAGTCATGAGTTCGAATCCAGAGAGTGCTGAGTGACTCCAGCCAGGTCTCCTAAGCAACCAAATTGGCCGGTTGCTAGGGAAGGTAGAGTCACATGGGTTAACCTCCTCGTGGTTGAGATTAGTGGTTCTCGCTCTCAATGCAGCGTGAGGTAAATTGTGCGTAGATCACAGAGAGTAGCATGAGCCTCCACATGCAGAGTCTCTGCGGTGTCATGCACAATGAGCCACATGATAAAATGAGTGGATTGACTGTCTCAGAAGCAACTGAGACTTGTCCTCTGCCACCCAGACTGAGGTGAGTAACTGCACCACCATGAGGACCTACTAAGTAGTGGGAAATGGGCATTCCAAATTGGGGAGAAAAGGGGATAAAAAGAATAAAAAGAAAATAAAAGGAAAGGAGGGACAAGTCAAAATTCATTTTTGTGGCAATCAACATTATGCCATGATAGCTGATGATTGAGTATAACTTGTACTGAACCCAGAATATTACTTTAATCCCTGTCATCTTAAGCTAAACGATCTCTTTAGGTGACCAAAATTTAAGTCCTTATACACAGTAAACCTTGACACCTGCAGTCTCCTTGGCATGTTCATAAGAGAAGATTATTTACACACTTTCACGCATGCACAGAGCTTTGTACGCAAACCAGATAAAATTTTTACACAAACGATGCAAAATTTAAAGTGAATTAGGACTTAAATTTTGATCTATTTCTCACCCAAAGAGATCGTATCGCTTCAGAAGACATGGATTGAATCACTCGAGTTGTATGGATTACTTTTATGCTTTCTTTATGTCCTTTTTGGAGCTTTAAGGTTTTGGAACCCATTGACTTACATTACAGGACAAAAACATATCATACATCCTTCAAAATATCTTCTATTTGGGTGAACTATCCCTTTTAAAGGTTTCTAAGTATAAAGGAGGTAAATCCAATGGAGAAAAAAGTCTGCACCTGGAATGTACATGCTTACACTGAGAGGCATTTTTCCAGATGAGAGTGGGAGTAAAGAATGTGTTGATGTGTTTAAGACAATCAAGCAAAGATTAAGGAGCCTAATGGCAATTGCAGATCTTTGTTTTGACAAGTGGAAAAACGTCCCCAAAATAATATTTACAGCAGACAAGTATCTTTTTGCTAGATGGTGAATGGGTTCCGTTAGTGCAATTTTGCTAACTAATGCTTTATTTTATTTTCATTTTTTTTCTTTCACCTTAAGTTGTTATAAATGAGGTCATCGCTCATCTATTTTCAGGCTGTGTTGGCCGCGTGAACACCCTGTCTGGCTGGATGTCATGAGCGAAGGCCTAGATGGTCCTATCAGCGTCTCTGTTTCATATCTAAACAAATTGACATTTTGCAGGTGCTGGACGTGTCTAGTTGAGCCTTTAGGAAAACACTGGGATCAAGCACAACTTCCTCCACGATTTATAAGAGGAGACAAAGGTCAAGGCCTCCCAACACTACGCCTGATCAATACCATCATTCTCTGTAAGTTCTCTGACTGCGGCGTGTTACTGATGACCGAGTGCTTGATAATGTGCAGTTGCAGAGAGAAACTCTGATTGATCACTGACTTGAAAGAACTTTTTTGAATGTTTGTATATCACAAAAAGTGTAAATCCATTCCCCCCTTCAACATGGCTTGGCATCCTGGATGCTTGCAGCCCCTCCTCCCAGAATTACAGAGGTGAAGTAACAGCAATTGCATGCACTGTAGTGCTAAAAGTCTGAACCTCTGTGCCCTCCTTCTGTCACACTGAAATTAATAACCGTTGATTTGTATTTAATGCTCAATTTCCTCTCTATTATTACAGGCAGGGTAGCAGCGAGCTCGGTTTGAGAGAGAGTTCAGATGACAGCCTTTTTCTCTTTCTCTCCCTTTTTTCTCCACTCACTCTCTCTCTCTCTTTCTCTCTCTCTCTCTCTCTCTCTCTCTCTTTAGTATACTAAATGGCTTGCACAAATGTTGCATGCGTGCATAGAAAAATGGGACACTTAGAATGTGTTTTTGGTTTTGGTGTTCCAACTTTAAAATACATGCTTCACACTGCTTAAAGTACACATATGACGTTTGATTGAGAGAAGTGTGAACATTTAGGATGATGGTTTAGGCTTTGCGCCAACAGTGGAGGGGAAGTGGTGGATATTGTCTCTCAGGTCAGCAAAACAAAGGGAATCATTATGAGAGTTCAATACCTGATTAAAATATAGAGCGATGTTGTTATATGGAGAGATATGACCTAATTTTTCTTTGTAATTTCTCAGAGTGAATGTTTATTCAAATTTAATGAAACATCATATCTCAAACTATTAAAGGCCTATTCAAATTGTTCTGCATCATCAACTTTAGCTGGATTTTTTTAAGGTGTCATTTGTCAAACTTCGTGCCTTTCAGTAACACATTCGTCAGAATTGATCAAAGTCAGAAAAAAAATCCACACATGCGGTTTCACTACTCGCTCTTAGAAAATATGGTGAAATGAGACATTCTTTTAATCAGCCGATGTTGACTGTGATACAGATTTACAGACATGGTATACTGTTTACTATGACAATTTGGGAATAAGTCCCATCTATATTTTAGCCATTCTTTAGATCCAAATAATTATTATTTTTTTTACTTTATTTAGCCATCTTTTAATAGGCCCGTATAGCACACACCCTACTTGAATATCTGGCATAGATCATTTTTTATTATTATCTTTTTAATTACTTTTGTTTCAATTGTTTATAAGATAACGTTCATAAACCAATGCAAAAGTTCATTCTATTTTCATTAACATCTGAGTAATCAGTGATTCAGACTTTTTCAAAAAGGCAGAGCATGAGAAAGGAGTCACAACCTAATTACGTCCTATATTGTAAAAAAGTATAATTTGGATAGGTGTGGATTTTTAAATTCTAACGAAACCAAAGGTGCTTAGTATTTGAAGATCTAGGGTGGTAAGCAAAGGTTGCAGGTTTAAACCGCAGTCATGAACTGCCATCATTGTGCCCATTAGTAAAGCACTTATAACCTGAGGTTACTACAAGTAGATTCTCCCTGTTGTTATGAGTGTGCATTATGCAGTGATTTTAAACAAATGTAGCCTACTTAACACACGTATATACAGTAGGCTTAGCAGTGGTATATTATCACTATTGAGGGAACGAGACGTGTGTCGATGTGGTGACACTAGGGGTCACTCTTGGGAGCCCCAAACACCTCTGATCTTTGAGAAAAGTCCAATGGGAATTGGCGAGTTGAATTTGCATGCCACTCCCCTGGACATAATGGGTATAAAAGGAGCTGGCTTGCAACCACTCATTCAGGTTTTGTGCTGAGGAGCAAGGTCCCGGCCATTTCAGCGGGTAGTTCAGTGTTGTGGCAGGAGGGACACAACGTCTCATTCCCTCCATCAGGGAACAGAGGTAACAAAAGTAACCAGGATGTTCCCTATCTGTCACTCACTCGACTTTGTGTCGATGTAGTGACACTAGGGGTCCCTATACAAAAAGCCACAACTAGCTGAACTGTGTTACATGAACTGGTGGTGCGAGATGGACAGACCATTGTGTGCCTCGTAGCCAGCGCTCCCGGCCGTCATGTAACCTCCCCCAACGCTCTTATGAGCATCGTACGGTCCCCTGCACCTCGGGGACAAGTCGATTACCCAAAAAATGGGGACCGGCTGCCTCTTCTCTTTCTTCTCCCCAAAAGGAAAAATTGTTCAGCTGGGGGCGATATAGCATCTGCGTCGGGGGGGTGTCACTCCCAAGGGGAAGACACCGCGGAGACCACACCCTGCCCAAGGGGGGAGGAAATTGTGTGGAAATACGTCACATGGTCTTACCAAACCTTGTCGGCAGTGTCTCATGTGGAGAAGTCCCTGTGGTAGGTCCTACCCAGGGGGGGGAGGAGCTCTACCAACACGGCGACCGGGGGCAGAGGGGCCTCTGCCCAAGAAAGACGCGGGTTCACCAACAGGGAACCATCTCATGGAAGACACATCACACAGGGTTACATATGGGCAACCAGCGCATGTGGAGCACCTACCACAGTACAGGACCAAGTTAGCACACGTACTGGGCCAGCAACGAGTTTCTCCACAAACTCGCCTGCCACAGGGCTAAGGACAAAGGACATCCAGGGTCCACAACTTCGTGAACACGACTGGGGGTAAAAAGCGCACGTCTTCGCCTCCGGGAGGGGAAAGGCGCTATACACAAGCAGTACACCCGGCCAGCTGTCCTGCAACTTACCTGCTCGTACCTGACAACACACGGGACGAGATCAACTCAACCCGGAGATTGTAGAACCTCGCGAAGGTATTGGGTATTGCCCAGCCCGCTGCTCTGCAGACGTCTGCTAAAGAGGCACCATTGGTCAGAGCCCATGAGGCCGCCACATTCCTAGTAGAGTGTGCTCGTAGCCCCAAGGGGAGCGGCACGTCCTGGGCATGATATGCCAAAGCGATGGCGTCAATGACCCAGTGGGCGATCCTCTGAGAGTATCCTGGACTCTCAACTGACTCCAGGGGCTCAAATGGAGCTCCCCATAGGCCCCGAAGGACTACGGAGAGATCCCATGAGGAAATGAGGTGCGGTCTGGGAGGATTCAACCTCCTCGCGCCTCTAAGGAACCTGATGATCAGGTTGTGCTTCCCTAAATACTTACCATCAACTGCATTGTGGTGCGCCGCCATAGCGGCCACGTACACCCTCAAGGTGGGGGGGACAGCCGCCCCACCAGCCTCTCCTGCAGGAAGGAAAGCACCGACCTGACTGCGCATCTCTGTGGGTCTTTGTGTCGGGAAGAACACCACTTAGCGAACAGACACCACTGCAAGGCATATAGGCACCAACGCAGTCGCGGCCCTGTCCTGGAGCCCGCGGCTGCATGCCTGTTACACATGGTGCCCCAGCCACGCACAGAGGTATCAGTCGTAACCACAACACACCAGGGATACTTGCACTAAGGGGACTCCTGCCCACAGGAATGCAAGGCCTGTCCAAGGGCTGAACAGGTAGCGGCAGATTGGCGTGATGACCACGCGATGTGTGCCGCGGTGCCATACCCACCTCGCAACTCGAGTCTGACACCAGTGCTGAAGCGGTCTCATATGCATCAACCCAAGCTGTGTGACCTCCGTCGAGGACGCCATATGCCCCAGGAGCCTCTGAAAATGCTTCAGTGGGACCGCTGTGCTCTGCCTGAACAACTTCAAATGCAGTTCAGCACTGACTGCGTGTGCTCGCTCGTGAGGCGTGCCATCATAGAGACTGAGTCTAACTCCAACCTGAGAAAAGAGATGCTCTGTACCGGGGAGAGCTGCTCTTTCCCCAGTTGACCCAAAGCCCCAACCGGCTGACGTGCCTGAGCACCAGGTCCCTTTGCGCACACAACAAGTCTCGAGAGTGAGCTAGAGCCAGCCTGTAATGCACCGTATATCCAACAGCTTTTGTAGGGGTGAATGGATCGGCGGAGGAATTCAGCTCGCTGAAATACAACCGCTTGGCTCCGAAGAGAAAATCTGAATGAGTGGTTGCAAGCCAGCTCCTTTTATACCCGTATGTCCGGGGGAGTGGCATGCAAATTCCACTGGCCAATTCCTATTGGCCTTTTCTCAAAGATCAGAGGTGTTTGGGGTTCCCAAGAGTGACCCCTAGTGTCACTATACCAACACAACGTCGAGTGAGTGACAGATAGGGAACATGTTTTAACCGTTAATATAATTTTTTACACTGGATTCTTTCTAATCACCCATCAGACATGATAATACTGGCAGTCAACTTGTCCAGCAGGTAAACTGGAATAGTTTGAGAAGTGTCTCGAAAGTTTTCTTTCACACTGAGCAAATCAACAACAAACTCTTAATCACTGTTACAGCTGGTAGAGAATTCCGTTTTCTTTTTTCAATCTGCTTGTCAAGTTGTTCTTCTTGTCATGGGCAAAGGGCAGACCAGCTGAAAGGTGTGTTGAGCCACCTACCGTACCGGGGTAAAAACTGCTTGTCGTTTAGTGCCACCTAAGATTAGCAAAGGCTTGAATGTGCTAACAGCGAACATTCGCAACCCTTTCTATGTGAAAGGGCCATTCATCGGCATGTCACATAATCGCATTGCCTCCAGTGTGAAAAGGCTTTGAGTCACTTTGGATTAAAAAAAACATCTAAATTAAGAATTTTTAAACATGCTATGATGGCCTGCCTTCCAAGTTAAGCTTCTAGTGCCAATTTCATTACAAAGAGAGAGAGAGAAAAAAGAGAAAATAAACTAGAACTTTTTATTTATTTATTTATAGTAAATTAATTATAATTGATTTATAATGAAAAAATATTTTATTTATTTATTCATTTATTTAAATTAAATAAATGAATTTTATTTATTTATATGACAACAATTAATTGTATTTATTTATTTATTTACTTACCCTTTATTTATCCAGGTTGGTCCCATTAAGATCTCTTGGTCTTTTTTTTTTTAAACAATCAAAATCTCCCACATTGTTAATGTGATGCATGTGCATGTGAAACTATGTAACAGTTATATTATTATTCTACAATCAAACAATACACAGTGACACACTGCTGCAGACTTTCATACATCTGAGTGAAATATTTGCATATGTAACATTTCCACATAAAACTACAAATTAAAACTACTATGAAAATGTAAATTACTACTCATAGGTAAATTCTTAATGTCATATTTTAATTATTTGGGTCACATACTGTACTATAAAACAGCACAGCTTTTATAAAAACAAGCTGCTTTAAAACTATGTATTGTGAAAAGCGCTACACAAATATAAAATTGACTTAATTTGGTACTTAATAATTTCACACTTATTTTAACCACTTTATTTCTGCAGAACATAAACTATATGGGTGGTACAGTACGTCTGTTCTGAGGATTTTTGAGAATAAATACAGCACTAAGAGACAAAGTTTGGCCTTGTGTAGGGACGTGTTTTCACACTGATGCAGGCACAATCAAGTCTATTTTCAGGTCTGAATGATAGCACATCATTGAAGGGATACGAAGCAGCAATAATACTGAAATATCCCTTTAAATCCTTGGCTTCATAAAGGTGTTTAAATTCCTAATACATGAGCATTTGTTTAGATTTAAAAAAACCACACTGAGTGTACTGTAATTGTATATTGGTTTTATTGGATATTTAAACTAAATGAGCCGCACCATGTCAAAAAAAGAAATTTGACGCTGGGGCTGTTTCTTACTGTTCAAACAAATATCTTTGCACTTAGATCACACCCTAAATTTCAAGCTATTGTAAGTAATCCACTAGTGTTAAAAGACATACTTTATGTGTCAGTCATTTTATTGTAGCACATTGCAAGCACCGATTACCATTTTGAATAGCATGAACTGAGCTGGTAAATGATATTAGAGTTTCCATTCAAAAGCATTAATGTCTGATGCCTTCTTTTTGTCTTGTCCTCCAAAACCTGTATGCCCTCTTTCTCAACTCCTGCCCTCACTTTAACAGCCTCATTAAATTCTCTCGAGCGTATGTTCCAATCCAGTTTTTCAGCCTTTGTTCCCATTTCCTTTACATGCAGGCTGACACATTACGGCAACTGTCACACTTATCCTCTCGTCTTGTAACCTGGCTGTTTCAGAGCCAATTATGCCACAAACAAATGGATTGTTTGTCTTTCATTAACATTAAATCAGTCATCTGGCCATCGTTTGCCCATAAACCAAAGCTCTGAAAACATGTTCTGTCTTATCCTTTCCTGCTTGAGGAAATTTCTTAGTGGCATTCCAGAGTGACAGGCCCAGGGATGCAGATTGGGACTTTTCATTATTCCTCATGTCAGGTTCCCCATCTGTGGCAGTCACAACACTGTCTATCCTTCCTCAGCCCTCTGCAACTCCCTGACAAAACGTCCTCTCTTGTTTTGACAGATAATCCTGACAACAGCTGCTGCAAGCGTACGAGTTAACATCAGCGAGGAAAAAAAAACAGACCAAAAGCCATCTCATAAAGACTGTTGAAAAACTGATTGGCACAATTACAGCATAATCCATTAAGAGCTCCAAAACTCATTTGTCAACGAGTGTCTAAATAGCTTGTGTTGTTGTGAACAGTGATGTAACTGTATAAGCTGCAGCGTATGTGCGTGAGATAGAGCTATGTCTTAACTTGTAATCTGTAAAAGCATGTATTGAAAAATATGCTGCCTGATCTCATGAAAATTCCGTGACTGTGGCGATATTCTTTCAAGATAACATCGCGTGGTCCCTACCTCCCTACCCTAAACCTAACTGATAGTGTAATAAAAAGCAAAACAGTTTTTAAAGATGATGCTCTATTGAGTTTTAAATAGACAAAAACCTACCTACCTCTCTACCCTAAACCTTTATCATGATTTGAAGCTCGATTATACTTCCTCACGCTTGACGCATGTACATGCACTGTACAGCGCTTTGCGCATGCATCATGCACGCATCATATCTTCACATCAAATAATATCAATCTTTGTTTGTGTTCTACATAAGAAAGTAATACAAGTCTGAAATGGCATAAGGGTGAGTAAATGATGAGAGTAATATAATTTTTGAGTAAACTACTCCTTTAAGATGCAATATGATGCTCCACACCTGGAGTCACAAGTTCGAATCTAGGGCGTGCTGAGTGACTCCAGTCAGGCTTCCTAAGCAACCAATTGGCCCGGTTGCTAGGGTGGGTAGAGTCACGTTGGGTTAACCTCCTCGTGGTCACTATATTGTGGTTCTCGCTCTTGGTGGGGCATGTGGTGAGTTGTGCGTGTATGCCACGTAGAAAAGCGTGAGCCTCCACACACGCTAGGTCTCCGCGGTAACACGCTCAACAAGCCATGTGATAAGATGCGCGGATTGTCTCAGACTCGGAGGCAACTGAGATTCGTCCTCCGCCACTCGGATTGAGGCAAGTCGCTACGCCACCATGAGGACTTAGAGCGCATTGAGAATTGGGCATACCAAATTGGAGAGACAAAAAAAAAAAAGATGCAATATGATAAAAGACACCAAAGTTAAACAAACTGTTGCATTTGCAAATATACTGTAAATAATCAGAATAGGCAATTATTCTGCCCAGTTATATGGTTCATTAGTCTAACTGACTGTTTAAGGTTGTCAAGAAACATATCAACTTGATGCATTAATATAACGTGTGGTCAGTATTTTACAACTGCTTTAAACGTTGCTCATCCAGTTAGAATTTAAAACCTGAATTATCCATTTTATAATACCCCTTTAACCCTAAGTTTGTATAAATCTTTTGAATAATTCAGGTCCTGTTTTTGGGGAGCTCTAATTGCAGTTGTGTTGCAAGGATATTGGAACAGTATAAGACATCTGGAGAGAGCATATGCACCAAATCTGCTTCCTGACCAAAAGGACAGAAGCTTTGCTAAATTGAAGTATATACTTGACAGCATGTCATGCGGGAAATGACAGTACTTTCCTAAATTATGTATTCCACTACATACTGATGGGGCTAAATGCCTCTTGGCAAATATCTTTGAGAGATATTTTAGAAACTGCTCTAATCTTGCCTTTGATAGCTGTTGGGCAAATGCCATGTCACTTCAAGTCAATTTGATGATTGGTTTCCTTTTTCACAACCTAAGTCAGAACCTGCTTGTGTCAGATTAAGGTTAACCAGAAAATGGAATACATTTTACAGATGGATTTCTGTTAAAAATAATGAAAATTTAAAGGATTGCTTCACCTAAAAATTAAATAATGTTACTATTTACTCTCCCTCATGTTGTTCCAAACCTGTATTGCTGTTTTTATTTTCATGCAACACTAAAGGCTTGTCTTCCAAATAAGTTTGTGTCTTGCCACATTCATCTCTAGAATAAAAAAAAAATGGCACATCACCTTCGGTAACTAAATGATGTTGACGCACCCTTTTTCGGGGTTGAAGCAGAATTTACTATTTTGTCTGAAGTATTACCTTAAATGCACTGCTTCAAATATGTCCAAGACCATTTCACTGTATACGGGCTGCTCTGTCATATCAGAGCATCTCTGAAGTCCTTAAGACTGAAGAGCCACTTACTGTTTGTTTAGTCACACATTCACAATTTGGAGATTTGCAGGGGCTCATGAAAGAGGTTTGACTGCAGAGACATAAAGAACAACTTTTAAAGGCAAAGGCTTAAGAAGAATGTACAAACCACAGAGAAGCAATGAAGTTGAAAGTATAATTCACCAAAAAATTTCATTTCTGCCTGTATTTACATACCTTCATGTCACTCCAAACCAGTACGACTGTTTTTCTTTTGCAGAACATGAAAGAAATAGTCCATGTTACTTGTGCATTTTATTCCAAGTCTTCTGAAGGAATACGGTCTCTTTCTGAGATGATTAGACCGAAATTTAAGTTGCTTTTCACTCCCAAATCAATCTGAGGTTTGATGTTATTGATGTATTGACATATTTGATTTGGGCTCTGGATACATTAGTTTATCGATTATTTGATTTGATTTCAGAGTGAATAATTACTTAAAGGAGTATTCCGCATTTTATAATATAAGCTCAATCGACAGCATTTGTGTCATTGTGTTGATTATTACCACATACACACACACAAAAAAACATTTTTTGCAGTGAGGCACTAACAATGGAAGTGAATGGGGCAAATTCGTAAACATTAAAATATGCACTGTTTCAAAAGTATAGCCACAAGATATAAACAATATGCATGTTAACATGATTTTAGTGTGATAACATCGCTTACCAACATTTGTGCATAATTTATTTCTAGTTTTACATCTTCATTGCCACAATGACGTAATCCAGTAAATCCCTAAAACTCTAAAACGACAGTAAAAGTGACAATTTAAACAACTATACAGCTCAAATAATACTTTTTTGCATAAGAATTAATGTAAGTGCTTTTATAAAATTATAAGCTTCACATTTTTGCCTTTAAACCCTCCAGAAATTGGCTCCATTCACTTCCATTGTAAGTGCCGCCCTGTAACCTCGATTTTTGTTTTGTTTTTAAAGAAAAGAAGGGATGAGTCAAAATTAATTTTTGTGGTAATCAACATTATGCCACAAATGCTGTCGATTGAGCTTAACTTGTATTGAATCCCGAATATTCCTTTTAAATTTCACCTGTTTATTAAACAGAGAGATCATATGCCTTCAGAAGACTTGGAATATGATGAACAAGTCAAATGGACTACTATTATGACACATTTAGGTATTTTCAAAATTCATCTTTTAGGTGAGTCACTATCAATTGCCATTACATAGAAATTGTAGATTGTGACATTCTTTAAAATACCTCCTTTTGTGTTCTGCACAGGGACTGAAAATGAAATGTTTTTCATTTCGGTTCATTCTGAGCAAAGAATTATTTTTATTTTTTTCCGCTCCTGTTCAGAAGTCCTGCAGCGTCATTTCCAAATGGTTACTGGTTACAACAAAAAAAAAAAGAATGGTTCATAACATTATTTTTTAAAATAACAGTACTCTGCAATTGGTATTTCATCCACTCCTTAATGCAGTTTTGCCAGATCTCGCAAGAGAAACAAGCTCAAAATAAACCAATTGCCTCACCAAAATAAGTGATTATAAGCAATTAAATGTTTACCTATGTGGTGGATTTATAACTTAATTAGACACTCCTTGAAATCATAACAAGCATACAGTTCTGCTTGTAATTTTAATTACAGATCTGCTTCTGAGTCAAAGCCCGGCAGCATTAAATCAGTATTAATGCATCATATCTAACAATAATTCAGTGAAGACTTTGAAACAACTGACAAATGTACTTTTTACCTCTAATAATATTTTCATTGTATCTGGATTAGCCATGCATGTACAGTCAGATGTTTACATACACGTTAGCCAAATACATTTAAACTCAGCTTTTCACAATTCCTGACATATAATAGTAGAAAACATTCCCTGTCTTGGGTCAGTTAGGATCACTACTTTATTTTAAGAATGTGAAATGTCAGAATAATAGTAGAGAAAATGATTTATTTCAGCTTTTATTTGTTTCATCACATTCCCAGTGGGTCAGAAGTTTACATACACTTTGTTAGTATTTGGTAGCATTGCCTTTAAATTGTTTCACTTGGGTCAAATGTTCTGGGTAGTCTTTCACAAGCTTCTCACAGTAAGCTGCTGGAATTTTGGCCCATTCCTCCAGACAGAACTGGTGTAACTGAGTCAGGTTTGTAGGCCTCCTTGCTCGCACACACTTTTTCAGTTCTGCCCACAAATTTTCTATTGGATTGAGGTCAGGGCTTTGTGATGGCCACTCCAATACCTTGACTTTGTTGTCCTTAAGCCATTTTGCCACAACTTTGGAGGTATGCTTGGGGTCATTGTCCATTTGAAAGACCCATTTGCGACCGAGCTTTAACTTCCTGGCTGATGTCTTGAGATGTTGCTTCAGTATATCCACATAATTTTCCTTCCTCATGATGCCATCTATTTTGTGAAGTGCACCATTCCCTCCTGCAGCAAAGCACCCCCACAACATGATGCTGATATAAATAACCATCTTAAGACAAATGTTATTGTGAAACATCTTAAGTGCCTAAAACCTTTGCACAGTACTGTACATCCACAGGTACACCTCCAATTGACCCCAATTAGCCAGAAGCTAATTGGCTAATTGCCTAAAGGCTTGACATCATTTTCTGGAATTTTCCAAGCTGCTTAAAGGCACAGTTAACTTAGTGTATGTAAACTTCTGGCCCACTGGAATTGTGATATAGTCAACTAAAAGTGAAACAATCGGTCTGTAAACAATTGTTGGAAAAATTACTTGTGTCATGCACAAAGTAGATGTCCTAAACGACTTGCCAAAACTATAGTTTGCTAATATGAAATCTGTGGAGTGGTTAAAAAATGAGTTTTAATGACTTCAACCTATGTGTATGTAAACTTTTGATTCAACTGTACAGTATAAGTAGTAATGATACATTGTTGTTAAAAAGGTCTATTCACAGAAAGCTTCATCCACAACCGGCAATTAGGCAAAGAAATGTGTGATGCAGCAGTTTCCTTCAGGATCAAAGCACATGTTTTATTTTTTGGGGCAACATGAAGTGGTGTAGTTCCAAAATTTACTGTGATAAACCGAATAAAATTAACTGGATATAACCGGTTACCAGCATTTAAAAATAAAGTTTTCACTCCGGAACAACTGAAAATCACTTTTTCGGTTATGTTCTGCAAAAAATATTGTTCGTTTTCTGTTTTCATTCCTTAAACCGTTTTTAGTCCCTGGTTCTACAGAACAAAGAAAGTTTTATGTGTTTGGAACAACATGAGGGTGAGTAAATGATCACAGATTTTTCATTTCTGTGTGAACTATTCCTTTAAAGAACTTAAAAAAGGGCAGAAAGCCAAGATGTAACTCTAAAGCCAAACCATGCCAACTCTTGCTAATTCCAGCAAAATAACGAACCATGGGCATGTCTTAGAAGAGTTCTCAATTCAGATGAGCCAAGCTATCAAAACAATTTTTAACCACTTCTTCATTAGGTGAGGTCTTTGGTGTAGTGTTGTTTGAGTAGAGTAGTTATGAGGGTACATTCAGCTTTGTTTGTTGAGTGACGTGACCTTTTGTTGGCCCCCTATCACAGAGGACACAGTGATTAAGTAATCACCTGTGTACACAACCTTTCCTCACCTTTCCTTCCAGGCACTCTATCAGGGATGAAGGGATGACACACAGCCTGCTTTCACACACCCCCTCAGCCTCGTCCATAGGAAACGGATTAACACCACCGATGGCAAAAATGTCTTTAGCGCTTTCAGGCAGAGAACAAGACTGATCGTTTCACAATTGTGCGTGCAGGAAATGGTGAAAAGTTAAGCTTTTAATGCACCTCGGTACATCACTCCGATTAAAATAAATGCCTTACTGTACTTTAGGTGCTGCACTGTTTGTCTTGTGTTTGTTATAGATAATGAGATATCGACTAGGTCATAACTCAATGACAGGTGTGTTTTTAGACTTTATTTTGAAGGCCAGCTCTGACATTCTTTAATAATCTTTATCTATTTATGTGGTTATGTCATTCAAATTATTTTGAGTTTCTCTTTCTTGAAGAAAAATCATTTTTGTTATTACTAAAATCTACAGAGCCATTTTAAATATACTAATGGTTCTCACCTGGTGGATTTCAGGTTTTAATAGGGCTGGGGATAGTAGGGAAAAAATGATCCTAAATGCAAATAAGAAAATGCAACTAACCTTATAACCGTGCAGAGTTAGAATAGCAAAACAAATAGGCTTATCAACTTTAAACACACTGAATAATTTTTCTTTCCCAAAAATGTTTTTTTTATGGTAAATTGTTGCACAAAATTAATTTATCTACATTTGAGATGTTAACCAACTTGAGTTTAACCAACTTAATATTTTTGTCATGACAGCTCAATTATATTAAGTGAATCCAAAATAGAGCTGATTACATTCATTGTACTTAATTAATGTACACATATACTATTTCAAGATTAACCCAGGATTAAGTATTTCTGAATAGGACACTACTGCAAGTTATCAACCCTTTTAAAAGTTTTTTTCTTGCAGATTCTAGAACATCATTTGCTCTTTGGTTCACAGGCAGCTTTTTAATTTTTTTATTATTATTATCTATTTAGAAGGAATACTAATCTCCATGATGGTGACTTAAAGTAAAACACCATAATGTAACGCATAACAGCATGGGTAACACTAAACAGAACTGTAAACACAATTACAACATTTATTAATGACCAATTACCAATAATTTACTCTCAACATAAGACCTTATACTTTGCCTGGGCCTACATAATTAAATAATCATGTGCAAGAGCCTATGGCCACTCCCCAAACACAGTTTGACTGAATACATTTAAAAGCAACATATTAATATTAAGTAAAATGAAAAACATTGTTACACTTAATCAGAATTGCTAAATTTGATTTGCCCAGTTTACTAAGGGCCAAATAAAAAATAAAAGAAATTCAGCAGGGAGGAGAAAATGCTTTTTTTTTTTTTTTACGTCGAAGGACGTGCATCCAATCAGCATTATCAGTATTAGAATTATGACTAACAAAACATTTCAATGTTTGACTTAAGGACCTTTTTTTACTATTGTAAATTGTTATGGGGTCGCCACTAGATGTCCATGTAAATCTGGGTCCAGAAGCAAAACCAGTTGAGAACCACTGAAACATACTGCACGTCATGTTAGAAAAAGGATCGCAACTTTCCTTTGGGAAAAATGGTACTGAGGACATATTTTCCAATTATTAGGTAATTTACTATGCCCAGGTTATTTTTTCACTCTGTGTGTCCATTTGGCAGGAAAAACAGTCATTAGGCCAACAGTAACTGACGTGTTCTTGTCGAGCTACAAACGTTATTTGAACTGTGGTGTCTAGGGAGGTCATTACAGTCATGCTCATTTAATGGTGGACTCTGTATGTCATTTTTTGCACACTGTAAATCCAACATTACCAGCTTACTCAAACTCCTTCTATTACGTTGAATTTAAAGCAATTTAAGTCCGCTTCAATATGCCATGTGCAATTAGGCCATTCGACAGATCCAACTGTGTGATTGGCTTCATCGACTACTTGTGTCATGGGCCATTTTGTTATGATTATCCTGAAAATGGGGCAAGACACTATAGGTCTATTAAAAGTCCAGCTGGGCCGTGACTCTTTTAATTTCAACACCACTTTGATCGATGCTAGTTTAAATTTCTTTAACGCAGGAAATAGCTTTCACCCTATTTGCACCAGAAATATTCAAAAAGTTGCAATCGTGTCATCTCCAGACCAAAAGTAAACATTATCACAGGGTGCTCGCTGGTCCACCTTTACCACACCTCTAAATGCTGCCTTGCCACCACCCAATGAGCTGCCAAACTAATACAAAGAGTGCAGCGGTTCGACAGGTCTGCCGCTGTAGCCTGATCCGGCGCAGGCTTGTCCGAGCTCTCCCAATTGATTCAGTGGCACACTCCTTGTTTAAAAAGGAGAAAGACGTTGGGGGGGCATTTAGTTCATTCATTAATCACAGAAGTAAACAGCCCATCCAGTGACACCTGGTGAGGTTAATGCTCAGGACCCTGGAGCAATCACCACCTCCCCCACCCACCGACTCAGCGAGCCAGTCACATGAAAGCTTGTGATTATGGAGGAAATGGGAATTAGCAGAAACTTTTCAGAAAGGCAGTCTCCAGTTCCTTTGGTAGCCAAGGATGTATCGGCGGGAAAAACGGAGAGGCTGTGGGCTGATTGGAGTGTTCCCTTGAGGGAGCCAAGTGGGGAGAGGTAGGGGGCCAAAGGTCAAGCCTACGCCAAATTAGTAGTGTCTGTTATTCGAAACCAAAATAAAGCAGCAGCAGAAGTAAGCGATTTCCCCCCTCGATGTTGGAGTGCTTTCTGGGCTCTTTCTCGAAATTACCGAGAGGCCACGTCGCAATTAGTGGTTTGTTTCTTTTAGACTGAAATATGGCCATAATTCATAGCTTTCAAATCATTTCATTGGGAAGATGTATTGGCTGGCCAGACTGAAGAAGTAATTGTAACACATGATATGGCAGTTTGTTACCCCGGCAGCAAGTACACAAGGTATTTTGCATAGAGTCGCATAAAACGCGGCGAGAGAATATAATTCGTTTCCAGGATGGCCTGTAACAGAAAACGGCCTGCTAAAGTTATTACACCTCGTTCAGTGAAGAAGTATGAGGCACTAAACTTTGGTATACAGCTCTGCTTGTAATGACTCCAGTTAGTGGCTCATGTGTCAAAATATGCTAGTACATTTCCAGGTTTCCCCCGTACTTAATGCAATGTGACTGTCAGCCAGTTGAAAACCAAGGCTGAAAATTGTTTTTTATTTTGCTTGAATATACAAACACAAATCCGTTGTTTAGAGCTTGTTTAGGACATCATCCATGAAAAATGACTCTCATGTGCAACTGATAAATGTTCAAATGTATGACGTGCCAAGGCTTTGTTTAACTGAGATTTTAAAGACTAATCCTTTTGACATGAATCATTAAGTTCTCTATACAATAATTACTGTGTAAAGTAACCAAGTAACGTTCCAAAAGCGTGTTTAGATTCATAACAGCCTTGCCTTTCCCAGAATGCTGCCTCGAGAAGGTACGGTAACAGCAAGCTTTTGCCAGCGAGAAACTAGAGCATCCACTTTCCAAAGCATGAATAAGGATTCCTGCTCCAACACGGACTGTTCTTGATTACTGATGTCGTACTAGTACTTGGGTATCAAATATAGAGCTTGTTTCTACAGTATCTCTCTTACATAATGACCTTTACTTCCATAGAAATCATTCCAATAATGAACGATTTAAAAACTGATTGCAAATGCAGAGGCGTAACCTAAGACCCACTTGATGCTCTTTGTTTGAGTTTTCAGTATAAGTGATGCTATCAAACTGTGTCTATAGCAACAGCCACTATAGAAGTAGTATATACAGTTGAAGTCAGAAGTTTACATACACTTAGGTTGAAATCATTAAAACTAATTTTTTAACCACTCCACAGATTTAATATTAGCAAACTATAGTTTTGGCAAGTCGTTTAGGACATCTACTTTGTGCATGACATGAGTAATTTTTCCAACAACTGTTTACAGACCGATTGTTTCACTTTTAATTGACTATATCACAATTCCAGAGGGTCAGAAGTTTGCATACACTAAGTTGACTGTGCCTTTAAGCAGCTTGGAAAATTCCAGAAAAAATTAGGTTGACTTTTGACAATTAACCAAATAGATTCTGATAGGATGTATACTGAATTGGAGGTGTATCTGTGGATGTATTTGAAAGCCTACCTTCTAACTCAGTGCCTCTTTCCTTGACATCATGGGAAAATCAAAAGAAATCAGCCAAGACCTCAGAAAAAAAAATTGTGGACCTCCACAATTCTGGTTCATTCTTGGGAGCAATTTCCAAATGCCTGAAGGTACCACGTTCATCTGTACAAACAATGTTACGCAAGTAAACACCATGGGACCATGCAGCCATCATACCACTCAGGAAGGAGACGCATTCTGTTTCCTAGAGATGAACGTAGTTTGGTGCAAAAAGTGCAATTCAATCAACAGCAAAGGACCTTGTGAAGATGCTGGAGGAAACAGGTAGACAAGTATCTATATCCACAGTAAAACAGGTCCTATATCGACATAACCTGAAAGGCTGCTCAGCAAGGAAGAAACCACTGCACCAAAACTGCCATAAAATAGCCAGACTACAGTTTGCAAGTGCACATGGGGACAAAGATCTTACTTTTTGGAGAAATGTCCTCTGGTCTAATGTAACAAAACTGTTTGGCCATAATGACCATTGTTATGTTTGGAAGAAAAAGGTTAAGGCTTGCAAGCCAAAGAACACCATCCCAGCATCATGTTGTGGGGGTGCTTTGCTGCAGGAGGGACTGGTGCACTTCACAAAATAGATGACATCACGAGGAAGGAAAATTATGTGGATATATTGAAGCAACATCTCAAGACATCAGCCAGGAAGTTAAAGCTCGGTTGCAAATGGGTCTTCCAAATGGACAATGACCCCAAGCATTCCTCCAAAGTTGTGGCAAAATGGTTTAAGGACAACAAAGTCAAGGTTTTGGAGTGGCCATCACATAGCTCTGACCTCAATCTGATTGAAAAGCATGTGCGAGCAAGGAGGCCTACAAACCTGACTCACTTACACCAGTTCTGTCTGGAGGAATGGGCCAAAATTCCAGCAAATTATTGTGAGAAGCTTGTGGAAGGCTACCCAAAACATTTGACCCAAGTGAAACAATTTAAAGGCAATGCTACCAAATACTAACAAAGTGTATGTAAACTTCTGACCCACTGGGAATGTGATGAAAGAAATAAAATCTGAAATAAATAATTCTCTCTACTATTATTCTGACATTTCACATTCTTAAAATAGTGATCCTAACTGATTAAATGTCAGGAATTGTAAAAAAACTGAGTTTAAATGTATTTGGCTAAGGTGTATGTAAACTTCTGACTTCAACTGTAATCTAATTTAATAGCCTCTCAAAATCATTGTTGTTTACCAAAATCTATCAAGGTAATGCATAGTAGTAGCTGAGTTGAAATAATTCAGGGAAATTGACCTGGTGTGACATACTGTACTCTATATAAAGCTATTTTATACTGCTAATTCCTCTTACAATACAATTAGTGTGCATGCAGCTATATGACCTCATATTATTTGATAGACTACATGGAGTGCAGTGTTGGATGTAATCTAATTATTTTTAGTTCAAAGAGCTGTGTATAACATTACGTTTTGTAATCAGAATACAGTTGCAGACTTTTGATTAAGCTTTATACAATACAGCTTGATTAAGCTGTAAATACTAATATTTATCTCAAATAAAAAAAAATAAAAAAATTTTTTTATAGTTTACTAAACTTAATTTTTCACTATTCTTACTAGTTTTAATTCAGTTAAAGTTACTCTCTAAACCTTAAAGTTGTCATTAATAAAAACATTTAAGTGTTCTTAATTAAATAGTACTTAAAATGTCATATTTTGGAATCATAACTCAGATGTATACATTCTTTAAACTTTGGCTTTGAGTACTACTAACTCAAAATTATCAAGTACAAAATTGCAGCTGTGTGGAATACCCATAAGCCCTTGCATTTGAATAAATTATGTATGTTTGATCAAAACAAGGGAACTTATGTAGAAAAATACTAATTGTTATTTAAAAATGTATATAGTTTTAATTCTTTTGACTATTGTTGCTAATTTGTTGTAGCTGGTTGATAGTTGTGATTTCTGTGAAGTCACTATATAGGGTGATTAGTGTTACCTCTGGTGAAATTGAAACCTGTTAAATTAAAGCAATTATTCTTAACTCAGTTGTACTTTAAAAAAGTGCAAATTTATGTGCACTATGAAGTCCAGAGGAGAATCCAATGTGCCATATGGCTAACCTAGAGTCCAGTCATAATTTCTCTTACACTGTATAAGAAGTGATATAACTCAATTTAAATAAAAACAATGATACTTTAATCACAGATGAGTTAAGTTTACTTATAACTAATTAACACTACTTAAAAAAATTAAGATTACTTAACTTGAGCCAAATAAGTATGTTTACTTAGAAAAAGCATGCAAACTGATTTTACAGTGTACTTTAAAGGACATTCTTTGTGTTACACATATTTCTAAAACAATGCTATTCATGCACAATACATTTAAAAATGACATTACATTACATTGTACATCGGAGGTACATTTGAATTCGTCAAAGCGGATAACTAAAAGCTTTACTGTGAAATGTGTATTAGAAAATGTAACTTTAAAGTAATTAGTAAACAGTGCTGGGTAGATTACTTCTGAAATGTAATCTGGAACTGATTACAAATTACATGACTTGTAATCAGTAACAATCTTTAGGAATACATCTTTTAGGTAATCTGATCATTTAATAATCTGATTATTTTTGTTATTACTTTTGGATTACTCATTGCACATTTTGATGAAAATCTAATAATTAATTTTAAATGTATTAACTACCAATTAACACTCTTTTTTAAAATACCCTGTGTTTTTGTGGATTGTATTAAACACTTTCAATGCTGTGTATCAATTTCGGTAGCTAAATGTTCACATGGCTATGATACATAGAATCATTATTAAAATACTTATAGTCTTTTTCACTGTAAAACATTTTGTAAGGCAAAGATTGCATTGCTCAGTTATTTTCCTCCAGTGTCTTTTTGAAAGTTAAGTTATTTTTGATGGTGGTCAAATGAGGAATGGGATCGCACTGTCTTCAATAGGCCTCTCACATGCATTTTAGGTTGTGGCTCTTTTAAAATTTGGTAATGTAATCAACAATGTAATATAATCCATAAAAGTAACTGTAATCTGATTATGCATTTTATAAAATGTAATATAATCCAATTAAAAGTACTTGATTATTGTAATCTGATTACATAGCCAGTCCAAAGGTTCCAGATTGTTTAACAGAACTATAGAATGAGGAACTGGTTAAAATGATAAACAGATTAGCCACTGATGCCATCATTCAGTTTCTTAGGGATGCCTGTGCTCTTGGGCTATGCAATGATAATGCCTCTTGAAAGACTTGGCAACGTTGCTTATACTGCACATCTGCCTGGCTACATCGCAACTAGTGATAAATAGCAAACTACACTTAACGTCCTCAATAGAGGTTCACTGAGGATTTTTTTATGGGAAAGTTTACAAGTACTCTGCAATAAATGAAGCCGCGGCAGCACTTAAAATGACAGGAGGAGTGGATTTAAACATTTACTCCGCAATACAGATTCCTACATGTGGAGGAATGAGGGCCGTTCATCCAGTCATTTTGGCATGGCTGGATCTGGCCCAGTCAATGAAGACTACACATTCATAAGAGTTACATTACAGGAATTACATTAGCAGCATGTCATCGAAACTAATTTACACTTTAAATCTGTGCTGTGTCTGGCAGCTGCGTGTACGATGTTTGGAGAAGGAATGCTTTGCCAAAGACTCCTGGCAAAAGTGACTGTTCTTCGGGATCATTTTAAAACATTTAACGGCACGCAAAAATACCCGAGGCTTGCTATAAATGAATGCTGGACAAATTATAACATAATGCACTGAATCTTAAATGAAAAAGAAAAAAATACAATCATTAAAAGATTTTATGTATTTGTGGGCTAGTTTCTTCTTTAAACGTAGTGTACTGTTGTGAATATTTATCCTCAAGGGTACTCAAGAGCTGCTAAACTCATTGGGCCTTGTTCATGAAACACAAGCAGAACGAATGTCTCTGTAAATCATACATAAAACCATTCTTGCATAAACTGTCCCACTGAATTAAATGCAACAATTTATGTAAGCATGGTTTTTACGTACCATTTACACAGAGATTTATTCTGTGTGTGTTTCAAGAATAAAGAGAACAAACCTTTATGTGTATGTTGTCAAAATCTTTCCATCCTACAAGAGGGGCAAAAACTTTTAAAGGAATATTCCGGGTTCAATACAAGTTAAGCTCAATCAGCAGCATTTGTGGCATAATGTTGATTACCACAAAAATTTATTTCGACTTGTCCCTCCTTTTCTTTAAAAAAAGCAAATATTGAGGTTACAGTGAGGCACTTGCAATGGAAGTGAATGGGGCCAATTTCTGGAGGGTTTAAAGGCAGAAATGTGAAGCTTATTATTTTATAAAAGTACTTACATTAATTCTTCTGCTAAAACTCATGTATTATTTGAGCTGTAAAGTTGTTTAAATTGTCATTATTTTTTAACAGTCATTTTAGGGTTTGTTGACATTACATCGTCATGGCAACGAAGTTGTAAAATTGGCTATAACTTTACACAGAAAAGGTTAGTAAACGATTTTAGCACACTAAAATCATGTTAACACGCATACTGTATACATCTTGTGGCTACACTTTTGAAATTTTAATGTTTGCGGATTGGCCCCATTCACTTCCATTGCAAGTGCCTCACTGTAACCTCGATTTTTCTTTTGTTTTTTTTAAAGAGATGGAGGGAAATACATTTTTCTGGTAAACAACATTACACCACAAATGCTGTCGATTGAGCTTAACTTGTATTGAACCCAGAATATTCCTTTAAAAGGTGTTGAGTTGAAGAAATACAGATACCTAGATACTCCATCATACAGGTAAAATGTTCTCCGTTGAGCATTTTTCCACAGCGTTGTTCATCCAAATTCATAGTCTTTGTTTATTTCATTCCATAACACAGATTTCAGAACATGTGATTTATTTATTCTAAGACAGTATGCTGAAACTCATTTTCAACTCTGGCTTGATTTTATTGGCTTCATTCATGTTTCATTCCTGTTAAGTGGGGTATAATATTTAAAATCAATGAGCATCTAACATTGCTTGATTCTTCATCCTTCTGTGACGTTGGGGGCCATAGGCTCTCCTTGTCCCTCAGTATTTCTCTCTATTCAAGAAAATCACTGATGGCATTGCTACTCACAGATGAGGTTAAAGCAGTTAGCCAGCTATCTGCCTGGCTCAATGAAGAAACCAAACTAACCTTATACGCTGAATTAGCAAAGGGTTTCTGCATCTATAATCATCAATCTTCCATGGCAGCGAGTGCCTTCAGTGCAGGTCAGAGGCTGCCATGTGCAATCAAGAATGATCTGGAAGTCTTCGGGGTGCTTGCAGACTGCAGAGACTCTTACCAATCCCAGATGAGAGCTTTACTTTGCCTCAAAATTAGCAAATGAGTGTGTTCCTCCCCAGTGCACGGCACGCACCTGCGGGGACAAAGGATAAACCTCGAGAGTTTGTATCAAAGCTTTAGTACGAAATAGAGCAAAACTCAGTGGTCAAGATGCAACTCTTTTCACTGAGCCTTTTTGTAAACATTTTCTCAACACCTTCAAGATGACACAATGCTCAATCATTATCACAGCTGATATGTTGTCTAAACTCACGTACAGATTAAATGTATATCATTGAGCTTCGAAAAGTAGTTTAGCAAGGTAATTATTCAGAAAAGTTAGGCTATAAAGGAAGTCATGAACATATGTTTGATCAGTAATAATACATTTTCTCTCAAAACAAAATTTAAACTTAATCGGAGCAGAGTTATTTAGCAGTACTACAAACTTAACTTAAACTTAAAAGCAATGAAGAACAGGCCTTTCCATAACCCTCTATTTGAGTATCACTGAAGTGACCTGATGTAATGAATAGTTTAAAAGACACCTCTGTTGTCCAGAAATGGAATTGTGACCCCTAACCTCAATAACATTGTACAATAAAGTCATTTTAGTAGGAAATATGTAGCTGAAATGCAATTAGATCATTATACATCATCTCCAGAGTAGGTTTATCTAAGGGGAGGACAGGGCTTTTGAAACTGCAATCTTGCTGTGGAAATGTCTTCCAAGGGCTGACACCGTGCAGTCAAATGAAAAAAGATGGTGCTTGTGTAGAGCAAATGGCCCATGACCAAGCTTAAACACCAACTGTTGCATTAAACAAGTTGATAAATTTATCATAAATCTCTCAGACAGAAAACCCAGCAACGTTTCATTCATATTTCACACTTTTTTTCACCTCTCAACTCAAACACCAAATAGCCGGTTGTTAACCGACCTGCACACCAGTTAAAGTAGTTACTGGACACGTTTGTGTGCAGCAGGTCCTTTGGAAAGAGTAATTACTCTGGTTAAAATGTGATCTGGAAAACATTTGATTAACAAACTCAGTCGCATCCACTGGAATGAGAGTTGCCTTCTAATGCCATGCTCTCCCTGTCGTTCCAAAGGTTTTCTATGGCTGGCCCAAAGGGAATGAATTGCAAACATGCAATTAGAGCGGGAGCAAAAGAATGAACAACAGAGAATTAAACAACCCACATTAAAAACATTTTTTTTTAAATGGTTGCAGCATTTAGCGATGCCAGAGGTTATAGGCAAAATGCCTGGACATTTTTGTTGCATTTTTATTTTTTTTTTGTGATTTGTACAATGTTTTATCAAGAACACTGGATTGTACAAAATGAATCAACTAAATGTATCAACAAGATCAGAGTGCCTAAAGGAAATCGTGTAAGATTGAGCTAGCACTAGAGTTCTCATAAAAGTCTGATCACATTCAGAGAAACTTACTCTGCCGGAGTCATTGTGCAGCATACAGACACGCCAAGTCCTACTTTCTTAGTGGGTGGTCGCTCCCCTGCTTGATGTGGAAACGGAATTAGTACAGAGCCAATTTCACCCTCATTCTGGAAACATTTTGTACCTTCCAGAATGGGCTTAATATAGAGACATAATAAAACACCTTCAGCCTCTGGCCTGTTGTTTTACCAAATAACATCTAACTGGCCATTACTCCACATTAAGCCTAATGGTTAGACTAATTATGATAATTCCATAAAAGGTGCTGTGTTAAGCCCAAACTGTGGACGAACATTAACTTAATGACTACGCCTGACCTCCCTCGAATGCTGCCAAGGTGCGTGTCTCTCAAAGGCAATTAGTCACTAGCATTTTGCATTATCCTGTTTATGTAAAAGCCCCTGAAGTACTGCATGGTCATAATCGTCTTGAGGGTTATCAGATCTTTGTGTTTCTAAACACAAATGAGGTGGATTTACCTCAGAGCCACAAATCCAGCAATTTCAAGTGAGGCTTGGAAAAAAGAGTTAGGAATATTTACCATGTGTCAACTTGTGCCATCTTAAATGGGTGTAACTGGTGATTACAACGGAAATCCCCTCCACACCCTCTTAGTGGAATCAATACCGGAATGTCAAACATCGTCCCCAAAGAAAGCCGTCCCCTCACCAGTCTTTCAGATATATCACCGGTCATGGTGAATATGCTTCATTTGAAACAACTTGTCTGTCTGAAGAATCTGATCTGGCAGATTTCACAGGGTTTGTTTTTTCTTAAAGGAATAGTTCACCCAAAAATCAAAATTATTTTATCATGTACTTACCCTCATGCAATCTCAGATGTGTATGACTTACTTTCTTCTGCTGAACACAAATGAAGATTTTTAGAAGAATATCTCAGCTCTGGAGGTCAGTACAATGCAAGTCAACAGGGTCCAAAACTTGTTAAAAAAGCACATAAAGGCAACATAAAAGTAATCCAAACGACTCCAGTGGTTAAATCCAAGTCTTCAGAAGTGATATGATAGATGTGGGTGAGAAAAAGATCAAGTCAATTTTTTTACGATAAATTTCCACTTTCAAACAGCCCTCCTAAGCACTCTTCTCTTCTAAGCATTCTTCGCGCATATCACCACCTACTGGGCAGGGAGGAGAATTTATTGCAAAAAAAAGACTTAATTGTTGATCTGTTTCTCACCCAGAGAAACTGTTTCTCTTCCACAGAAGAGAGAAATTCATATACATCTGGGATGGCTCGTGGGTGACTTAATGAGGAGAGAATTTTCATTTTTGGGTGAACTATCCCGTTAATGCTGAGGCAGTGGACACACCGCAGTTCATGAAAGAATGCATAAATATCCCTTAAATATTTTTCATTGCCACTTTCCTTGCAGATTCTTTGAAATCCTTTCAGCAATCAGGGAGATTTTCATAAAATGTTGTCATTCTGTCTCGGCTAAACGCTCGAGTCATGGCACTCTGTGGTATTCTGTTTTTGTAAGAGCAGCGGTATCGGCTGTTAAAAGTCAAGGCACAATATTAATTGTATATACGAGCCCCTGGCAGGCATGCATTGCTGCTGATTAAAACTGGGTCTGGAACCAAAGCTGTTGTCCCAGGTGCGCTGTGTTTACAAAGGGACCATATCCAACATGAAATACTTTGCAGAGGAAGTCCATCACGGCTCCTACACTGGTGAGCCAGACCACATTTAACCACTTTTAGCGTGCCTCCGCTTCCTCAATTTCATTGTTAAAGGTTTGAGGATTTTTGTAAGAACAATCAAGGCCAAGACCAAAATTAGGCCAGATATTCAACAAAGGGTTTCCCCATCCAGATACGATCTCCTTCTACAGTATGGGCTGCACAGAATGGTTTTAATAATGCACAAGTAATATACCAATCAACTTATTCGAGGGTACATAAAACATTTAACGTAGCTGGCGACCCACCAGGAAGACTAACATAATAAGTGTTATTGCTAATGACTCTGTCTGAGAGCAGCAGGCCACACCAGCACTTGGTTGTGCCGTGTCTTTAGTCTCTGACTTTAGCAGAGCTGCCAGGATTGCGGTAAATGGTGTTGATTAGAGCAACACTGGTATTCTGAGCCAAAGCAGCTGCTTTGATTCTGCGTGATTGCTGGATGAGGGAGGGAATTAAATGAAGTATTCACCTGTCAAAGATTGTTTGGCTGACTACATATGTACTACATTATTACTTTTTTTGTAGCTTTAGATCATATTCTTAGCGATGTCTAATGCAATTTTGGCTGTACAAGCCAGGGGTGACAAACGAGTGGGAGTCCTGATGTCTCTTGCTTTGTTGATAAGGCATTATGTATTATTCTATCTGATATGGCTGCTTGGTTTATAGGACAGGAGGCAGTGTTGTGTAAAGTACCTAACTGTCATAGACCTATACTTAATGGAATATGCCAGGTTCAATACAAGTTAAGCTCAATCGACAACATTTGTGGCATAATTTTGTTTACCACAAAAAATGATTTCGACTCATCCCTCCTTTTCTTAAAAAAAGAAAAGCAAAAATCGAGGTTACAGTGAGGCACTTACAATGGAAGTGAATGGGACCAATGTTTGGAGGGTCTTAAGGCAGAAATGTGAAGCTTATAATGTTATAAAAGAACTTATATTAATTTGTCTGTTGAAACTAGTGAATTATTTGAGCTGTAAAGTTTATATCTTCGCTTTTACGGTCGTATTAGAGTTGTAAAATTGGATATAACTTTACGCAGAAAAGGTTAGTAAGCGATTTTATGTCATGTTTAACATGCATATGGTTTACATCTTGTGGCTATATTTTGAAACAGTGAGAATTTTAATGTTTACAGATTGGGCCCCATTCACTTCCATTGTAAGAGCCTCACTGTATCCCATGAATTTTTTTGCTCTTTAAAAAAAAATAAATAAATAAATAAAATGTATATATATATATATATATATATATATGTATATATATATATATATAGATAGATAGATAGATAGATAGATAGATAGATAGATAGATAGATAGATCTATTTCTTACACATAGTGTTTTGCTTCAGAAGACATTAATTAGACCACTTGAATCGTATGGATTACTTTTATGATGGCTATAAGTGCTTTTTTGGAGCTTCAAAAATTTGGCACCCATTCACTTGCATTGTATGGACCTACAGAGCTGAGATATTCTTCTAAAAATCTTAATTTGTGTTCTGCTGAAGAAAGAAAGTCAAACATACCTTGGATGGCATGAGGGTGAGTAGATTCTTAGAGAATTTTTGGGTGAACTATAACATTTTTAAAAAAAAAAAAAAAAAAAAAAAAACAAAAGGAGGGATGAGTCAAAATGTATTTTTGTGGTAATTAACATTATGCCACAAATGCTGTCAATTGAGCTTAAATTGTATTGAACCTGGAATATTCCTTTAAGTAAAAGTAAAGATACTTTTATGAAAATTGACTCAAGTAAAAGTTAAAATAGCTCATGAGAAAAACACTCAAGTAAATGTATTAGAGTAACTGATATTAAATGTAGGCCTACTTACGTTTCAAAAGTGCAGTACAAAGTAAAAGGCATAAATAATAGCACAGCTGGTCATTGTTAATACATAAACATGGTACCTTGGTTAAATGTAAATGGTAATCACATTTGATTCACTTACGAACTGCCTAATGTTACACTTATGAACAGTTCTCCAGGAAAGGCTGGAGAATTGAACACGTTAAGGCACGTAACTTAATCAATATTTCAAAACGTTAATGTTTACGCCCAAAAATGTTTCACATTAATTTAGTCAAAAACACAGATTAAAAACTTCAAAGAACAGTCTCTTCTTTTAAGATTCCCCACAAAACACGCTGTCTGGGTGATTTTGATTCAGATTTGCGAATCGATTCGCAAAATGAATCATTCAGCCCGTTTTCTGAACCAAATTTACTGATTCAAAAGAATCAAATGGGTCACAAGATTCATCTCAAATGATTAATTCGCGAATCGGACTACACTATCACCGATCTGCATGCAGTTTACATCTACAGCTGTTATTTTTTGCTTTGTTCAGTCGCAAAAGGTTCTGGAGAAGTATTAATTTTCTTTTCAAAATGCAATAAATTAACAGTGAAAGTCATCAGAAATATTAGTAACACATTCAGTAAGGTTACATTTGTTAACATCAGTTAACTCCATCAGTTAAAATGAACTAACAATGAATAATTATTTCACAGCATTTACTAATCTTGGTTAATGTTAAACATATACAAATAAATTTTTTAAATCAAAAGTTGTATTTGTTAACATTAGTTAAAGGGATAGTTCACCCAAAAATGAAAATTCTCTCATTTACTCACCCTCATGCCATCCCAGAGGTGTATGACTTCTTTCTTCAGCAGAACACAAATTATGATTTTTAGAAGAATATTTCAGCTCTGTAGGTCCATAAAATGCAAGTGAATAGTGGCCAGAACTTTGAAGCTCCAAAAATCACTTAAAGGCATCATAAAAGTAATCCACAAGACTCCAGTGGTTTCTTCAATATCATCAGAAGCAATATTATAGGTGTGTGTGTGAGAAACATATCAGTATTTAAGTATTTTAATTTTTACCATAAATTGTCCTCCCTGCCTAGTAGGTGGCTACATTCACAAAGGATGCAAATCACCAAAAACACAAAAAGAAGAATATGAAAGTGAAAGTGGAGATTTATAGTAAAAAAAGGATTAAATGTTGATCTGTTTCTCAACCACACCTATCATATCTCTTCTGAAGATATGAATTAAACTAATGGAGTCATATAGATTACTTTACTGCTGCCTTTATGGGATTTTTGGAGCTTCAAAGGTCTGGTCACCATTCACTTGCATTGTGAGAACCAATAGAGCTGAGATAATCTTCTAAAAATCTTTGTTTGTGTTCTGCTGAATAAAGAAAATCATACACAACTGGGATGGCATGAGGGTGAGTAAATGAGAGAATTTTACTTTTTGGGTGAACTATCCCTTTAATGCACTATGAACAAACATGAACTAACAATGAACAATTGTATTTTTATTAACTAACATTAGCAAAGATGAATAAATGGTGTAAGAAATGTATTGTTCATTGTTAGTTCTTGATACCTAATGCAATTACTAATGTTAACGAATGGAACCTTGTTGTAAAGCATTACCAAAATATTTATACTCGAGTCAAGTACAAATAAAAAATAAATAAATACTTAAATGCAGTAATGATGTATTTGTACAGGAGAACAAATGTTTGGATATGTGGTCTCAGACAGAAGTACTCCAACCGTAACAGCTTGGTGGGCAGTTTTTGTTTAAATTTTCCTTTTCTCTCTGACACTTCTCATTTTTAGCGCTTGGTAAGCTACTAAAAAAAACGTAATCCACTACATATTACTTCACTAAAATTTTAATCAGATTAGCCTACTGACTTTACTGATTACATTACCAAGTTATGTGCTTAAAAGTAACTTAATTGTAAATCAGTAACTGTAATCTGATTACAAAAAAGAAGGAAATATTTTACTCTACTTTTTGTATTAAAAAGTAATTAGATTACAGTAATTAATTACTTTGCAATTAGATTACAACCAAAACTGCTCATATTGTTTTACATTTGCTCACATTGTATGGTAATTTCATTTAAGGCCTGAATTTAAACTAAAGTTATGGAAGGCATGGTTTCAAAGCAAAGATACACAACCACCACAATCTATGGTTAATTACTTTAAATGCTTATATCTGACTTCATTAGTCCTCAAAAGAGGGCATCTGCAGCTCTTTACAATCAAATGGACTGTATATTCAGTCAGTGTCAGGTTGCTTGATTAAGTGCCAGATTGTTCTGGCTGTCAGTTTAGGAACTGCAACACATTATTACTTCAGCAGTACCTTACATAGAGTAATTAATGTCTATACATGCTCCTGTTTCCTCCCGTCTCCTGCCCCCACACTCCACTGTTGAAACATGAATGACTCTCTAAGGGGTCACGGAGCGTGTTTTTACAAACTACCCTTCCTCTCTTGGCACAGTTTAATTATGTCTTCTGTGGAGATGAACACCACCGACTCCATGGATGGCCATTTATGTTAAAGATGGTGATGAGCCAGTGATGATAACTGAGTTACAACAGTTGGAGTAGAAAATTTGTACAAGATAAACCTAAGGTATGTGTTTGTATGAACAGTTTGGTCCAAAAGTCTCAGACCGTATTGAAAATTCAAAATTTAAACTGAACCTGAAAAAAAAAGGCTTTAAAAAGTTTAAAACAACAACTCCCACAAACATATTTTTTATCACTAATCAAACAAAAGCAAATTTGTGACATGTTAAACTTAAAACAAAAGGTCAGATTTCCTTTCTTCCACTGAAGCACACAAGATGCTCTTTTGAACATTCTCAAATCATGCTGGATAAAATGGATCATCAGGTTTAGTACAAACCTGAGTTCGTGCCAGCTGGAGTGTGTGCTGTCATTACATGTCAAGCAAAAATTGGACCAAACAAATACTAAGACACACTGCAATTCATGCATATTTTCTCTCAAATTGTTACGCTTCTAATATAATTTGTAATGAAAAAGGTATTAAATCAAAATGATGCACAAAAGAAGCATTTTTACTTGTGATCAAAAAATCATGTTTAGTAAACATGAACAGGGACTAAGACTATACGTCAAAGTCCCTTTCATGACAGAGATCTCCAAAACGGTTGGTCAAGTTTATGATCAAACAACATATTTAAAATAAGCAGTAACATCTGACAATAACGGTATCATAAATTGTGCATGTTTTATTGAGATCACGTTAAAAAAACGTAATTTTTCAGGCTGGTTCAGCTAATGCACATTCATGTTCTCAAATTGACTGACAGGCAATGTCTGTAAAAGGCGACTGGCTTTTTACCTGTAAGACAAGACTTCCTTTTCTACATGTATTGGGAGTTCCTGTTTTACCCATTCATTTTAATACCTGTGGTTCGTCTCGGGCTTTTGTCTCTGGCTATGTCCACACTAATACGTTGTCAGTTAAAATCTCTGTTATCCGTTCTCTAAAGTAAGCAGTGCTAGTAAGCATTTTCAGAAGTCTCAGTTTTCGGTGGAGGAAAACGACATTTCCATAAAGTGGAGAAGCGTAAACATAGCATTACTATGGACGTGGTCTCAGAGTAATATTTAGACCACATCCAAACTTATCTGTTTTCGTTCGAAAACTCTGTTTCCAGTTTCTTAACGTCATCATGTTTCAAAGTTTGCGGTAACGGACCCTTTTCACAGACTGTGATGATACGTTTCCGCGTTATTTAGCAGTGTAAATATTGCAAACTTTTTTATATTTGCAATTGTTTTATTATTTAGTGTACATTTTAACATTATACTTTGTATTATATGACCCTAGAATTAGATTTAAAAAACAGGTTACTGCAGATGCGAGGTGGTCGTAATCCACCGCTTTCTTTTTTTTTTTTCTTTTTTTCTTTCTTTCTTTGGAAGGTTGTGCAAACATAATAATAGTGTTTTTTTTCTTTTTTATGTTGGAGCAAATGGGTAAGCAACAATTACATTTGTCATGGTCTCCCATTCAGGGGCGGAGCCAGAAGGATGACACGGGGTGGCAGCTGCCACCCTAAAAATGAGCTTTGCCACCCCACTTGCCACCCCAAGTCAGACCCCGCTCGTGTTCTGGAGATGCTACACAACAGCTTAACCTGTCCGTGTCGCACATGGTCCATAACAACGTTCCGGCTCGCCTCTTTGGAATTCATGTTATTTCAATCTTTTGTATACGCTACAGTATAAAACAATTCTTTTCATGGCATGAACTTCCAAAGAAATCCAACTCTTGAACAGCCTTGACCTGTTTTCCATGCTAGTAAAACCATTTTTCATTACAGAACACGTAATGGATGAGTTAAATGTATCAGTGTCAGAGCGAGTGATAAATGTGCCTTCAAGACTACAGAGAGTGTGAAAGAACAAGACCCTTTCCTAAAGGGTCAGGGTATGCTGAGATTTTAGATTGTGTGTGTCTTGGGTGAAAAAAGGGTGCCGTGTGTGCAGTAATTTGAGTATAGATGTGTATTTGCGCGTGTGTGTGTGTGTGTGTGTGTGTATGCTTGGGGGAAGGAGCACATCTGAGAGCAATCCCCACATGTGACAAAATGCAGACATAACAGTCTGCATCGACACTTGTTACCAGCACATAAACACTTGCCTTAGTGAGATCGGGTCGAGAGAGAGCCTGCAGCAGCTGAATGGGGCTCGAGTAGATCTGCTATTTATCAAACCATAATTAACTGTTAATTTGCCAACCTTTAGGTTCAAGCATGTGACCAATTTATCACACCCAACAAACAGACTCTCCAGCCCTCCCAAGGGGTGGTCGACAAGACTGCCTATGATAACGCCCCCTAGATTTGAGCCATTTAGGTCTTTCTACATTTAAAGGCCATTGATTTTTTGTAAAATGCTGATTAGGACAACAAAAACAAACATTTAAAATAACTTAAAAGAAAAAATAAAGCAATATTCCGGGTTCAATACAAGTTAAGCTCAATCAACAGCATTTGTGGCATAATGTTGATTACCACAAAAAATTATTTCAGCTTGCTCCTCCATTTCTTTAAAAAAGCACTTACAATGGAGGTGAATGAAGGGCCAATCCGTAAACATTAAAATACACACTGTTTCAAAAGTACTGGTTAGATTGTTGGATGTGACAAAGTACAAAACAATTTGAAAGTACTGAATTAAATGGCTAATCAGTAAGTAAAAAGGTTGCCTTGATTCCAGAAGCCATTAATTTTACAGTGTCTTGAAGCCATTTCAGTGTGATTGGTTGCGAACAAGATGACTGACAGCAAAATGTTTTATTTCCTTGAATCTGCACAATCAATCCTCTTATGTCCCCCAAAATAGAAAACCTTACGCCTCTTAAAGCTGAAGTTTGTCATTTCTGGGCCACAAGCGTCACCTATACTCCATACACAAGAGCTACTGTGGTCGAAAAATCACGACTAATTGAACACCATAAGCTGGGTGCACTCTTAAAAATAAAGGTTCTTTATCAGCATGCATGGTTCCATGAAGAACCTGTAATGTCCATGGAAACTTCACATTACACAAAAGGTTTGGAGAACCAACAATCGTTCTTCTATGGAGTGTGGTGTGTAATTTTTTTCCGTCTTGTATTGAGCTATAGAACATCTTCACCAGTGTGCCTGTCCATAAACTGTGCCTATTGTTTTAACATAATAAAACATTAAAACATTATCATTAGCGTAATTATCACAATTACACTAATCCCACGACACACAGGATTTTCATGCCATAAACATTAATACATTTTGTACCAATGTGTTTGCCAACTTGTAGGTTCAAGTATGCAGCCAATTTATCACACCCAACAGATGCACTCTCCACCTTTCCCTAGGGATAGTCAAGGTGACTGCTCATGTTTTCAAATGTGTTAAAGAACACATCACAGGCAATAGTCAAGCACATGGAGTTCTTTATAACATATTGGTGACAGCAGCTGTCATTGGAAAGGTGGAAGTGCATGCAAAAAAACATATTTGTTGACAGATGTGTTAGTCTATCCCTGTGTTTGTGTTGGGCCGTGTCTGTTAAGGCAGACATCACACACGCCTCAAACAAATCATGCTATTAACATGTCACATGGGGTGGAATTATGGATGAAAAGTACTGATGGGAATTATGCTTTGACGTGCCTTGAATGAACTGAAACCTAGTTTTCATCAAGTACTGTTTGTGCACATAAACCATTCTAGCAAGGCTAATGAGGGAGAACATGTACTGTGGATGGCGCAAATGTGAATCTGAGGTCTGTTGTAAAGACAAAAGAAAGCTTGTTTGGATTTTGTGTTCCAACACATTTATAAATCTAATCAGTTATTGGTAACACTTTACAATAAGGTTGTAATGGTTAAAGGAATATTCCAGGTTCAATACAAGTTCGTGGCAAAATGTTGATTACCACAAAAATTAATTTTGACTCGTCCCTCCTTTTCTTTAAAAAAAGCAAAAATCTGGGAAAGTGAATGGGACCAATCTGTAAATGTTAAAATACTCACTGTTTCGAAAGTATAGCCACAAGACATAAACAATACGCAGGTAACATGATTTTCGCTTATTACACGGCTCTCTGGTATACTCGATTCTGATTGGTCAATGGCGCCATCTAGCGGTCTGATATTTCTAAGTAGCAACCATACATTCGTGTATCAGACTGCTCATTCGGGTATTGCAAGCCATCTTTTGCTCGAATCACTGTGCGATGTCTAAAATAATTTCAACTCAAATCAATGCTTAATTTGCATTTATTTATTTATTTAGCAAGTGGTCTTGTAAATAAGATGCATACTGAGCAGTCAGACATTTTATTAATTACAAAATAAACACCAATAGAACCTGAGGTGGATTTCAGCTGTTCAGCGATTTATTTCTTGTCGCAAAATTACACAATTTCAACGCAAATCAGTGCATCGTGTCTATTTATTTGTTAATTTGGCAAGTAGTCTTGTAATAAGCTGGATAATGTGTCAGACGGTTATTTTCACTGAATAAACACCAATAGAACTCCGACGCAAACCGGAGGTGGATTTCAGCTGTTCGGCAATATCTTTCTTGTCACATAATTACATTATTTGAACACAAATCAATATTTTATGTCCATGTATTTATTTTATTTATTTTTTGGTTAGAAGACGTGTAATGAGTCCTGATCACCTTGTCGGGGTTTATTTTGCGATAACAACCGGCTGACTGTACATTATCCCATACTTATTACATGGCTCTCTTAAATACTCTATTCTGATTGGTCAGTGGTGCCATCCAGTGGTCAGATATTGATCTGTAACAACCGCACATCCGGGGATTAAGACGTATCAGACCGCTCAACCGGGTTCTGCGAGACGTCTCTCCTGCTTCTCGGATCAATACAAGTAAGCTAATAAAATAATTTCAACTCAAATCAATGTTTCATGTGCATTTATTTATGTATTTATTTGGCAAGTAGTCTTGTAATAGGCTGAATACTGATACCGATTGATATCGCAAAATAAACCCCTTCAAGGTGATAAAAGACCCCTCCGCTTCGCGCCTGATCACCCTGTCGGGGTTTATTGTGCGATAACTACTGGCTGACTGTACATTATCCCTTACTTACTTACCTGTGTAAAGTTATTTCCAATGTTACAACTTCGTTGCCATGTTGACATAACACCATAAACCCTAAAACCACTAAACAATTTTACAGCTCAAATAATATAGTTTAAATAGAAATAATAATAATACAAAAATTTAAATAGAAGAATTAATGTAAATGCTTTAATTAAATTATAAGCTTCACATTTCTGCCTTTAAACCCTCCAAAAATTTTCTCACTTCTTTTGTAATGCCTCATTGTAACCTCGATTTTTGCTTTTTTTTAATAAAAGGAGGAACAAGTTGAAATGAATTTTAGTGGTAATCAAAATTATGCCAAAAATGCTGTCGATGATCTTAACTTGTATTGAACCCAGAATATTCCTTTAGGATGGGTTTTGAGATACATTACCTCTCATTGTAAGCCATGAATTTTAGAATAGATCTACAACAAACCTAAATAGCACCTTGCAATTACGGATGTCTCAACTTCCAAATTTCTAAGGGTTAATCACCTCAAGAAATCACCATAAACTGGGATTTTGTTTCGACTGCAGTTGTTATTGGGGTAGGTTATGACGAGAGATAAAAAAAAATGAATACAGGTCTGGGTCCCACAGCAATTAGCATCACTCAAGCATCCAACTAGAAGCCCCATGCCAAATTGGGTAGTTCTGCTGCAATTTCACTTCCGAGAGCAATTCTCAAAGGTACTTTTGAGAAAAGACCGACTGTTTACAAAAAGTCAAGGCTTAGTTTGTGGGGGACATCAGTATTCTGCTTGCGCACACACAAAAACATAATCTTGCCAAACATGTCAGATTCTTGGGTTCGGCATGTTTGACACCATGACATGTTTGACACCAAAAAGGTGTGACTAAGTTTCTTTTGTTAAAAGCAAACCTGCTAGTTTTCAATCCCATAAAAATCACTAATGTTATTTACACAGCAATAAGTGAATTTGACTGGCACTGCATGTCCTAGATGACAATTAACAGAACACCTGTAAACATAAATATGCAACCGACCACTGTTCTGTGTGGGATTAAAGGTAAGTATTTAAGGTAGGTGAAATACTGCTGAAGTGTGTTCTCCAGGCAGCTGCGTTTTCTTCAGGCTGCTCTCGGTCAGTCTAATGCTCTCTGATGGTCCCACCAGAGTATTTTCTTACACACTCGGCCGGCCAACCGGCCCTTGATCAGACGCAGAGCTGACTGCGGCCATTCATCCACCCCCCAGCCTGGCGCACGTACGTCAGTGTGTGGGGCTCCACGCGTGAGACCTTTACCGTAATTACTATGACATCCCACTGAGAAGAAACCTGATGCTGAAGTGGATCACCGCATCCAATCAAGTGCTCCACACCGTGTCATTATTCCTCTGCACTCCTTAAACACATAAACAGCTAATTGAAAGATATTTTTAAGATGCTATAAGCGATTTTGTGGACTACCAAGCAATAAAAGTCCCTACTACCTGAAGATTTCACTGAAATAAATGTGTCTGTGGCATTTCAAGGCTACGTAAACAACAGCAACAACAAAAAAAGAATCGGACTGTAGCCCACACGTTAGCCAATCAGAAAAGTTGGAAAGGCATTGGGGTGTTCGTCAACAACTTCCCACTTCTGAAGTGGTAATTACGAGTACATCATGTTCAATTGCTTTGTTAGAAAGAACAGGAAACACGGACGACGCCAGGTTCATTCATACATATTTCTTAAAGGAGCTTTTATTTTGACAGCATAATACATTATTCAGTTAGCTTGCTGACGATAATGGAATTTTGGTCAAATACAAGCTATTTCACAGTGTAAAAATGTATGAAAATGCATCAAATGGTTGCTGATATACATAAATGAAATTACTGAAACTGCAAGCGTTAACAATTAGCTGTATTTAGAAAAATAAATAAAACCTGTCATTCACTACAGAAACTGTACTCTCCTCCGGCATGTTGAAAGTTAACGACTCCTCCCATCTCAGCAACTCGGGTATCATCTAGAATTCTGAGTTTCCCCACTTGAACTTCCGACTTCGCTGGATCATTCATGTGCTCGGAACTCATAATTACGATATTTCCAAGTCCACTTGAAGGGCACATTTATTTTGGCGATTTGGTCGGTGTCTTTAAATCCGCTCTACAGGTTGTGGTTTTGTAGTGTTACCTGATTACACTTTTAATAGGCTTGGTAAACAGAATAAATACTTAATATAATTTTACACACTACTGTGGGCCTAAAAGTCCAACTTTAAACAACTGAAACCATTTTGAATTATTTCACTAGTGTCATTTCCTCATGCGCGTCAATCTGCACGTCAGTCTTTGACAAAAATAAGCACTAAATCGTTGGATTTCTAAATTTTTTCCCAAACAATTAAGTGTTTAGTATTTAATTCTCTCAATATCATTCATCATTTGTAGTAAATGTGTAAATGTGTGTTGACACTTTTAGCAGACGTTTTTTGTGTGTCCCTTGATTTATAGTCCACCCTGTTATTTCATGATACTGTGACCATTAATTTAAAATATATGTTAATAAATGACATACATACTGGAAAAGACATTCAGTACAATTATTTGGAGTTATTTGAAGTGCGTATCTCTTTTGTTTTATTTATGTAAAAAGAGTGTTCTGTGATGTTGTAGACTCCAGCACCACCCAGCCACTCAACCAGGTTGCCTTTATTTATGCCATTTACTTGTGCTTTTTATACTTAAGTAGATTTAATATCAGTTAATTTTACTTTTACTAAAATATTTTTCTCGAGAGTCACTTTGGCTTTAACTTAAGTGAAAGTAAAGATACCTTTACTGAAATTGACTCAAGTTTACTTAATATGATTGGATACTTTAAACAACACGGGGGGTGAGATATATCAAAGGGTTTCGCCTGTGAATCATGATTTGCTATTTGCTGTTTGGTTGCAGGTAGTATTAAAGGGATAGTTCACCCAAAAATGAAAATTCTCTCATCATTTCACTCACCATCATGCCATCCCAGATATGTATGACTTTCTTTCTTCAGCAGAAGACAAACAAAGTTTTCTAGAAGAATATCTCAACTCTGTAGGTCCATACAATGCAAGTGAATGATGATCAGACCTTTGTAGCTCCAAAGATCACATAAAGGAAACATAGAAGTAATCCATAAGACTATAAGAAGCAAAATAATATGTGTGGTAAAAAAGGACTTACATTTTTATCTCTCACACCTATTATATAGCTTCTGAAGATATAGACTTAACCATTGGAGTCTTATGGATTACTTCTATGTTTCCTTTGTGATTTTTGGAGCTACAAAGTCTGATCACCATTCACTTGCATTGTATGGACCTACAGAGTTGAGATATTCTTCTAGAAATCTTTGTTTGTGTTCTGCTGAAGAAAGAAAGTCATCACATCTGGGATGGCATGAGGGTGAGTAAATGATGATAGAATTTTTGGGTGTACTATCCCTTTAAGGGGAGGGGACATTCTCATTCTAGACAGCATTGTGTTGGACAAAAATTCGTACACGCCCCTGAGTGCACTATGAGTCATCAATATTTTTGGTCCATTTTCCTGGAAGAGAAAAACTGTAAATATACTTTATACTTTTGTATACTTTTTTGTAAAAAACAAACAAACAAAAAATTATATATGTATATATATATATATATGAATGTAAATGTTTAATTTATATATTAATTTTGACTACACTATACACATGGTCTAAAAGCTACAAATGTCTCATTGTGATTTTTACATTCATAACCCATTTATTTATTTTCATGCATTTATGGTCAGAATGCATTTTCATTTTCATAAATTAAAGCACTCTTTGTTGGCTATGTGTATTACAGTATGTGTACATCACATGTTCATTAATATATTTAAGTTTTCAGTATATATGCTAAAATATTACATTTTATTATGCAATCTAATATGTATTGTGTAAAAAAAACTACACATGTTAGGGGTGACCCAAGCAAATCTGGTGCTTTTTCATATGTCTGACTGGATAAGTAAGCTTATCAAAGAGATAGTGTTTCATCAGAAATGCAAGTGTGACTTAAACTCAAATAGTTTGACACATTATTGACTGTTCAGAGAGGCCTATTGTCACAGCAAAAGCTAAAATTGAAATGGTTTGTGCCACATGCAGGAAAAACACCATTCAATCAAAGCTCTTTTTTAATTTGAATGATTCTGGTTTCCTACAGTCTGGAACACACACTTTGAAACCAAAGATACAGAAAATAAACATGCTTCCCAGGTAAGAAAACATAGCACTCCGTTTTCCCTTTGTCTTCCTTGACATCCCACCCACTCGCGCACACACACAAAAACGTATACACGTGTATATGCACACTAATGGCTGTGTGCTCAGTGAGGTGTTGTGTTATGAACCAGACCACAGAACTGTGTGAGTGTACCAAGGTGCTGGGTACTATTCTGGACACTGTGCAGTCTCTAGACTGGTGCAGGCCTTAAACAGGCCTTTGGTATTATCACAGCTGTGAGTATGCCAGGGAAACTTGTCTGCAATTCACCTGAATTAGTATCACTGATTCAGTTTGCTGCACTAGTTCCCTTCAGAACACAGCCTAATGGTTTGTTTATTTTAAAGGTTTTGCTTCTAGCAAATAATTCCTTATCTGTCACTGGCTTATTGTCCCTCTGGGTCGCCCAAAGGAAGAGAGAAGCAAAAAAGGTGGGGTGAGAGATGGAAAGATAGACAGGCGGATAGACAGACATACCCGCCGCTTCATTCTGAGTGTACTTAACACAAAATCTCGTGAGCTTTGGTCATTGCTCACTACTCTGTTTTGCTCAATTTATATAAACTCACATAGGCATTTCAACAGAGGATATTGGAGGACTCAAATGGGCCTTATGGAAAATGAGCAGAGTGAGGACAGAGTAAGGAAAACGCCCATTAATAAAATAACAAAGCTTATAGCCTTAAATATTTCATTCAGTTAATTTCTAATCACTAAAGGTTATACTAGCTTTGCTTTTCCCTCATTACAAGATATTGGATATTCCCGATGTCATACCATTCCTGTAAACAATGCAATACAGTTCCACATAGCGGGTATTTATGGCAGACACATTGATTTACAATGAGCTACAAAATAGTATATTTTCAACAGCATCGCAAATGGTCCTTGACATCATAATTGTTGTGCCTAATGGCCTCTGCAGATGTCTGTCAACCTGCACTCTGCAGTGAAATGGCAAGGAATTTGAGTGGAGTGGCCGTTTTGTTTTCTGCTGATGTTCCTAAGAGCCGTGACCACACAAAGAGGCCCGTAAGACCACTCTGAATCTGTCTGTCCCGCTGCTTCTGTGTCCTATCTGCTACCACTTACTCAAACATGCAACAAATTAGCTTTTAATTGCCGGGATTCTGCTCTGCTTGTAAACAGTTTTGCTTTGACAGTTCATTTATTTTGTTTGATTGCTGCCATCTATTTATAGTTTTAATTCATGGGGAATGCCTTGCATATGCATTCCTTGTGTCATCTATATGCTGCACTAAGACAAAAACGCAAGAATCACTATTGACTGGTGGGGGTGTGTTTATTTATTCATAAACCCCAAAATTGTTCTTCATCCACGCTTGGCAAAGCAGATGGCATTTACTAAGGAGCGCACTGGTCTCGCTGACAAATGAAGTGATGGAGCGTAATTACACTACAAACCCGGGCTCTCTTTCAGAACTCCTAATTCAGCATTCCGTTTATAGCTATCCCAATAAACAAATACAATGGAAAAAAAAAAACAACTACCACTTTCCGAAGACCTTCTTCACAAAGCATTGCAACATGTAGACTCAATAAGTATTTGTTCTGTTAAGCAGCTTTGTTATTATAACTATATTAATATGCAGTACACATAAATGATAAGTGTCGGGATCATTTCTATTAGGTACTATATAATTTTAACAATGTACATGCATTTTGCTCTCTCAAAAGCACTAATGACAAGGAGACTTTATAGGGGAGACCGGGGTTAGTTGTCACACTTTTTACAATTCCTTTGTAGACAAAGTCAGTTTCTGCATAGCCACATACCATAAAGTCTTAGCTACAAAAAAAAAAAAAAAAAGATTGTTTTTCACGTTGACCCATTGTGACTAACTTGCCTCAGTAGCGGGGCATGTTGTCACTATGGGGTAAGTTATCGCAATACACTGAAAAAATTACTAGTAAGATTCATTTTAATTTAGCAAATTTTAAGACACACAGATTTTCCAAGTACATTTAAATGGTATAAAATGAAGTAAAATCTGCTTAACTTCATGATGTAATATTGATTTAAGTTAGTAATTTAACTTAATCATTTCAGTTATTATAGTTACAGTACTTTTACTTACAAATCTGATGCACATGGTACGAAAATAAACTTAGTAAAATTTAAATCAACATTTTATTCGAACATTTCACATTTAGAACTTTCCTTATAAACATGTTTAATCATGTATCACATGATACACGGAAGCCTAATGCATGCTATGTAGACTGTTAGACAGCATTACCTTGCATTACTGGCAATAGAAACAAGATAGAGAGCAGCACAGGCAGACCTCAACAGACCATTTTTTATCATGAATAACGAACTTCAGACATAATCAAACTAGAAGTTACCCAACGGATAAAAAAGGTGTAAATAAACTTCCAAACGGGGAAACCACGCAATTCCATTAATTATTCAAGCCTAGTGCATGCTGAAAAACACCAGCTTTTGTTTTACTTTTATTTACCAGTAAAATGTACTCAAATTAGCAAATAAATATGACAAGGTTTTCTACTTTGGGACTGATGCATCGTGATGCATTGTAAAGTTAACATCTACTTATAAAATAGATCATCATTTTTACATGCTTGAAGTGATTAGGCTACAAATGTAGAATTTACTTAATAATTTCAAGTTCACGCTTTAATGCACTTATTCAATGTAGAAAGTACTTAATCTTTTCTGCTACTGCACCACAAAATGTTTTTTTTCCTTTCTTTCTTTCTTCTTTCTTTCAGTGAACTAATCCAGTGGCGTTCCTAGTAATCCCCCTATCACAACTCTAAAATCTACTCCTGGATTAAACAGCCTATTAAAGGATTTTAAGCAATATTTAAAAAGTAAAATAATAATAATAATAATGATAATGAGGCACAAAACCATTCATGAAACAATAAAAATGGAAAATGCAACATAAAAATATCCAAATGTTGTTTTGGACAGCAAATTTTGTAATAGATAACTTGTAGGCATTTAAAACACATGTGACAACATGCCCCGATCTGACTTTTATGCACACATTTAAACTTTTGGGTAAATAGTATAGTTTACCCTTGCCTGAATGTATGCCAGTGTGGTTTGATTATGCCCACAATGTTTTTTTTTGTTTGTTTTTTTTTTTTTTTTTGATAAATAGAATTCATATATAGATATAGATATATTCTAATGTAAGAGAATTTTGAACAATGTCTTTGAAACCAACATAAAAAAAACCTCTGCTAGAGCACACACACACTACATCTTATCGGTACAAAGAAATAGTCATTGTGATAACTTGCCCCGTGTCCCCCTACATTGTTAACGGCGCAGTTTCCAGCGAACAGTCGGTGTATCGAGCGCACTGCATGTCGCTGTCAGCAGACTCAGCATCTGTTTACTCGTCACTAGAGGGCAGATGTTCCGCGGAACTACAGGTGTTGTTGTCGTCGCCACTTATCATCGAGTGTTTGACCACTGCAGACGGTAATTAGCGGCTCAGCCTTTCACGCTTGGTGCGATAACATCGGCCGGTGACGATGCGCCCTTATCCATCTTCCCGTCATCAGCGCTCACGGTCCATTTCCGTTGCACAAACGCCCGCGGATGTTTTCTTGCGTGTGGGCGGGATGAGCGCGGCGCTCTGCGGAGTCTGGTCAAGTGCAAGCTGTCACTAATGCCTCGGGGTAAGTGTTGAAATGATATTTACGTTGCAAAACAGAAGAAGAAAAAAAATTGTATTCAAGAGATGTAGTCTCAACAAAAGAGGGATGCTGTTCAGGTGAACGGAAACCAAATAGTTTGTTTTAAAAAATGTTGCCAATGTCATTTAAGGATTTTAAAACGAAAGAATTTTCTCCCGAAGTAATAAAATACTTTTTTACTCCAGTGAATATTTCTCAGAGCATGTTTATTTTAGTTAGCCCATTTCTGTACGGGCACACACCTTAAAATATTGGCTACAAAAAAAGCTATTGCACATTTTTACTGTTATTTCCCCCAATAAATGTAACGTACAAAAATGATCAAACCATTACTTTGGCGAACAGAAATTGTAATTGATAAATTACAATGAAATGACAACATAAAAAAAAAAAAAAAAAAAAAAAAAACCTTGTCCTGAGAAAATCTACATTCATTATAATTCCCTGAATGTATGCCTGTGTTATTTTGATTGTGTTTACTTGTTTACCCAAGAACTATTATAAAAATAAGGTGATATTTAAATTTTAGTTTGAAGAATAGAATTCGCAAGTAAATATTTTAATTTAAGAGTTTTAAACAAGGTGTTTCTACTCCATAAAACGTACCCTCAAAATCATATTACTGGATTCATTTATTTAATTAGAGTTTAGGCTGGATGTCAATGTATGCAAATATCAGCATCATCTAAACAATGTTTCTTATTTCTAATTATTGCTGAATTACAGTGTACTGGGCTGAAGAAATGTCATTATATGTTCTCTTTACTCCTACTCTAACAGTTTTTCTAGTATTATTATTATTATTATTATTTTACATTGAATAAAAGAGTTTTGTAAGACAATTTGCACATTTCAGTCATATACTGAATATTTAAATTGAATGATTTCCTTAAAAATCAAACCGATCTTCTCCAGTGATCCCACCACAGTCATGGAAAACCTTTATTAGGGCATTTTAAAATTGTGATTTCTAAGCCTGGAAAAGTCGTGTAAATGTAATAAAATAGTATATGTAAAATTTCCTGGTTATGATCTGCATGGGAGCCCAGAAAGCTGAATCCTCCATTGAACTGCTTTAAAATCTCAGGACATTTTTGGTCTTTTTGGAGACACTGGTACACTAATAAGTATAATGACTTAAATATATTATAAGTTCTATATTATTCATTTAATATATTCTAATTCTTAGCATAGAAACGGAAGTATTATCTCTACAAAATGATCTTAAAAAGACTTATGGATTCCTCATGAACTACTGGAAAAGCATGGAAATTCATTGGTCAAAAAGTGCGGAAAACTTGGTTAAATCTGTCACTCCTAAATCAAGCGATTAACATAATTTTTTTTTTTTTTTACAAACAAATAGTCTAGACCCAACAGATATTGCCTCTATTGAACATTTAACCAAATACACTGAACCAAAGCTGTAATGAAAGAAAAAGTGTGTTTTTAATGTGATTGTTGCCTTTGTCCATTATTCTGAAAGGTGGCGCATTCCTTTGTATGTCAAAACACCTGAGCAGACACAGGAGGCTAAACCAGCTGCTGTTTCTGATAGCCCTCCAATTTTGTTTAAAGAAAAAACTCAACAATTATTTACTCTTCAAAAGGTCAAAGGCCAGGCTTCAGAGTTTGGAGAATGGGCACCTTGCCTCTGTTGCTTGTTCCAAGGTGAGAATTTGACATGAGTGATTTTTGCCATACACCCCTTTGGTGTAAGGCTAGATCTGACCTGGGCAAGGGCTCACTATTAGCGGCAAAATCAGGTATGATGAGTTCCTGTATGCTTATAGACATGTGACTGAATGCACACACTGCTAGGCTGAGTTTTGGCCAATGCAAACCAGTTAATGACCTGATTTTTCCCAGAGATGCCCCAAGTATAATTTTTGCACAATATTTCATATGAAGATACTGTGCCATTTTTTATTTTTTTTAAAGTGTATTTTTTATGTAAAGGTGATATACAGCAACTTAAGTGATCAGTGGGCAGAAATATCTATATAGATATCAGTATAGAATTTCTATATAGAAATTCCCATAAAACCTTTGCAAAGATTAAGATAATAAGGGGTTTTGCCCACCGGTCGTGTGTCATGTGCATGAATTAAACACCATGCACATGACACATTATCCAGCAAAAACAATTCCTAAGGTTGTCTACTTGTATGCCAGTCGTTTTTAAAACATCTATAGTTGCCCAAAAAATTTGTACAGGTAGAGCCCTTAGCAACTTTAGTTGCACCTAGAAATAGTTCGCCCAAATATTACAATTCTTTCATCATTTACTCACCCTCATGCCATCCCAGATGTGTATGACACTCTTTCATCTGACACTCTAAAAATGAAGATTTTTAGAAAAATACAATGCAAGTGAATGTTTGCCAAAATTTTGAAGCTCCAAAAATCACATAAGTCAACGTAAAAGTAATCCAGTGGTTAAACCAATGTCTTCAGAAGTGATATGATAGGTGTGGGTGAGAAACAGGTCAATATTTAAGTCCTTTTTTTACTATACATTCTTCTCCCTGCTCAGTCAATCTCCACTTTAACTTTCACATTCTTCTTCTTCTTGTGTTTTTGATGATTCACATTCTTCATGCATATCGCCCCCTACTGGGCAGGGAGAAGAATTTCTAGCAAAAAAGTACTTAATTATTGATCTGTTTTTCACCCACACATATCATATCACTTCTGAAGATATGGATTAAAACACTGGAGTCATATGGATAAATTTTATGATGCCTTTATGTGATTTTTGGAATGTCAACATTTTGGCACCCATTCACTTGCATTGTATAGACCTACAGAGCTGAGATATTCTTCTAAAAATCATAATTTTGTTCTGCAGAAGAAAGAAAGTCATACACATCTGGGATGGCATGAGGGTGAGTAAATGATGAGAGAATTTTCCTTTTTGGGTGAAATATCCCTTTAAGTGGGTTAATTCTATTTAAAAATATATTGTGATGGTAGTTTGGATAAGCAAATGTAATTTTGTATTAACAGTTTTTTATCTTGAGGGTTTCATCCAGTATTGTTGCAATTGCAATAAAAAAAAAAATCCACTAGAACTACAATTTGATCTCCAAAATTAGATCTCTCCAGCAGTATTACATTCCTCTGAAAATAAATGCCTGTCTTCTTGTCAGAACTTCAAAACTCATCTGAAACCGAATGTCTGTCAGACCTCTGATAATTATTTAGATATGCCACATACCTGTGGCAAGCAGGCTGAAATGCTCCCTTTAAAGTGTTCCACTTTAAACTGACCAAAATTGAGGACAGAATAATCCCTGTCAGTTGTAGTGGTCTGCCTCACATCAGACTGAAAAGGCTTTAATATGACTGTGCCACATTCATTTCTATAACATAAACTAACTCGATTCATTCTCCCATGGCCCGAAAGTGCAACTTAAATGAATTTAACTGAGGCATTACAGCTGGCAGGCATGTGACCACATAATTTCTCCCTAAAATGCCCCACACTTCCTCTGTGTGTTATCATTATGCTTCTCAATGAGACACATGAAAGCCTCGGACATTGTGAGGACGAAATGCTGAACTTAAGAGCTGTTTGCACTGATTGGCCTTTTTCGAAATGAGGCCATGGTCTATATCAGGGAGTTTGACGACATAACTAGTCTGTTAATATTCAAAGGAAATACTGGGGGTCAGGGAGCCCACAGTCGTTTGACCCCTGGGGTTCAGGGGGCAGAGAGCCGAGGGGTGGCACATGGCGGAGGGGGAGCCTTAATGATTTAGATATCTGTTACACACTAGGCAGAAAGCCAATCTCCTCTTATTAACCGTCTATCCTGAGAGCTGAGCGGCTGTCCGCTAAATAATAAACCAACTTTCTGGTGAGCAGGCCAAGTTTATTCAGGGTTCAATACAAGTAAAATTTTATCAGCATTTGTCGCAATATACATTATATATATATATACTATGTAAGAGGCCATTCACAATGAATGAGTCATTGCGCTAAAAAATCTAGATGCAGCACCATGAAAATAGCACAACACAGGTGTCTCGAGACGTGTTTTTAAAAGCTGAAGTTCTTTTTAACTTGACACTGAGTCTAAAAAACATGGGGCTCCTGAGGCTCGGCTAATGGAAACGCTGGAAAAAACAGTGTCACAAGTCTTAAACATAATATGTGTTAACATGACTCTAGTTAGATACAATTGCTTACTAACAATGGGTGCATCTCAATCAGCTAGTTCAGTAGTCAGGGCACTGATCAACAAGTCGGCCATTTCTAGGGCTGTCCTTATCGCAAAATCATTCTAGTGCACTGAAACGTTCGCTTCCTTAAAATTCCCAGAATGCGTCATAAAAATCAGAGAGCATCGTTGCTCAATATGTTCCCTTACCGGAAATGTAATAATGTCTTCTGAAGTCTTTCAAGTCATTAGAAGATGAGCATAAGTGTAAAACTATGAAGTCAAAGCCTTATTTTCTTTTTAAAAGATGTGTTGTTTGTAATATCTTCCATCAATATTGACAATAAAAGAAACAATCTCAACAATCGCAGGTGATTGAGTCATAAGTGTCCCAATGCTCAGTGGAAGAACACCCTTGCCATTGCCCAAATTCTTGTTCACGATATACAGGTTCGCAACATTGGGAGCTAGGGGCTGATTGAGTCGCACCCCTTGTCTGTGTAAAGTTACATCTAGCATTTCAACTTTGTTGTCATGACGACGTAAAGTCGCTCAACGCCCAGTAAGTTAGCTTCCTTGTTTACATGGGGCTGAACGGGTAGTTTGTGAGACCATTGTCCTAAATCAGTAAAAAACAGACGAAAAACAGCCAAAAACTGAAACAGTCTACCGGTAAATAGAGATGTTTCGTTCATGAACGAATCTGTCTTTTTGAATGAATGACTGAATGTTAAGTAACACCTTAATACACTAAGTCATATTTCTCGTTCACTGATCTCTCTTCCTTTCGAAGCCAATGAGCTCTAGTTTGAGGCTGTGTCTAGAAGGTAACTCCCCGGCTACCCAAGTCTCTCGAGAGTCTCATTCGCTGTTACTACGGTTAGGTTTAGGGTTAGATTTAGGGCGTACTCACACTAGGCCCGGTTTCCTTGTACCGTGCCCAAGCACGATTGTCCCCCCTCCCCAGTCCCCCGCTGGCCTGCACTCACATAGCACTTAACGTTCCAGGCCCGAGCACGCTTACGTCATTACAATGCGACTTTTTGTTCTGCGCTCTCGCACAGCACAATCGAGTCCATTATTCTAACGTTACTTATTTTGTGGCTTATTTGGAGTCGCTTGGGGCGGGGTGACACAAGGCACTCTCACATGCCTAATTGTTGACAGCATCGTACCACTGGAATTTATCCTTTTCGTCCGATGAGCTGCCAGATTTACCTTCAGATACTGAACCCGCAGTTTTTTAAGCTTGTCACGACATTGCTCAATGGTTCTTTGGTATCCACGAGTATGAAGATAGCCGCAAATTTTACCTAATATCTCGGACTTCTTGTGTGTTGTATCTAGTTGTTCCTGTATACTCTCGTCAGCCCAAATTTCCAGTAAACACTGCACCTCTGCCGTAGAACAGAGTGATCCTTTTGTTGTCATGTTTGTTAAATGGAACAGTCACATCATTGACGTCATGTTTCGAGTTCCATGCTCGGCCACGGTTAGTGATCACACTATATGCATACCGTGCCCGAGCCCACCTCTTCAAGCAGGCCAAGGCACGGTTCAGCATACCGTGCCTGGGCATGGTTCAGAGCGATCACACTAGTCAAACGAACTGGACTTTGGGGGCCAAACGTGCTCGGGCATGGTACAGATCGCCTAGTGCGAGTACACTCTTAGTGGTAGGGTTAAGGTTAGGGGTAGGTGTAGGTACAGGTTTTCTGTAGGACTCCAAATAAACAATAAACACAGTGTGTGACTTGCATGTGGCTCTTGCAAGACTTTAGGTAACCGGGCGTTTACCTTCTAGACCCGACCCTAGTTTGAAGCGGGAGACTGCTTTGGTGGCTTTTCATGCCTGTAAAGACTGACTATAGCATGGGCCAATAGCATTCGAGTGCAGGCTGTGAAGGAGCATATCGTTGTTTTGACCCACTGAAAGAATATGCCCTTCACTGAACCAGTCCAATCGGTTATTTAAGTCTGAATGAGATGAGACGTCTCGTTCATGAATGAACTGAATATACTGGTATACTCGTTCGCGAACAAAATGAATGAGTCATCTTGTTCGTGTACAAGGATTTGAACGAGAGGAGTCATGTCGTTCGTTCAGTTCAGCATGCGAGTCATTTGCGTTCAACAAGGAAAGAGAGGTGAAATGCATGAGTTTATAGGTATGCATATAATCCCCAATTTATGAATGTGTAGAATGACTGAAGACCATACAGTTAAAAATGACATGAATTATGAATGGAAATGTGCTTTGGTGAACAGTGTAAGATATTTGGGCTTTTCCTGAACTTTTACTCTCTTGATAATAGTGAAGACCAATATTTGACAAAATATCAGAAAAATTAGACCTGCTTCCTTGTCATTTTTGGCAAAAACGGTTATGGTAAGTATCTTCATGCATTTGTAGACATGGAAATATTGTGTTGCTTTGTCCTGCTTTTAAAGACTGACTATAGCGCAAGCCAATAGCATTAGAGTGTGGGCTGTGAAAAGCATTTCATTGGTTTGACCCACTGAACAAATACGCCCCTTCACTGAACTACAAGTAGGTCATTTGTATGGTCAGTCTGAAAGAGACGAGACGTCTCATTCGTGAACGAACTGAATGTACTGGCAAGACGTTTGTTATATTTGGTAACCTCGTTTAACACATTCCAATGACATAAGGAAGCTGTTGAAACTCATAATTAATTTTGAGACTAGTATTGTTTTTTTCTTTTTTTGTATAGCTTGATAAAAATTGTGCTCAGCAGTTCACAGTATGATATGCTTTGTTGTCATTTGTGGGGTAACGCTTATGATGCTAAAAGACTGCAGTGCTGAAGTCACTTAGTAGAATTGTAAACATGCAAATTTTAATAAAGGATAGTTCAGGTCGTGAATGACTCTGTGCTTTTGGTTCAATGCAGTTACTCGTTAAAAACAGTCATTTGGTGCCATATATTGGCGCAGAGGCGTAATTTGCATAATTTGTATTGAATGCGGAATATTCCTTTAAAGGTACAGTTCACCCAAAAATAAAATTTCTGTCATCATTTATCTACCTCATGTTTTTTTCAAATACATATGACTTTCTTTCTACTGTGGACAAAAAGGAAGATGCTAGGCAGAATGTTAGCCTCACTCACCATTCAGTTTCAAAGGTGACAGGCTAACATTCTGCCTAACATCTCCTTTTGTGTTCCACGGAAGAATGAAAGTCATCTGGGTTTGCAATGGCATAATAGTGAGGTGGCAGAATTTTTATTTTGTTTGGGTCATTTGAATTACCATCACCAAAATGTCCTCGCAAATGACGGATAATGAAAGACCACCATCAGTGTGTCTTGGATGTGTGGTATGATCACTTTTTCTTTTTTCCCTTCCACAGGGCCATACTTGGTATACTGTAGTGGGTGGTGAAGGTAATGTCAAATATTATGGAAGATTATAGAGTCTTTCAAACATGTTTGTTTATTTGCCTAGTGCTCAGAGCACTCTTGCACTTAACTTCTAACAATGATGGCAGTCACAGAAGCCTCTCTCTTCAGTGGGATTAAGTGAGCATTTGCTACAGTTCGCCTGAAAACAGCCCTTTTGAACACATGTCTTAGTTATGTGCTGATGCGTGGAGTGGTTTTCAATTCCACCTAAATAATGTAGTACACATGAGGTTTATGCACAGCAACAAAGCCATATTCTTGAGAAACACTTTCAAAAGCAATTTCCGTCTTATTCTACTGCATGTAAACAGAGTAATTGTATTTGGGGAAACTCCCAGCACCAGCTGAACACAATTGTTGCACTTTTTTTTTTCTTTTTTTTTGTAGGTTGGTCACAAGATTACAATCTTAACTTTGTGTATTATTATGACGTAGCAAATGGTATGCCATGTAAGTAGAATGGGTGTATTAATAGGTTTTGGAACAGAGGGCATACTGTCCTAGCATGTGCTGTGGAGATTGTGATAGAAATATACAACGAAAGTCCTCAAAATAAACTTGCAAGTCACTGGATTGATAAGTGGAAATGCTCAATCTAAATACTAGTTCTTAAATTAACTCACAGGTCAAACCGTTGTTATTTGGGGACACTAACTCTTAAGTTACAGCCCAAGTGTTTCCTTATGGTCATTGGGGTTGCTTACATAGAAAATGGCTGGTTTCATGTGTATGGTAAAAGACCAGATGTTTGCCTTTGCGAGCCTCAACCCTAAATTTGTTGCATCTGGTGCTGGGCTGCTCTGTTTATGCCTATCTGAAAGGTTGCGATTATAGATGTTTATTCACGTCACGAGGATTTGATCACACTACAGTGTGAAACACTTCACAACCACTCATGTGAATGGGGGTCACGCAGAGTTTAAAGACCTGATGGGAAAAGCTTATTGGCTAATGGAGACATAAATATGCCCATTCATAAAGTTCTGGCAACACTTTCTTTAAAAAAATGTAAAAAATCTTTTGCAGGTGGAATATTCCACTTCATATGACCCAGTTATTTCATAATTTAACGGTGGGTAGCACGCTTACAACTTCATAGCTAGTCCAACAGCTTTAAAACAACTCAGTATGTCAGCTCATTTCGTATTAACCTAATTGTGTTATTGGTTGTGGTTGTACAGTATGTGTGTTTGTATGATTTTGTAACATCCCATAAAATGAAGTGTTTGCTTTGACAAAACATTCAGTTTCATAAACAGCAGTATACATTTATTGTCTGCAATACTGACATGTTAACAGTTACCACTGCTCATGACTGATTTAAAAAAAAAAAAAAAAAAAAAAAACAGTGGCCCCGAAAAATGCGGACACTTATGTACTCTTTTTACAGTAAGTCACACTTTAAATGTATGAGTTTTATTGCATAGATGACAAAATATCAACTCAAGTGTGATATGCAAACAAATGATGCTAGACTTTTTTCCTGTAGAGTAGCTTTCATGGGCATCGCTGCAACCTTGCTCTACAATCTTCTTGAAACATGTGGAATGCGACTTCTAAGAACCTACAGCGAGGCTGAGGACCACCAATAATTCACTGCAGTGCCTGCATCACTGTTAGGCCACACAAAGGCACGACTTCCTCCAACATTCCAATGCAATTAAAGAATCTTCTGCATGGCACATTTCACTGATCCTGAAATCTCAGGGAGAGGTGTGCGGTCCACTCACATCTGTGACTGCTACACCACATACGATCACCATGAGATAAGCTCAAATATGACACTCAGCAGATCCCACCTGGAATACAGGCTGAGGCTGCAATTATGAAACCACTTGCCCTCCGAAAGCCATCTATAATGATTTCCTAATGGAAATGACATTAAGCTCAGTGACAGACGCTGTAAAACAGAGGTAGGCTATAGAACTAAATGGAATAAAAAATGAATAAATGAAACAAAAACGACTGCTTCTAAAACATTTAGTAGTTATGTAGATCTTTTCGTAAAGAACAAAGATCAACAAAACAAAAGGTCAAACTTAATTTCACAGTTTCTAAGTTACTGTGTATTTACAGAAGTATACTAGTAAGTAATATTAAAGGAATATTCCGGGTTCAATACAAGTTAAACTCAATCGATAGCATTTGTGGCATAATGTTGATTACCACACAAAAAAACATTTTACTCGTCCCTCCTTTTCTTTAAAAAAAGCGAGGTTACAGTGAGGCACTTACAATGGATATTGTAATGGGGCCAATTTTGAGAGGGTTTAAAGGCAGAAATAAAGCTTATAATTTTATAAAAGCACTTACATACATTTTTCTGTTAAAAAAGAGCTGTAAAGTTGTTTAAAGTTAAATTTTTACAGTCGTTTTAGGGTTTGTCATTGTTACATTGTCATGGCAACTAAGAGTAAAGGTTAGTGAGCGATTTTATCACACTAAAATCATGTGAACACGTATATTGTTTATGTCTTGTGGCTTTTGAAACAGTGAGTATTTTAATGTTTATGCATGGCCCCATTCACTTCCATTTTAAATGCCTCACTGTAACCCAGATTTGCGTTTTTTTTGTTTTTTTTTTTATTTTAAGAAAAAGAGGGGAAAATCAGAATTATGTTTTGTGTTTATCAATATTATGCCACAAATGCTGTCGATTGAGCTTAATATGTATTGATCTGGAATATTCCTTCAATTAACTTGTACATACTGTGTAACTGTTTTGTGTAGCTGCATGTAAATACACTTTGTCATAATTATTACTATAGTAATTAATTTGAGTAATATGTATAGCACTGACACTGTAAAATAAAGTGTTACCAAAAAGAAAAAAAGAGGAAGGGTTTACTTGTCCAGGAAACACCTGGAAAGCAGAGATTTTTCAAATAGTGTTTGGAAAAATGTAAAAATGTAAAACCTGCTCGCAAGCCATATTTTCAATGAAATGGTTGTACCGGTTCATAAATCGATCAAAATGATTAATTTGTCTAAATCAAGATTTTAAAAAGTTCTTATTAAAAAAAATGTTTTGCCTATTTTTAAGACTTACACATTTTTATTTTTCTAACAAAATTGTAACTATATAAATTAATACAACTTTAATAATTGTACGTTTTATTAATTACATTTTGTTAAAGATTACGGAATTCAATTTGATGGAATTTTGTTATAAAATTAAAATGTGTAAACCTTAAAAAAAAGGCGAAACTATATTTTTGAGTTTACCTAGTAATCGTTAACGACTGGAAAGGTCATGAAAATTAATTGGTGAAAAGATCAAAACCCTGAAAACATCTTAAAACAAATAAAATAAAGGAAACTAACATGAATTTCAAATCAAATGTTGGGTACAACGGGGCTATTTAGTGTTTTGGCAGAAAATAAAATCAATGGAGCCTTTTACCCTGCTGAGCCTTTAGCCCCGTTGTACCCCAACACCAACATGGAAAATATATTTTCATTTTCTTTTAAAACGACATCTGAACAGAGAATTACGTGCTATTTATGCCAAAAGAGTTGTCACCAGTCAAATGCAACTCAACTTGTTTCTATTACCGTGATTTCATCACCATACATACACAGTATCATATACAGTATACATTAATGCACATATACTGTATATACTGTATATCGACCCTGTGAGGGGACGAGAGATGAGCTGGGCTCGGTAGACAAAGCCATGATTTTAAAATGATTTATTTTTCCCATTTCTCTTTCTTTTTAGCTTACATGCCAGGATGTTTTGGTGAAGAGAATTTCCTGCTTTGCTTAAGCCATCAGCCACCCCCAACCAGAACGAGCAGCACATGGTCTGAGGACACTTGACAGACGTCTCACTGTGGATGAAGAATACATTTGTAATGTAAGTAATATCTTATTCGCATATTTAAATACAGTGTATACTGTTCAAAGCATATTTGGAAATCAAATGAAAGCTAAATCCTTAATTAATGAACACACTTTTTCAAAGTAGGCCTATTTTTGGATATATTTAATGAATATTTGGCCACAGACCCCATGAATGAGTAAAGATATTACAGTTCTTCCCAAATGTTCTATTTTCCAGCTAAGTGTAACATTCTATTCGATTAAATAATTCAACCAAAACCGACTCTCTCCGGGACACGCCTCCACTCAGAGTCTCACATTTCATCCATATCAGTCATGCTCAATCTTTCTAAAATGGTGCTCCTTTTTTTTTTTATGTTAACTAACTGCTAAAACAATGTTTGCTAAACACTGCTGTGCACAGACAAACAAACTGGTGGCAGGAACTGATACAAGGGCTTCTTCTGTAATTCCTCTCAGGACTGCATTTTGAGATAAACATCATTAATAAGCTCTAAAGTGCTCAGGGGGCATGGGTGCTACTTTGCTGGGGAGTTTAGTTTACCGTAAGGCAATGAGCTGTGGCATTCTCTGCGCCTACGTCTGATACATGGCAGATGTCGATGACAAAATCAGCATTTTTATGTCGAGTGGAACCCTGCCACATACTCCAACAATAACAAATATGTACTCAAAGATGGTTTTATCCAAAATTATTTGAAATGGACGTCACGCTGTTGAGACTGATGCGGGGCCGTGCGCAATGCTAAAGACCAAAGGGAAGAAACTGAGGAAAGAGTCAACATAAAAAATGTCAAATTGGTTGAGGCCACATTTTTACAGTAATTGTTTGCTTATAGCCAATTGTTTTTGTACTTGGCTACAATTTTTCCTATATTTCATCTCCAAATTAGCTCTTAAAAGGAACCCAACAATGATAGATCTGCATGTTGTTTTATAAAAAATTGATGCGATGTACATTGCAATGCATAAACAAACTCACAGAAATCACATTTATGTCATTTATTTTCATGTAAAACTCCCGACCGAAGTCATCATTTGAGCAGATGTACCTGTCAAGCCTTTGCAATGAGAAGCACCAGATGTATTTTCAGAGATGTCTTTCACCACCTGGTGGTCCTGCGCAAGTGAGAGCAAGACATAAGCTAAGAAGGTAGGAAATCAAGATATTCTTCGCAAATCACAATGGAGTACGCACTGGTACACATGTCCCCTTAAAAAAAAAGCCATGGCAATTACGTTCAAAGTATATTTGAACAACACAAGAGTCCTGCAACATGAATAGGGCATTAACAGTGTTGACCTTGGCTCGGTTGTGGTTAATGATTTGGCCGTGGCCGGCAGCTTGATTCGCTTGTGTTTTAGCTTCAAATGCGTATTAATGAACAAAAGCAAAAACTGCAGCTCGGCTCCCAGTGGACTATGTGGTTCTAAATGGGGGGATTGTGTCTGAGTCAAGAACTTCTCCAGGGCATCAGACCTGAATGGTCCAGTAGCATGAGCCCATTTAAAAGTAATTACCAAAGCATGTTCCAGGGAATGTGTGTAGTCCTGCCATTCCATATGAATAATGGAAGAACATGTTACCATGGCTGACTTTTTCGCAGTGATTGTGTGCCGCCATGCCAAGGGAACAGAATTCGGGTGACTCATTGCATCTGGAAAAGTAAACGGAGTGCAGGACAAAAAAGCCTAATGCAAAAGTTTAAACATAAACAGCACTATTAAAATTAACCTGAAACATTTTCGGGTAGCTGGGTATTTGTGCAAAGTCAATCACATGACATGGACGGCAATCGAAAACACATCTTTGCGAGTCAGAAATACAGAGCGCACCACTACAAAAGTATCATTCACTGCCATGAAACAGTGGATGCATTTAATCGTGAACATATAAAAATAAACCACAACAAAGCAACACACATTTTGTACAAATAAAAACCTGAAATAGTTCCATTGAGTGTTTTGATTCGGAAAGGTGGGTACAAGATTTACATAGGGAACAAAAACACTGTAATTTATGAGCATGGTAAACCTTGTTAAGAATGTATATACTCTATTACCAAAATAAAATTCATGGCATGATGGTCTGAATTTTTAAAATAGCTGCTTAATAATAATAATAACAACAATAACAATAACAATAGTAATGTAACATTTTAAATTGTTGCACTTGATTTGATGAAAACAATAAAGACAAATGGTTTTGCTAAGACACAAAAAGGAACTATTGCCCGAAACTCAACAAGGCATGTTAATGATAAGTGTCCTAAGGGGCTCACAGACGGTTAAAATATTTAAAAGAAAACCTCTTGAGAATTATACAAGTATAAAAGGCTACAAACATTAATAAATTACATCACTGACACAGAAAACACTTCACAAGGTGCTAGTAAAATAACTTTGAAATCTATCAGGGGTACTTAAGCTCAAATGTAAGGCTGGTCGTAGAAACGTTCTCAAATTCTTGATTCTTTTTTATCCTTCCCCACCCCCCGACATAACTGAATCAATAATACACATGGTTTTCTGCATGTAAGGCCATATGAGTTTTAATGTTACACTGTTTATTTTGTTCTCCAGGCAACACCTTTTGTCTATTGGAACAGAACGAAACGAAAAACAATACGATGGTTAAAAAAATTCAGCTATAGTGTGTTGAACAAAAAAATAAAATAAAAAGGTAATGACTATTTCTATATCTTTATATATATATTTTGTTTGTAATTAGCAAATCTAGTAAAAATGTATAATGAAGTATTAAGGAAAAAAGGATACAAAAAGTAGTCTTTTAAAAAGCTATGTACAGGCTACATTCTACATACTGTACTGTGAAGCAATATAAATGCATATTTCATTCTAGGGGACCTGGTGCTGCCTGTAACACAAAAAGAAGTGAGAAAGTATCCCCGTGTAGTGTAATGTCATGGATGAGGCTTATCACCAGTGCTTAGATCCCACTTACGTAGTGTTGCATTTTTTGCGAGTGTTTTTTTAACATAGAATAGAACCGTAATAAGAGCTACACTGTCAAACAATAACAGGATGACATAAAATGAGTCAATGTTTAAAAACAAAAATTAGAAATAAAAGATTACAGATTTACTATGACATTGTAATTCATGGGATAAACTTAACTGCTAGAAAAGCCAGGGGAAATTATGAGATATTTCAGATTCGATATGCATGTAATGATTTGTCAAAATATGCAATAAAAACAGATTTTTTCCTATATTTGTAAAAACTGTGTTATTAAAAGAAAAGAAAAAAGAAAAACAGCCATTCAATGAAGAGCTACAGTTGTCTTTTTAATAGTAGCAGTTTGATATTTAACATTACGTACAATATCATTTCATTTTTGTGCTTCACTGATGTTTTGTAAGTGCCTTCTGGCTTTTCTACCTACGAGATGTACAAGTATAATAGGTTAATAAATATTATCCGTGATAGTGCTTAGCAAACAGAAAAGTACTCTGTTTTTTGTTTTGTTTTTATTATTGTCCCATGTAGGTAGTAATGCATATAAAAGATGTTTTTTGGCTTAAGGAAAGTAAGTTTCAAATGAGGGGGTATTAAAATCACCTGGGCAGTTATTGTAAAAATCGTCCTCTCTTTAGTAATACCTATTAAAAAAAAGACAATGATAAGCCACATCCAAAAAGCAGTAATGAACTTCATGTTTGCAACCCCAAACCAACCCCCTCCAAAACAATGCATGCAACCGGACACATGCAAGGGATACTTTCTTTATCTTGGAATGACTGCTATGTACTGTATCTTATAATATATTAGCAACCCCTGATAAACTGATAACCGTAGTAAAACAAGACAAATTCTTCTTACAAAATATTAATAGCAGGTATTCTGTACATTTGTCATATCTGAAAGTTAGAAAGTAAAAGAAAAGGCAAAAACCTATCTGAGCTATGTTCTTCTTAGAAATTGAAAATGTGTGGGATTCCTCTCGCGTTTCAGTTCTCACTGCTCTCATCCCAGCTCACCGGGGGAGGGTGGGCTCAGGTCAGGCTAGTCCACGGGGTCCATACACTTCAGGAGAAAGTCTCGAGCGCCCCTTTGTCCATGTTACAGCAGCAGCTTGCCATTACGATGAATCTTTAAGATTTTTCCAAGTCTCTGTTTGGCCGTTGCCATTCCTTTCTTTAGCCGCTTGGCTGTGGCCGAGAGAACAAATCGAAATGGTTAGCATCTGCAGCAACAACATTAGAGATTGACTGATATAATTTGTTAAAGACCGATCCGGTTTATTTTTGTGCTTAAGTGTCCGATAACCGATATGCATAACCGATTTTTTAAATTGTTTTATTTCTGCTTTTAGGTACAATAAAAACGTAATTATCACTAACGTCTGAAGGTGACCTGCTTTACAAATCACCAGTAATTTTGTGCACAAAGTAATATTGTGTCTACAAAGAATTAATTTAACTCATTTTAGTTGCAGTATACACTTTTGCAAAGCCCCTAGCTTAATTAATATTTAAGAGTAAAGTCTGTCTAACTTTATTGGTAAACCTGATATTAAACAGCCAATAAATGATTAAAGGAATATTCTGGGTTCAATACAAGTTAAGCTCAATAGACAGCATTTGTGGCATAATGTTGATTGCCTCAAAAATTAGTTTGGATTTACCCCTCCTTTTCTTTAAAAAAAGCAATAATCTACCACCCCTGGAGTCGTGAGTTCAAGTCCAGGGTGTGCTGAGTGACTCCAGCCAGGTCTCCTAAGCAACCAAATTGGCCCGGTTGCTAAGGAAGGTAGAGTCACATGGGGTAACCTCATTGTGGTCGCGATAAGGGGTCCTCGCTCTCAATGGGGCGCGTGGTAAATTGTGCGTGGATCGTGGAGAGTTGCATGAGCCTCCACATGCTGTGAGTCTCCGCGGTGTCATGCACAGCGAGCTACGTGATAAAATGCGCAGATTGACTGTCTCAGAAGCGGAGGCAACTGAGACTTGTTCTCCGCCACCCGAATTGAGGTGAGTAACTGCGCCACCACAAGGACCTACTAAGTAGTGGGAATTGGGCATTCCAAATTGGGAGAAAATGGGGATTAAAAAAAAATGTAATAATAAAAGCAATAATCTGGGTTACAGTGTGGCACTTACAATGGAAGATGTTAAAATACTCACTTTTTCAAAAGTATAGCCACAAGACATAAACAATATGTGTGTTAACATGATTTTAGTTTGATAAAATCACTTACTAACAGTTTCTGTGTAAAGTTATAGCCAATTTTACAACTTTGTTGCCATGACAATGTAATGTCAACAAACCCTAAAACAACTTTACAGCTCAAATAATACATGGGTTTTAACAGAAGAATTAATGCAAGTGCTTTCAAGCTTACATTTCTGCCTTTAAACCCTCCAAAATTGGCTCCATTCACTTCTATTTTAAGTGCCTCACTGTAATCTTGATTTTGCCTTTTTAAAGAAAAGAAGGGACGAGTCAAAAAATTTTTTTGTGGTAATCCACATGTGGTAATTATGCCACAAATGCTGACGATTGAGCTTAACTTGTATTGAACCCGTAATATTCCTTTAAGTGAAAAAGTGTAAATATCGGTTAAAAATATCGGTCAAACCGATTATCGGTCTATCTCTAAACAAAATCGCATCAATTTGCGTCAGTACATTATTAAAGCAACAGCTGTGTCAATAAATTATTACATTAAAACTAGATTTGCATTTTCTGAAGGAAATACTAGTTCTTGGAAGATAAGACAAGACAAGTGTTTTTTAAGTTTTAGGCTTTGGTTTTGTGTAAATAGCTGGGTTTCCATCCATGTATTTTTATGCACATTTTGGGATATTGTATAACAACTGCTGGATGGATGAACCAAGATGGGAATAAAATATCCAAAATGCGCATCAAAAATGTATACGCTCGCTTGAGGTGGATACATTATTTATTAGTAAGAAGAAATGCGCATTAACTATGATGGAAACACATTTACTGAAAAAAAAAACACCTATTTAATTAATTGGGAATATGAGATGCACATCAAAAATGTCACGTGACTGAATAACTCGTTCACAACTGGACTAACCAGTGGACCAATCATTGTTCCTGAACTGTTACTCTGGTCATCCTGAAATAATGGTGTCCTGAAAATCCAAAGCCTGCAAAGAGTTCGCAAAGCAAATAAGTCAAATACAAACTTGAACTGCGCCAAAGAGCAAGTTCATTGACACATTTGAAAAATATCTTATAGATCCACATGGTGAAGTCATAAGGCAATTCATCAGAAGTGATGACTTTGTTATTTTTAACACATGGGATGGAAACGCAACTTTATTCGTACATTGTTTTTGTAATATTATGGTTTTTCGCATAAATTACATTTGCAACTTGGATGAAAACATAGCTAATGAAACGCTGCATCAGAGCCGCTTTACCGTTTAGCAGCGTTTCCATCCAATGTGTTTGAGAGATCAAAATCATGACGTCTGGGGAAGCTGACATAAAATAGAAATGAAAATGCAATATATTCATTATAATGAATTACTTGGGGTTTAAAACACGCAGAGAAAATGCTCCGATGAACTTCATGTTTGCTGGTGTTCAGCGGCAGATGCCTTATGTCTGAGAGCGAACATACTGTATTCGGTAAATGTGTTTCCATCGTTTATGTGCATGCCTTTTTATCAAACAAAAAAATGATCTGCCTCAAGTGAGCATATACTTTTTTTCTAACTTTTAGACTTTTATTCAAATCTTGGTGTTTCCATCCAGCATTTTTTTTGCAATATCCCAAAATTTGCATAAAATATGTGATGGATGGAAACCCAGCAAATTATGTCTTCTATTTTGGTTATATTTTGAATTGTGTACATTCTAGCAATTATATCTAAACTACATTCTATCGTTCTATCAATTACTCAATGGTAATTTATCAGCTAAAATTTCTTAAAAACGTTTACAAAGCCTAAATCAGACAGAACAACTTAGGCTGAAATTGTCTGCAAAACAAACTTTGAATAGAATCTGTACGTTAAGCGGTTCGGGCTGCATTAATTGCAAAAGTTTAATACTTAGGGTTGGAGATTTAGAAAATCCCTAACCAGAGCATTTGAGGAATATCAACACAGTGCTGCCTTATAAGCACTGTAAAAATAAATGCTCAATAAGAAGGATCCTCATCAAGCTTTCTCATTTGGCCAACTCACCCTTGGCGTCTGTCGAGTTCCCACGTTCGACTTTAGCTGGTGGGATAGATGAGGTGTTCTGAGACGATGATGATGAGGAAGGCCGCCTCTGGCTGAGGAAGACTCCGGGAGCCATGGGTTGCGAGCCGCCAGCAGTCTTGGCCGTTCCAGTGCTGTACTCGTGGTCAGCCAGGTTGCTCTCAGAGTCCGGGGTGGGTTCTGGAGAGCTGCTGTCCTGAGAGAGTTTGTGGGGTTCCTCTACAGCCATGGGCTTCTTTTTGGTACTCTTTTTCTTCTTCTTGATCTTCTGCTCCTCCTGTAAGCAAGAAGTTCCAAATTTAGTTGATTCACCTTGCTTGAGTGAGTGCTGAAATCGAATTCAGTCTAGAACAAACACATTTATGATAATGGAAACTATTAGAGTGGTCATAACCATAACTGTATCTGCTACTGGAAAAAGGGAGTTCTAATATAAATTCATTAATTATGTCAGTTCATAATAACTGTCAACTGAATCAGGGTTTTCAGTGGCTGACTGAAACGCACTGTTAATCACATGGGGACAATTATTGGTCAATCCAAGTAATAATCTTAAAATATCAGCCGATTATATATTTATATTGTCAAATGGCGATATATAGGTCTATCACAATTTCTGATATCTGATATTTCTACATTCATATGTGTAAATTATATTGCGTAACAATGGAATTTTGAATTAATGAACTGCATCACGATGAACGTATAGCGTTAACCTGATGAGATAATTTAGCTGCTGCAGCTGCCAGTCCTGTCTCTATAGATGCCACTCGTGCCCCCTCTCGAGCTGGTCTTTCCTGTCGTGGTACTGTGGGCCCAACTCGTGCTGCAACAAAACAAATATAATGTATACTGTTTATAGTGATTACATTTACTTACTTTATACTCCGATTCCCACCTGCTGAAATGAAAAACCTGGAGTGAATTTCCAGTACCTGTCGGACTGTATGGAGTGTCATCTGTGTTTTTCCTTTTTTTTGATCTGGATTTGAAAATGGGGTTGTCCTCTTCAGATTCCAGAGATGGATAAACTAAAATGAATAAAGTCATTCAGGAGAAAAAGACACACGTATCATTTACAAGGCATGGGAATCTTGAGGAATTTGACGATTCTGGTACCAATTTTGTCTTGATTCCAATTAAAGTTTCTGATTGCATTAACAATTATTTTAATCATTTTGAAGAAGCATTTCCCATAAATGTAACACTATACAATGTACTGTATATATATATATATATATATATATATATATATATATATATATATATATATATATATACACACACTATATACAGTATATATAAGTTCCAAGTTCAACTTTCCAACTCGTCCCTCCTTTACTTAAAAAAAAGCAAAAATCGAGATTACAGTGAGGCACTTACAATGGAAGTCAATGGGGCCAATTTCTGGAAGATTTAAAGGTAGAAACATTCATTCTTTTGTTAAAACGTATGTATTATATGAGCTGTAACATTCTTTAAATTGTCATTTTTACAGTTATTTTTTTTAGGGTTTATGACGTTGCATTGTCATGGTGGCGTGGTTCTCAATCCGGGTGGCGGAGGACAAGTCTCAGTTGCCTCCACTTCTGAGACAGTCAATCAGTGCATCTTATCATGTGGCTCGTTGTGCATGACACCACGGAGACTCACAGCATGTGGAGGCTCATGCTACTCTCCACGATCCACGCACAACTTACCACGCGCCCCATTGAGAGCGGGAACCACTAACTGCGACCACGAGGAGGTTACCCCATGTGACTCTACCCTCCCTAGCAACCGGGCCAATTTGGTTGCTTAGGAGACCTGGCTGGAGTCACTCAGCACACCCTGGATTCGAACTCGTGACTCGAGCATCAATACTCGCTGAGCTATCCAGGCCCCCCATTCACTTACATTTACATTTATGCATTTGGCAGATGCTTTTATACAAAGCGACTTACAGTGCACTTATTACAGGGACAATCCCCTCGGAGCAACCTGGAGTTAAGTGCCTTGCTCAAGGACACAATGGTGGTGGCAACCTTCTGATTACCAGCCCACTATGCCACCACCACTTCCATTTTAAGTGCCTCACTGTAACTCAGATTTTTGCTTTTTTTTTTTTTTTTTTTTTTTTAAGGAGGGACGTGTCAAAATTTATTTTAGTGCTAATCAACAATATGCCACAACTGCTGTCGATTGAAATTAATTTAAATTTAACCCGGAATATTCCTTTAAGTTTTGGAGTTTGATTTCAGTCTGTTCATATTTGCTGTAATTGTCACATATTGCTATATGCATATTCTTGTAAGTCCCTCAAAAAATCCTCTACGAAAAGACGTAAATGTAAAATCACAAAGCACATTCATTTAAACAGATTTTACATGAGAAACCACCCTGTTTTTGCACTTCATAAACTTCATTGCTAAGTATTTTCTCATGGATGCCAGCTGTTCTTTGCCCTGCCTCGGCCTGCATGCACCTAGTTCCTTTGAACTCAACCACTCAGGAACATGCAATTTCCAACAATTAAATTATCAAGAACAAAAAAAAAAATGTTTACAGAAAGGAGGAATGCTCGTGTGCTTGATATAATGCTCTCTTAGTGTGAGTCTGAATGGGAATGTGCGTGCTAGTAATGACTAATTAGGGGATCAGATCAAAAAGCATTTAAAACAACAGTTTAGAACTCATGCTAATGGATTATTAACAGGCTACTAACGGTCTTGCTGTTCTTGGAAGGGGTTCACAAAAAAAAGCTTGCAGCTAAAAAAGGAACTCATTGGAACCACTCAAAAAGCCAGGATTCTTGAGAGTAAACACGCTTATCACTTGCCTTGAGTGAGTTCAAATCAAACTCTAATCAGAAAATTGATAGAGCAAATTTTCAGTGTTTTGCTTTGCTCTAGGGGCACCTGGGCACTTGCAAGTCATGAAACATCCTTGACAAATTGTTTTAGAGGAACTAATTGGTCTTGATAATAGCACAAGCAAGCTGTCCAAGATGAAGGTAAGAGAGGACCGCAATCTGTTTTCCAAATGGGATCTTAAAGAAACAGTTCACCCAAATAAAATAAAACATTCTATCATTTACTCACCCTCATGTTGTTCCAAACTCATTTAAAGATCATGCCCACGTTTTTCCATACAATGAATAAGGACAGTCAAGCTCCAAAATAACAAAAAAGCACCATAAAAGTTGTCCAAACAACTTGTGGACTATATTCCAAGTCTTCTGAAGTCATACGACAGCTTTGTGTGAGAAACAGACCAAAATTTAAGTAATTATTCACTGACAATCTTCCCACCAGAAGGCTCTTTACTCAAGAAACGATGCGACCAGATCAGTGAGTTGATTAATTCAGACTGGTTTTGTAAACCAGATCAACCGATTCATCGAAAACATCTGATTTAAAAGTTCATGAATAACGTAACCACTTCTCTCATGAACTGAAATTTCAGTCTGTTCATTACACAAAGCTATCGTATTGCTTCAGAACACTTGGAATATAGAGCACAAGTTATATAGACTACGTTTATCATACATTTATGGTGGATTGAAAAATTAAAAGAGTGGCCAGTTCATTATCCTAAATTTCATCTTTGTGTTCCATGGAACAGAGAAAGTCATATGGGTTTGAAACAACATGGGGGGATTAAATGATGACAGAATTTTCATTTTTATGTAAACTATCCCTTCAAGCACAGTAAAAGAATCAATGGTACCATTCCCATGATTGAATAACCTACCATAATCGGAATCCTTAAAGCAAGCATCCAAGTGGTCCTGGTCATCATCGAACATGTCGGAACTGTCCAAACTGCTGCTCTTTTGTGTCTTCTTGGGCAAACGTTTGGCCGGTCGTTTGCTGTTGCCGCCTCCTCCAGCTGCGCCACTCAGCTTTTTGTTGGCCGCACTGCTATGGGAGTTGTTCTTAGCCTGGCTGTTGCTCCAGGTGGGTTGCAAACACGAGTCTGACGACTGCAGGTTAGCCATGGACAACATGCCCTGGATGGCCTCCTGTGTACTGGGGGATGCAGGTGGCTGACTGTAAGTTCATCAATGAGAAATACACAACACACACACATATTACTCTGTCAGTGTCAGTGAGAATGAGAAGCTAATCGAAATTTAGGGAGTGAGTCGAGGTGGTCGGAAGAAGATGGGGATGGACACTTATGCTGCGTTCCATTCAACTGGAAAGACAAATTCACTAAACAGTTGCAGCACTTCTGTACGTGGTACTTCATCCGCACCCGCGATCTAGTTTAAGCAGGCACAATCAGTGTTGTGTCTTGAGTATTTAAAGTAAGTAATATTCAACCCTTTTCGTGCAAACATGCCTCCTTTCTATGTAAATTAGGCTTATTATACAGTAGATTGCTGTTTGCCTGGCACCATAAACATCGTGCTATTACCGCCCGAGGAAAGCAGGCGGTAAACCTAATTTTATTTAAAAGAAATGTTTGTGTGCAAAAGCCGAATATAATTTATAAATCACGAATTTTTGTTTTTATTTGCGTTTTTCATACTGTCCCAACTTTTTCGGAATTGGGGTTGTATATTCAAACAAACTTTTAACATGTTAAAGAAATGATTCAGGTGTCTGGATCACAGTAGAGGGACGCTGGACAGTCCCGCTAGAATGTTTCAGATCGTGGTGGTCTGCTGCTTTCTCCACTATATAACACTCAGCACTGGCCCGCAAGATCAGAATTGCACATGCAAATTGCATTCAGAACAGATTTTGTAGGTGTGTTTATACCGTTGCGCTAAATCGGGCGCTAAAGCAGTGCATGCAAATAAAAAGCATTTTTACCAGAAGGAATTCTTTCTTGGTGAATTCACCCCAGAATTTCCACATTTCAACTTGGAAAAGTGCAACAGAATGTTACTTGAAGTCCGACTTCCAACTTAGAAACTCGTGCCGAAACTCTGATTTTGCCTCTGCATCTGAGACCGTCAACCCACACACCTATCACGTGGCTTGTTGAGCGCGTTACCACGAAGACATAGTGCGTGTGGAGGCTTCACGCTATTCTCCGCGGCATCCACACAAAACTCACCACGCACCCCACCGAGAGCGAACCACATTATAGCAACCACGAGGAGGTTACCCCATGTGACTCTACCCTCCCTAGCAACCGGGCCAATTTGGTCGCTTAGGAGACCTGGCTGGAGTCACTCAGCACGCCCTGGATTCGAACTCGCGTCTCCAGGTGTGGTAATCAGCATCTTTACTTGCTGAGCTACCCAGGCCCCCCTGTCTGAGCTATTTTTAATTGTTGGTTTTTGTACTGAGTCAGACAGACGCTTTTGGAGCGCCTCACTTTGGTTGTGTCACGTTTCACTAGTTTTCAGCATCTATAGTCATAAGTACTGTGTTTTTTTAGGATGCTGTGACAAGTTAAATGTAGTTTAAAACATTGAAAAATATGTCTCGAGATTCTTTTGTGCTCAGTCCAGCTGTTTTTGACTGCAAAAGCATGTCTTCAGAAGGCTGTGCTGCCTGTTGCTCTTGTTGGTTTGTTGAGATGTGTTGCCTGTACAGCTGGAGCTGACTGACCCTACTGCCACAAAAAAGTGGTACATCAAACTTGAATAGCTCCGATGGTAGGAACATTCCCAATTATGTAATACACATACAGATCGGGGGTAAAAAAAAATTGTATGCGTTATTTTTTATATAATCACACTAAATTAACATGTTAAAACAACAGCCCTAATGATAATATACCTTGTTTGGCAAAAGCTTGTAGAGTCAGAGGTTTAAAACACGGTAAATGATCCTCTCTATTGATAATTGTACACCTGCAGAACCTAGCACTGTAAAGCCTTGTTTAACCTCCGCAATTTGGTTGCTAGCAGACCTTTTCTTTTGACTTTGTATTGTGCCTTCATACGTCATCGCCCAAGTGTCAGGCAATGGAACGCCTTTATGGTCGGAAGTCGGAGCTATCAAGCAGCAATCCCACATCCGACTTTGATTGGAACGCAGCATTAAACCACCATAAAAACGGTTGACGTCAATCATGGCGAAAGAGCTTTTCCACTGCAGCCGATGTAAGCCATTGTTGTGGGGACTTCTAAGGCAACCAGTTTTGTTTATAATTACATGTAATCAGCCAAAACTAAACACCTAATGCCAATGGGTGGGCCTGGTCAACCAACATGAAAATCAGTTTAGATTCAATGCAAAAGGCGACAGCAAAAGCTAACTACATTTACTCTCTGCCTCCATTCAAACTGAAGCTTTACTCACCCAAAATTGACAATTCTGTTATTTTATATTTTCTTTCATGCCATTTCAAATTGTATCTTTACATTTTTTTGGAACACAAGAATTTTGAATTCTTATCCACTGCGTCATGAACGAAACACCATTGGTTTTTGCGTATGTAGTAACCAAACATGAATCACCATTTTTAGTTCTGGATGGGGAAGTGGGTGAGATTAATATGCACCGCGAATTTGGTGTACAGGAAGATTATCAATGAATAAAGATTTACATTTTTTCTGTTCCTTACACAAAGCTATTGAATAGTTTCAGAGGACTTGGAATATAGTGCGTGAATCGTACGTACTACTTTTACGATGCATTTTTGGAGCTTGACAAACATGGTCACTGTCAAGAATATACTATATAAAGATCTCCACGAAGATTTTACTTTTGGAATGACATTAGGCTAAACGATGACAGAATTAAAATATTTGGGTAAACTATTCCTTGAAAGCCAAGCACAAGCCATCTGTTCTCTTTTTATAATTCTATCTGGTCATAAGATAAACTACCAGTTTGCGCATCTCATTCTTGCTTTACTGATTTACCTGCTGCTAAAGGCCGAAACATACTCCACACAAGTATGCGAACGCTTGGCCAACGCATGGCCTACGCGTGGTCCCATAGTAACATACTTTACGTGTGCTCTTGCATTGCTCTGGTGGTTTCAAACCTCACACCACAAGAGGGCGATAGAGTTTTTTTGGGCGCAACGAAACTGAATCACGAAAATTTGACTCTGTGGTCCAGTGTTTTATGAAGTCAAAAAGCCAACCCAACATGTCCAAAATGACTGGATATCCATTGCTAGTTGTGGCATCTCCGCTGCAGACGCCTTTCCATTTCTTCGTGGCTCGGACAAATCGGTCCTGCAGTTGTTTCCATTTTCTCTTTACATTGTCATTATCAGAATTTAGGGAAGCTGCAATTTCTTGCCAAGCATTTTCAATCGCTGTTTTATTTGAATGGAGAGGGGACAAGGGGTTGAAATATGTTTGTATAATGTAACTTGTTCGGCAAGACTCTCCTCATATTGCTGTTCCGCCATGACAGTTGTTGACCGAAAACAGAATGCAGTGTGTACTTGCGTTGGGTTATGAATTGAGTGCTGACACATTTCACTACGCAACGACACGTGGAATCGAGCTTGCGTAGCAAGGTGTGTCTGCGTTTGCGTACTTGCGTGAAGTATGTTTGGGCCTTAAGAGTTGACTTTCCAACATTTTTACAAAATACGTTTATTCCTTCTTCATATAAATCTCTTAGATCTTTTCATTTTAGAAGAAGATTCTTCCTCGTGAACTAAAGCGCTTATTGTGTCAACATCTGCTTTCAAGCTCGAGGTAACCAGCAGAAAAATTATGATTCAGCTCGTGCAGATTACCACCTATTAAGTGATTAACCAGTGAGGTGGAACAATGATTCAAGAGCTTGTTTAATGTGGTCGTAGCTGACTAGAGGCATTTCCTCCCCACAGTGCTGCAGTCATATGTCGGTTTAAAAGCACTAAAAAAAAATAATAATAATAATTTGAGAAATTAACATATTTTAGCTATGTTTTCTTTCCTTTTTTGTCTTTGAGCTGATTTGCAGTTTTCAGCGCAGTGGAAACAGACCATCAAAAAAGTGCCCAAAACAGCAAACAGTAAAATGAAGAGGAATGGCCTGCAGCATTTACTGTATTTGACAAATTAATAGTGCAGGGGGATTAAACAAATAATGCTCGTACATGTAAACGGCTGACAAAGAACCGTGCAAACCATTACTTTCGCCATTGTTCAAGAAACGCCCGCATAGGAATTGTTTACACTGTGCAGTTTTAGAGCTTACAGTTAAGATAGAAATATTATGTGTTTCAGATCTTTTTTTTGTGTCAGTAACACACATGGTATAAACTGTTCACCATGGCAGTTTGTCAAAAGACAAAACATCCCTAAATTACATAGTCTGTCAAATTAGTGTCGAATATACCAGATGAATCACAAAAACATTTATGGGTCTAGCAATATTTCTGAGCTCAAACTCTGCAAAGTTTCCATCGGTGTCTCAACCTTATGGGCAGCTGATTCTACCGTGCAAAAGCTAAACGCAGTAACTACACATTTCGTCAAAATTGAGGTATGACCAAAATCAGGTCCCTTAAGGGGTAAGAAAGGGCATCTATTCCTATTATTCCTATTAGGGCTGGGTATTGATACAGATTTCCTGATTCAATTCGATTCCGATTCGACCGATTCATATGGGTATATTTCGGTTACATTTTCCATTTTGTTTTGAATTAATTCTCTCTCAGCTAATGCTGTTAATTATAAAGGGACGTTCCTGGTAACTCTATGTAAAATGCGAAAATATACATTTTACAAATTATATGTATTATTAGTTTTTCATCACATTGGTCACATTTTAGCTTTTGAAAAATGTTCAATTTCAGTGTTTTCCATCAACAAATGTCTTGAAATTGCATACATTATATTGCATATATTTTTTTGTTTTGTTTTACATGCATCGTTTGCCCAATTTAAAAGTATTTACATTGATATGTAGAACACGTGCTAAACAGGTACTGTTTCTTTAAGACTACCGACATCAGCCAGTGAGTGCATATTACTGAGAGAGGATGCATTTCTTAAGCGCATCCGTGTTATGTGTGATTCGAATTTAATTGTTTCTTTTTTTATTTCAACAACAGACTGTGAATAACAGAGAGAGTAGTAAAAAACTTCATTCAATAACAAATGGATTGTGTGGACTTCGACAAAGAGTGAGTCAAACCAAACGCTTACTTTCAACACGCAGTGAAAGGATCTCAGTGCTTAACCTTCTTCGCCACTATCCTACTCAAAAACTGGTGAGTGAAATCTGAAAGTTTACCAGTCAGTGGCTAATCACAAACATTCTAAGTGCCAAATTTGGTCGCATATGCCAGTGATTTACTAGCTTTGTATAGGGTTGCCACACAGAGTAAAAGATCAATCTTGGGATGTAAGAATCGATACTGAGATCATTCAAATGAACATTGTGATGCATTGGAAAATCTATATTTTAACCTAGTCCTATTTTCTATGAATGTGCACCACTATCGCTTTGCTAAAAATTTTCTGCACCACTCATATACTTTTCCACTAAATTCAGCTCAAATCCAAACCTTCATAAATTATTATCAAGGGACACTTATTAACGACTTACTGTAATTCTAGGCTAGAATATACATTGTGTACTGGCATATGCAATTTGTCATTAAAAAGATTTTTGTGCTTTGAAACCTTGAATAAAGCCTAGGCTACATATAGAGAAATTGCATAATAAACGTCGCACATTCTAATCTTTACATTTGCGCAATTTTTTAACACACCGACCTGCAAACTAATCGACGATTGAAAACAGGTCTGTGAGGGATTCATATGTCATACATCTAAATGTTCTAGATCATGTCTAATTATCACAACCCATGTTTTCTGTAGTTTTTTGTCAACTGTATTTGTTTTGTTTTTTACGGTTCAGCAGCTGAAGATCAACGCGAAGATATTAAACAGACTGTGCTTCTACTCTAAGCCTAATTTACAATCATGAAAAATGTAATATGGCGCCTAATATGCTGAATTAGGTCTATTTTTCTTGGCTTCATGACCGTGTCTTCATACAAATGCAAGAGTTACATGGAATTGCAAATGAAGACTGCTTCAAGTGTTTGAAGAATATGGACAACAGTCATCTGTGTACCTGTTGTTACTGTAGTCAATGCCGCCCACTTGTTTGCTGGCCTGTAGTAGGTCGAGAATGCCAGCTGAACTGCCCCCTTTCTTCTTAGAGACCTTGGAATTACGACCTTTGACCTCTGTCTTGGCCTCCGTGTCTATGTGGAGCGATTCTTCATCGGACGAATCAGGACTCTGAAATGAGAATGGATGTATTCTGATATCGTCGTCAGTGTTTTCACTCTGTTTGCCCAGAAAAGAAAGACTGTAAATGTTAAATGCATTTACCTGCTAAAAGTGAATTTTGCCAACATTTTGGAGTACACAAGCATTTGGGTGGCCTCAAATCCAACAAACATGGACTAACAGCCACAAAACTCTCATTTTCATGGGGTCTTATATATCAAAACATACAGAAGTAGCTGGTTTTTGTCACTTTCCAAAGAAAAATGGTCTGCATCATTTTCAGGGCAAAATACAGTCTTTCGAATACACCCTGGGCTCAACACATGTACTGGTACTATCAAAAGTTGATTCTTTTTTTTTGGGGATATCCTAGAAATCTCCTGTACATGGAACTTTAAGGTCACGTTAAGGCTCGTGTAACCTCTCACACAGTTTGTATGTGGGCCTCTGCCGTGATTAACTTTCTCACTCTCATTTGATTCACTCTGCAGTTATTTCCTTCATCAGTTTTGGGGTGATACTTGGCTCCGTCTCGCAGCTTTTTCTCTTTGATTTGTGCCGTATGTTATTCTAAGTCGGGACATTATGGGTGAATTATCGCAAGCTGAGAACATCAGCTCTGCGTTGGGAAATTGAAAGCCTACACGTGATCTCTACGGATATATGAAACAATCTTTTAAATGCATCCAGAAGGAATTAATCAGCTACTTTGTGAAATAAAGATTGCCGATTTGGATTTCGTCCCAATTTTTTTCTGTTTATTGTCCATCATTCTTTTAATGTTATTACAATTCTCTGATCAAAGTGAAATATTCTTGATGTTCTGTCAATGATACCACTGGATTGGTTGCCATGCTTACCTTTATGACCGACGATTGTAACTTTGGCTTTTTTGATGGCTGAATGGGCTCTTTGATGTTTGATAAAACTGTAAAATAAACATCAGATGTTCAACATTATCCTTATGCACAGCATGAAATGAAAGATTTATTATTAATCAGTTAAAAGGCTAGTGTGTCTATTAAAGGCAGGCCCACACGGAATCTGCGACCGCAGATTTCCACAAAATTTGAACGCCCGTCATTCAAAAACATCTATGTTTATTGTGGTGAATTGTGTAATTTTCTTTTAGTTAAATATTTTCTCCTATGCCAATTTAATATGCAGAGTCAACTATAAGTAAACCACTCGTGGGTAATAATTGTGGTGTTTCAAAACATTGCTCGACACGCAACATTGACTCCAGTGGTATGAATTTGGTGATGGACTATCTGTTTGTCCAGCCAATGCAGTCTGGGAGTGCTTAGGCAACATTATTTTTCCAACTCCATTTGGTGTTGCTAGTGGCACAGAAATTACACACTTCACCTTTAAATATTTTGACACATTTGATAATGCTTTCAGCTACTAATAAAAGTGTAGTACTCTGCTTAACACATTTTACAATGTTCATATCAATTCCACAGATTTCTCCCCAAAATCAGTGCAGAAAATGCAGATTCCACCTGGGCCTGATTATGGAGTATGTAATTATTTTTTGATTCCCTTTTCATGTCACTTAAGTTTTGTTTTATTTAAATAGAAAACCATCCCGGCCCAGATCACATGTCATAAAACCTTACAGGAAAACTCTCTTTTGACTGCATTCTTTTTTCTCCGGATTGGGAATTCATCAATCTTAAGCTCCCCTTCATCTGAAACATACTCGTACTCGTCTTTCACAGGCTTGGGCTTTTCTTCCTTAATGTTTTGTATTGAACCAAAAACACTGGAGTTGGTCTGGGGCTTGAGTGTCTTTGATCTGAGAAAACCAGATGATAGAAGAGCACATTAGTTTGTCATCAGAAAAGGCAATTCTTTGAGAAGACAATTTGGTGTGTATAAACTAGGGCTGTCAATCGATTCAAATTTTTAAGTGAATTAAATTAAATTTATCGCATTTATAAATATTTGCTGAGAAAACCCCTTTAATAACAATAATTCAATACATAATGATTAAATAATTATAAATAGTTCATTTTTAATAATTAAAAATATATTATAAATACAATAATTAAGATAATTAAAATGCATTACATTATTGTGGCAGATGAGTAAATCATTGATAAAACAATTAAAAATGTGGCATTAGAAGGCATTATTGAATTTGATTATTAAGTAATTATAAGTTTATAAAAAATACAAGGAATTTACCATGGTGCAGATGTTGACAATATAGACAACAACAACAACAATAACCACATCAAAAACATTATATGATTTATTTTCATATTATTGAAAATAAGCCTATCATTGGTCTACAGTCCACAGCAATCCATTTTGCAATTTAATTCGTCAATCTGTAAGAGATTTTTCAAAGGATGTTTCATAGTACACATGCATCACGTCATAAACACAGCGGTTTAAGGCTGTCAAGTAAACGTAGTTTGAAACTTGTCTTGTGTTCCCCGCGTTTGGAATTACGCTCTATTCAGCTGTATTTAAATGCAAGAATGCACCCTCATCTTGTGCTCTCATGAGTGTTGAGGAAGCCTGAGTGCGGTTTGCTGTCTGTACAGCTGCATGTTGCCTATACAGCTGGAGTTTCGCTTACTGCTCCCTGCTGAAAACAGGTGGTACATAAAGCGTCAATTGCTCTGAAGGTAGGATGGAATTTTCCACATTACAATCCGGGGACATGACTAATTGAGTTAATGTTTTTAACACATTATTTTTTTATTTAAATAACTGCACTAAATTAATGTGTTAAATCGACAGCCCTAGTGAAAGCAGAAAATCGTTATAATGGATGCATAAAATAGTAACTTTAAAATGACTGTGTTAACATTAGGGATTTTGTTTTATTTTGAGTCATCAGATTCAAAAATAATTCTCAATGCATCTCAATTTATCAACAACAGCATCGGAGTGCAAATCTTTGGCGAGTTAAGGTAGCTTGTTGTCAAATTCTGAGTAAAGAATCCTCATAATAGCCGTACTAAAATATGTCTGCTCAAACACTTACGTGATCATGATCTTTTGTTGTATATACTGTTTGCCACTGCGTACGCACCCTCAGCATGCACATAGTGCTTCTCTGTAATGTTTTGTCATGGGTATGCTTTTTCAATAAACACAATGGTCAATAATTACTCAGGCTTGACAAAGCCAACATACTGGTATTCTACAGACATGGTTTACGGTTCTTCCAAAATCCCTAAACCAAGATCAAAATTATCAAGATTATCTCCTACAGCTTTTAAGATACATCCTCCAAACTTTGCACAGACCTTCAGGCTGTTCTGAATTTTTATGGTAAATCTTTTCTAACTGATCGGAATTAATTTTCGCACAGCGGATGATCAAAAAAAAAAAAAAAAAAAATCCCACAGACTTTGATGGAATGTTCAAATGAGCCAACAGAATGTTCGTTGTCTATCACCATGTCAACACTGGGCACATCCGTTGACGCAACGCAACGGCTTGAGGCTGTCTATATACTGGATGCGTTGACACGAACGTTCTAAACCGCTTAATTTGTGTAGTAGCACCAGTGTGTGCAGCGCAAATTGGAACGCGACACCCATTTATTGACCGCTGAAGTCAGAAGTTTAAATACACCTTAGACAACTCCTGACATTTAGAGCTTTTCTCAATTGCTTTGGCTCAACTTTCGAATGAGAATTATTTTTTTTCATAACATTAAGTTTAAATATCTGAACAATTAGTTTCTTGTTAACACCAGATTTGAATTTCTTATTAATTTAAGCAAATTGCACGTATTTTGGCACATGTGTGCAAAAGAGTAAGTACAATTGTTGTAACTAGCGATAGCGAGACAAACAGATCCAAGAGCAGAGGAACAGTTCAAAGGATTTATTAACAACAAATAAGAGCAGTCACTGAGTTGTGGAATACTGAAGATTCCGGCACCGGCTGCAGCAGCGGGAAGCGATCACCGGTAAGCAAGTGCGCCGTGGCCGCGCAAGGGGCAATCCGTGAAGAGTGTGTTCGTAGGATGAGTGTGTGCATTGCGGAAGTCTGGAATAGATTCGTAGAATCCTCCATTGAAGCTTAGTGAGGTGCAGAACAACGGCCAGCTAAGAATGGGCAATCTTACTCCCGACACGCAGGCAGAGACGAGGTATCCTCCGTGGATGACCAGCTGACATGCAGCGAAACTGGAAGGCAACCACACACCCGACACTCGGGCAACCAACAGATACACGAGACAGGACCAACTAGGCAGAGAGAGGGAGGTAAGTTACTCAACATCAAACAACAATTTAGCAAAGACACTGAGAAAATGAAGGGCTTAAGAAGGGAGTGAATTAGAGGAGAACAGGTTTTGCTTGGCACGCTAATCAGTGGCATGATCAGCGTTTCCCCGGGAACAAACGATGTTCCCATGGAAACACCGATCATGCATGCCAGCCACACCTGCGAGACATGAGGGAGAGAAAATGATAAGACAAACAAAACAAACCAGCAAACTCACCGGAGCCATGATAGTACCCAGATGTGGAAAATGGTGTGAATACATTTGAGGTAAAGAGGTAGTTTGAGACGGACTGCCACCGGACTAATGACCTTGGCGAGGGGAGTCGGAGTGGAATGTCCTTAGTGGACAGCCAAACCTTCTGCCCGCACACGTAAGCTGGGGCCTTAGCCCGGTGCCGATACACCAACCTCTTAATGTGAGTGCCAGTCCATATCAGGGCTTCTCTGGCGGCTTTCCAGGTGCGTCTGCATCTGTGGATAAAGGCGTGGGCGGACAGAACCTGTGCGTAGAGTTTTTGTACGGGGAACAGAGGGGGCTGATAACCGAGGCTGCACTGGAAGGGTGATAACCCCGTAGACAATGACTGCAAGGAGTTGTGGGCTAAATGATCGCTCCAAGAAGATAGATTACGGGAGGCCACACAACGCAGGGCCTTTTTCAGCTCCTGATTTGCCCGCTCTGCATGCCCATTTGTCTGGGGTTAAACCCAGACGACAAACTCACCATAGCCCCCAGCTGTCGACAGAATTCTGTCCAAAAATGTGACACAAATTAGGGGCCTCTGTCAGAAACCACATCATCTGGGAGTTGAATGCGAAAGACGTGGTTAATGACTGCAACCGCTGTCTCCCTCTCTGAAGTTAATTTGGGGAGGGGAATGAAATGAGCCACCTTCGAGAACTGGTCCACTACAGTCAAAACGACTGTGTTGCCATGGGAGGGGGAGACCAGTTCCGAAATCCATCGCTATGTGAGACCAGGTTCAGGGTCAGGCAGCGGTTGGAGGAGCACGATTGGGAGTTCACAGGACATCTTATTAGTCGCACAAATGGGGCAAGAGGCTACGAATTTATGTATGTCCTGCGCTAGTGATGGCCACCAGAATCGCTGTCTAATGAATGTCTGGGTGCGAGTCGCCCCTGGATGACAAGCGACATTGGATGAGTGACCCCACTGTAGGACGTGCATCCGGGCAGATTGCGTAACAAATAACCAGCCTGCTGTGCACGTAGTGGGGGGCGTGGTGTTTCGTAGCGCAGCACAGACTTTAGCCTCCACCTTCCAGGATACCACTCCCACCACATGAGTGGCAGGTAGAATGGAATCCGGTGGGGTGGTGGAGGTCTCGACCTCAAAACATCGAGATAGGGAGTCGGGTTTGACGTTTTTAGAGCCCGGGCGATAAGAAAGAACAATATTGAATCGCGTGAAAAATAGTGCCCAGTGAGCCTGTCTAAAGTTGAGGCGTTTGGCGCTACGAATATACTCTAGGTTCTTATGATCTGTCCAGACCACGAAAGGTACCCCCGAACCCTCTAGCCAATGACGCCACTCGTCCAAGGCCAACTGGACAGCCAAAAATTCTTGGTTGCCGATGTCGTAATTCCATTCAGCTAGTGTTAAGTGGAGCAAAAAAAAGGCACACGGATGCATCTTTCCATCCGAGGGAGAGCGCTGTGACAGGACCACTCTGACACCAAACTCAGACGCATCCACCTCCACCACATACTGACTTGCAGGATCGGGAGTAACAAGGATGGGTGCGGTAGAAAGCCGCACTTTTAATTAAGAAAACGTGGCTTCAGCTCGCGGGGACCAACAAAAGTCAGTGTGTGTGGAGGTGAGGTCCGTCAGAGGTGCAGCGAGTTGACTGTAGTTTCTTATAAATCTCCGATAAAATTTAGTGAACCCCAGAAACCTCTGCAATGCCTTGTGAGTATCTGGGGTTGGCCAATCAGAGACGGCTCTAACCTTAGCCAGGTCCATGTGCACCCCCTCGGACGAAACGATGAACCCCAGGAACGGAACCGACTGTGCATGAAAAGCGCACTTCTCTGTCTTGACAAACAGCTAAAGCACATGATCCTGGATATTCTGAGAGCAGATCAGAATATCATTAAGACAGACATTCACAAAATAATCGACCATATCTCTAAGTACGTCCTTCACGAGTCCCTGGAAGACAGCGGGTGCATTGGCCAATCCGAAAGGCATAACCAAGTATTCAAAGTGCCCCCTATGGGTGTTAAAAGCCGTCTTCCACTCATCCCCCTTCCTAATCCGGACAAGGCGATAAGCGTCACATAAGTCCAACTTCGTAAAGACGGACACTCCCTGCAAGAGTTCGAGGCTGAGGACATTAACGGCAAAGGACAGCAATTCTTCACCGTAATGTCATTCAGCCCCCGATAATCTATACAGGGTCTAAGCGAGCCATCCTTCTTCTCCACAAAGAACCTCGCCCCGCCTGCGACAAGAAAGGGTGGATGAAACCGGCTGCCAGAGAATCACTGAAATACCTGTTCATGGCCTCCCTCTTGGGAGTCGAGAGCGAATACAGCCGTCCCCGAGGTGGCGGGGTGCCAGGAAGCAGATCATTCGCACAGTCGTGCGGGTGATGAGGAGGAAGGGTTGCGATGCAGTACCGGCTGAACACCGCCCTCAAGTCATGGTATGTCAACGGTACTCCGGATAAGTCCACCGGTTCATCCTGCAATGAAACACAAGTCTGGACAGGGGAAACAGCAGAGTTAAGACTCTAAGCAAGAACAGTGTTGGTTGACCAGTCTATGTGTGGGTTGTGCATTACCAACCAAGGATGCCCCTATACTACCAGTGCTGATGAAGATTGGATCAGGTAGAAGGACAACAGCTCCATATGATTCCCAGAGACGAAGGTGACCGGCTTTGTGGATTGAGTGATGATGGACAGTGGTGTGCAGTGATGGGTTTATCCAACTGGACCATAGGAAGTTAGAAGCCAATTCAAAATCCATAAATTTCCCTTCAGCTCCAGAATCAACCAAGGCAGAAACTGTGTGACAGGCAGATCCATACTGCAGCCAGGCCGGAAGAAGTGTCCAAAGTCCAGGAGTTTTGTCCAATGGTGTAGCGCTCACCAGTAACCCCTCTCCTACTGATGAGCGATGTCTTTTAACCGGACAGGAAGCAGAGAGATGATCAGAACGAGCACAATAAAAACATAGTCCATTAACGAGACGTCGCTGCAGAACAATGCCCAACTGAGAATGGGCAATCTTACTCCCGACACGCGGGCAGAGACGAGGTATCCTTTGTGGAAGACCAGCTGACAAGCAGCGAAACTGGAAGGCAACCACACACCCGACACGCAGGCAACCAACAGATACACGAGATAGGACCAACTAGGCAGAGAAAGTGAGGTAAGTTCCTAAACATCAAACAATAATCTAGCAAAGATACTGAAAAATCGAAGGGCTTAAGAAGGGAGTGAATTAGAGGAGAACAGGCGTTGATTAGCGTTCCCCCGGGAACAATCAATGTTCCCATGGAAACACCGATCATGCATGCCGACCACACCTGTGAGACATGAGGGAGAGAAAATGACAAGACAAAAAACAAACCGGCAAACTCACCGAAACGAGACAATTGTCTACAATTTACACGATAACTAAATGCACATGGCTTGCTGATCAAAACTGATTCTCTGAGTTGATTCTCAGTGAAATTGTCATACTCTTCACAACTTCTAAACATTCTTTCATCATGTGAGGCATCACATGCAAAATGATCTATTCAGTTATCAAAATCTGTCATACATGTATGTGCAATGAAATGTGCACAAATTGACATGCAAATGTGAATTTTCTGCTACAAAAATAAATTTACTGTATACATACAAATGTGCATATCCTTTTTCTGTGTACAGAATTGACTTTTCCCAGTAAACTTTTACCTACTGTTGAAATCGGTATCTAAAAAGCTCAGTGTGATACACAATAGCATTCAGCTAGACAAAACTGACATTCCTGTATAGTACAGTAAGCAGTCAGTGTCAGCAAAAAATGCAGAACAAAAATGAAATTCTGCCATGGTGAAAAAAACATCTAAACATTTTGACCAGTATGGCTTGCACAATGACAAAAAAACTTTTAATTTTGGTGGCATTGGCCAATTTACTGACACAATAACTAGGTTTTGAAGCATGAATTAAATGTTTTGGGTGAGTTACTACATTTTGCAGACATGCAATAGAGTTGTGATGTCCCATAAAACAGTTGTGACAACTGCACTTACAGTTTAGAGAATGTTCAGACTGTTTCAAAAGAATGAGCCAAAGCGATTGAGAAAAACTGTAACTGTAGAAAACATTCAGTGTCTTAGGTCAGTTAGGATCACTACTTTATTTTAAGAATGTGAAATGTCAGAATAATAGTAGAGAGAATGATTTATTTCAGATTTTATTTCTTTCATCACATTCCCAGTGGGTCAGAAGTTTACATATACTTTGTTAGTATTTGGTAGCATTGCCTTTAAATTGTTTAACTTGGGTCAAATGTTTTGGGTAGCCTTCCACAAGCTTCTCACAATAATTTGCTGGAATTTTGGCTAATATAAAATCTGTGGAGTGGTTAAAAAATGTGTTGTAATTACTTCAACCTAAGTGTACATAAATTTCTGACTTCAACTGTACCTATCTATCTATCTATCTGTCTGTCAAGGCTGATAGGTTGTTTGTCTCACTGTAATGTATATATAACCATCAACCTTCAAACTTTTAAAACCAGGTTTAACTTTAAGACAATGCTTTGTCAAGCCAACATCAACGTTTGTCCACAAACTTTATCTATCTATTTAATTTTTAAATTCTAATTATGAATTTGTGTGGATCGATACAGCATTGGTGAGTCGATTTTTCACCCAACCCTACTTTACATGGATTTTAACCAGCCATGCATAATGGAAAGTGGTAATAAAACAAAATATGTTCGAGCACTTGCTCATGCACTTACCCCAACAACTTCTTATTCGACATTGAAAAGGCAAATTTATTGTCTTTATAGCTGAGAGGGGTTTTGTCAAATTTGTGCTCTTCTTCCATTTTTAATAACGAATCAGGTTTGCTGTTCTGCAAGATGGAAAGAAACGCAAAACAATAATCAGTATGTTGAAGCTCTTCCCCTTTCACACACTTCACAGGTCTATGCTGTTCGCTGTTATCTGTCAGCCATGTCCACAGTGATCAAACTTCAAAGACTGAAGTCATTGTGGCTGATGACCTTGAAGAGCATCTAACAGAGATTCAACTCCATCTGCAAATGTTTGGAGAGCTGCAAAGGACCACTCGGATCAGGAGACTTGGAGCAACTACAAACATTCCAGAGTTGTCTGGCATTGAATTCCCCGCCCCCCCAAAACGAAAGCCCTCTAATGCCTTATGTTCACCAGAATTAAGCTTTTCCTAAAAAGCCATCCCATATTATCCAACAATAATGACAAAACATGCCCATTTTTAAAGCAAGAAATAAGGCATTTGCAAATACTTAGCTAGTATGCCGGGGATATGACATAGCATTATAGCATTAGGTAAACTTAAAGCCTGGGTGAACAGTTCTGCTGCTGCTTTGATGAGCCCAGAGCAGAAACAGTGACTGAGCTGCAGAGTTATTTCTGTTGATTGCTTTGATCTGAAATGTGCAAATCACTTCTGGATGATCCTAAACCCCTCTGTGCTACTTTTCAACTTGACAGGGTTTGGTATCATTTGCGTGGAATTTCAAAGCCTCGCGTTGCAATAAAGGAAATGATCATGTTCGCGTTACACAAAAATCCAGAGCTATTCATGTCCTTACATTTTAAACTAGAGATAGGCAGATAATCGGTTTGACTGATATTTTTACAGATATTTACACTTTCCTACCTAATCGATTATCGATTCTTTAATATCGTGCCTACCGATAAATGGCACTGTGCTTAACAGGACAAAATGCTATTTTTATGTTAAAAGTGGTTATTTAATGTACTGTTTGCATGAATTTTTACTATAAATTATGAGAATTAGTACCAGCAATTCTTTCTTATTTTAAGCTTAACAGTTGGTAATGCCCAACACCTAAACTAAACCTAAACTCTGAATAAATGTACAGGCATAAATGCTTATAATGTTAATAATATACTTATAATCGATATTCCATTTTTATTGTTGTCATCTAACCATTATTTAATTATTATTTTTCAAAAAGTAGAAATAAATCAATAATTAAAAATCAGTTTTGCACAGCGATTAACTGAAACATCGGTATTGTATCGGTTGTAAAAAAAACAATATTGAATAAATATCTCTATCATAACCATGACATTACAAACATACCTTATATTTCCATTTTGCCTCTGTCTTGTTCTTATTGTGTTCTCGAATCATCTCAAACTTCTCCACGTCGTTTGGTTTATTTGTTTCTTTTTCCAAAATACTAAACCCAGTCTTTGCCACCTGTGGAATGATAAGAAAATGTCCATTATATACAAATAAAATGGATAAAGTTACTTACTATGTATGAGCATTTAGTACTATTTGTCAGGAAGCTTGGGTTTGACGCATTGAGTCAGACTCACTGACTACCATTACAAAACTGCTGTATTTCTGTTAACCATTACTTTTTTGGGTTGATCCATCTTGCTCAGGATGTCCTTCGCATGGGATTCAAGAGCTGCCAGACTTGAGGGCTTTTTCTCAGGTAAAATGCCTTCTTTTGCTTTCTTTCCTTTCTTCTTGCCACCCTCTTTTATTTTGGGTACTTTTGGTGGCTTGGGCGCCTTGGGCATTTTGGGTGGTTTGGGAGGTTTTGGTGGCCTTGTGGCTTTCTTCCTGGCTGGCTGGGGACTGGAGATGTGGGCAGGGGACATGGGCTCTTCAGAGTCTGATAGAGCCGATGGGGGTTCTTCTGCTGGGGGCTTGGAGTTGCTGGGCTCACTCTTTATGGCTTTTGTTGCATTCTGAATCAAAGATTTTGAATATGGATTGTCAAAACATTCACACTCAGGTTTTACGCTTAAATACGTCGGTACACACGGTTGGTGAATGAGACCCAAAGTCTCTTACAAAATCAATGAGCATACTGTATTTATGTGACATGTACACTGTAGGCGCTCACCTCTGAAATCCGAATCTCTTTGGCAAGGTCTTTAATGAGCTGTGCTGGCTTCATGTTTTCTGGGAGCTCATCCTCATGTTCTAAAAGTGCCTTTGTGAAAAAGTGAGAGTCATCTTCAGATTACATCATTTAAATCAAGTAGAAAAAGTCAAATTTAGGGGAAAAACAACATATAAAACACAACTCAAATTCAAGTCACGCAGTTCTTTCTAAAAAAAAAAGAGCTGTTTAGCTGTGACGTGTAGAGTTCGACCGCTATATCAGTTTTACCAATATATCGGTTTTACGTATATATCGGCACCGATAGTTGCTTTTTGGAACTATCAGTCTGCAAAAATCTACACCGATTGTTGATAACAGTTTTATTAATGATTATTAACTTTATTATATTGCCTAGATGGCAATGTTTACTTTATAGCGTCTATATTGTGATACATTTTAGATTATTGTTAGAGTGCATGTTTGAGTGTATGTGTGAGCTGAGAACACCGAAATTTCAAAATAAGACTCCCTGGTGTATTGCTGACTTGTTCATAGTTGTAGTCCTGCATTATGCACCAAATGTTTTTTTTTTCTTTTTCTGGCTATTATTTGGATTTTGGTTGCACAATAAACCGCATCTGGGATTTTATTTATTTTGGACTTTATTTTAACATTCAAAAAAATCAATTTTGAAAACTATCAGCCAATTAATCGTATATTGGCCTATTCCACCAGCTTAGTTATCGGTATCGGCAAAATCCACTATCGGTCGACCTTTGGAGGCCGACCAGGAAGATTCATTTTGAAACTGCTGTATTTTGTTTGTTCTTTTTTTTTTTTTTTAAGTTTAAAGTAGTTACAGCATTTAACAACTCGTTAGCAACCTATGATCATAAAAGCACAGCAGCTTCAAAATCCACGGTTGCGGTATAAGTAATTTATGTTGTAAAACAAAACTTTAACGTCACTTTACGCGCTTTTAACCACAGATCTTATTTACTCAGGGACATTCCTGAGGGAACCCATGGCTCAAAATCTTCTCGGTTTCAGGACCACAACCTGAACAGCTCTATGACAAACTTCTAGTATTGATTCTACGTGATATACCTGTTTTTTTGTCCATGATCTGAATGCTCCATTGACAATTTTGGCACCATGTATCAAGTAGGGAGGTGGCTGTTTGTTTGCCTTATGTAAACCTGCAAGACATTTAGGAAAACATAGCATCAGAGTCCAACATTCCCATCTGGATACAAACCCTTAACTAGAGCGTTATTAGTAATATACAGTAAGATCCACTCCAGAATGGGCCGTTTTCTAAATAGGCAATTTGAAAGGTCATGTGACACAACCAACTTTCCTTAAATCATTAGCAGCAATGGTCCAACTGTCAAAAACACTCAGAGCATGAAACTCCGCTGAAAAGAGGGCGGAAACATTACGGCAGTAATAAAAATGGACTGCATTTTCAACCGGACCCATTACTGTTCAATAACAAAGGCCACTCATATATCAAACTGATTACTTCAATCCTGAGGGGCCTAAAAAGTCTTGTGCCTTTTTGGAGCGCCAGCTTCAACATTGATTACATTGGATTGGATACACAGCCACTACAGGAAATATATTCCACACTGCATTTAAATTAATAACATGAACGTAAAGTGAAAGCCGAAACAGTGAAATGAGCAGTGAGCAATAGAGCTGGCGGTGAGCCAGTCGGTTTTTCCTCTACCTGAAGTCACACATGAGAGTGGAACTCTCAAAAAGATGGCCTTGAAAACCGATTCCCCCATCTGAACATCAGATAGCACGGAGAGCAACGGCGGTCTTCAAATCTGTTCATTTCAATGTGCATGCTGCAGCAATCTGGCAAAATTAAGTAACGTGACGGGGGTAAAATTGTGGAAATATAAACACACAGTCCAAGGCCAGATGAGGGGAGTTTAAACACCAGGTTGTAATGGAGCAAGTGATTCTGCCTTTTGAAGCTAATCATCTGTGAACTCTACGATGCACCAGTCTAATGACTGCAATAATATTTCGGCTATCCAGACCTTCCTCATCTGCTCAGCAGGCCTCTTCCAGGATCATGCACAAAAGTAGGAGGAGAAGGAAACCATTCGAGTCTACGATACGAGTATTTCGCCATTAGATCTTTTTATTTCCAGTCCCAAAGTTCACTATTACAGGTAATTTTGGAGAGTAAAACCTTTGAACAGGCAAACCACACTGAGAGAAGTGATTTTGTGGTACTCCAAGAGAGTGTGGAACAGTGTTCCGGAAGTATTTTTCCCATTGATTTTCTCCACAGGCATTTCTAAAAAAAAAGTTGAGCGTGGAACTAACCAACCAGTTCCAAGATGAATCACAAAATAACAACATTTGATTTGAAGCAAAAAAAAAAAAACAAAAACAAAAATAAATAAATAAAAAATAAACGTTTGAATTTGGAAAACAGACAAGACTGTATACTTAACATAATTTATGTGGCAATGAACTATTCATCACATAATCAGCGCTGCAAATAACGTCAATTTTACGTAATATTTAAATAAAAAACGAGGGTAAATTACTAAATGGTTGACTATAAGTCATTTATTACAAAAGGAAAATAAACAAAGTGTGAAGTTTATTGAAAAAATATTCTGACATACACAGCATTAGGTATCATAAACTAACAAATAAAATTAATGTTAATTTATGAAAATACAATTGTTCATTGTTAGTTCATGTTAGTTCAGAAAGCATTAACTAATGTTAACTTTTACTTTTAAAAATGTAATGGTATATGTTGAAATGAACATTAGCCAAGATTAATAAGTGCTCTGTACATATTGTTTATTGTTAGATCATGTTAACTAATGTAGTTAACTAATGTTAACCAATACAAACTTATTGTAAAGTGTTACCACAATACCAAATATATAGAATATAATAGATAGCACGTGTAGATTTACGTACTCAATAACATCTTTCACAATGATTTTGCCATGATTGGCACTTCTCTGATTGGTGGATCTCTCTTTAGGATTATGGGTGGTGTAGTTCTACACTAGGAATTCAGCAATTAAACACGATTGTTTTAAAATGAAGTTCAAATGACACCGATGAGGCATATATCATCGTTTAACTTCGGAGCTCATGGTCGGTCTGTCTAAAGAGGTTTTTACTAGGGATGTGTGAGACTAGTCGACCAAACAGTATCGCTGCTGTTAGTCAGCATTGGAATTACTAGTTGGTTGAATATTTTCCCCATTAAACTTTTAAACATTTTTACACATTTATGTTTTGCTTTATATTTTTACAAAGGCTACGCTCAAATTACTGTCATGTTAATTTAATTTTTTTAAATATAATAGTAAATAATACAATAATTTAAAAAGCGAATATCTGGAGCGGATGAATACAAAGTTTCATTTCACATCTGGCCTAAGTAGTTGGTAGTATTAGTAAGTAGTAATGGCTATTGTAGGCTAGGTATGCCTATTTTGTCAACACATTACTTTTTTACCCTGCCAGTTCAAGTAGGAGAGTTTTCAACGAAATGCCGACTGCTAAATTGGTTTAGCTGTCTTTTATTATAATACGTGAAATTTTTAGCACTTAAAAAAAAAATAATAATAATCATTTATATTAGGCTTGCCTGTTGTACTTTCAACAATGTGCCGACTGTTACAATATGTTGGCTAACTTTTACTTGGTTAATTCTGTTTAGAAGAGCTATTAGGTTTGCTCTTATTGGTCCTGCACCGATTATTCGTTCAATTTTTTTCAACAAATACACCTATATTGGCTAACATTGATTCAGTGAATGCCTGTCATGTTTTATGTTTAATGTACAATGATCATAATGCAAGGCAAGAACATTTTTCTGCAGCATTTAGTGTTGGATTTGGCGGCTGGCATGAGTAATAGATTAATCGAGTACTCGTTCACCTTTAAATATTCGAATAGTAAAAAATTACTTGAATATTGTAATTAGATTTGTCTTTGACTGCCGTGGGCAACAACGATACTGCTTCTCTCATCTAAATCTTGCCATTATAACATAATGCAAAGGTTGGCGCTGTGGATGTATGACATTGTTAAAGGAATAGTTCACCCAAAAAGAAAACTGTCATTATTTAAAGTGATTGCATCGCTTCAGAAGACTTGGAATGTTTGTTTCTATGTGTGAGTGCAAATGGTTGAACTTAAATTCTAAATTACAAGCAATTGATTATGAATTGGTCATTGAATTGATCGTTTTTTATGTGTTAGAGTACTCAACTACAAAACTATTCAAAATGCCCATCCCTAATTAATTATTTTAAATGGGTCAGATATACACATACTGTTTTTTGGCTTTTCTCCCCTTGTCTCCCCAATTTGGAATGCCCAATTCCCAATGCGCTCTAAGTCCTCGTGGTGGTGTAGTGACTCGCCTCAATCCGGGTGGCGGAGGACAAATCTCAGTTGCCTCTGCATCTGAGACCGTCAATCCGCGCATCTTTTCACGTGGCTTGTTGAGCACGTTAACGTGGAGACCCAGTGCGTGTGGAGGCTTCACGCTTATCTCCACTGCATCCATGCACAATTCGCCACGCGCCCCACCGAGAGCGAGAACCACATTATAGCGACCATGAGGAGGTTACCCCATGTGACTCTACCCTCCCTAGCAACCGGGCCAATTGGTTGCTTAGGAAGCCTGACTGGAGTCACTCAGCACACCCTGGATTCGAACTTGCAACTCCAGGTGTGGTAGTCAGCGTCTTTACTTTCTGAGCTACCCAGGCCCCACACATACTGTTTTTAAACTTTTTTCTGAAGGTTTCTTTCTTTTTAGACTAGTTGACTGCTAAATTTCTGTTTAAACGTCAGTGAAATTAGTCGTTGCATACATGCCTAGTGAATTTCAATATGAGACAATGAATGTGATGCGATTGCTGCGCTCTATAGATAAAAGATTTTTATTAGTATTATTATTATTTTACTCATTTTGTACTCTTAATTGCTTACCTTTAAACCGCTCCAAGTAGTATTTCCCCACATACCAACATGCTGTTTCAAAGTTTGGAAACGGAGTGAGACTGGCAACCTTCAGTCTTTTTTCCACCTCATATGCTCTGAGTGGAGAGAAGCAAATGGAGGATTACTGAAAAGTGTGCCTTGAGAGAAAGTCATGGTTTCACAGATGTGAGAAATGCACTTCAGAGGGCAAGTGCATATGCTGTTGACTTTCCCCTCTTTCTTTTTGTTGCTACAAAGCTTGTCAGTGCCAAGAATAGAACAGGGAATGTTTGACGCTTGAATGCTTCAATTGCATCATCATTCACTGGTTGTCATTGCATGGCAAACTGCATGTAATTGCATTTAAAATGGCAAGAAGCAACGGCCTCTAATCCCATATAGTAGTTGCAGTATAAATTACAAACCCAATGCACTTCATATAAAATTTCCATTTGCATACAGTAACAAACTTACAAACAAAACATTTCATAGAGGAAAAAATGAACAGATCATTCACCTCATTTGCATCTCTACGCTCAGACTGTGGACAAAATGCCCAGAGAAGGCTAAGCAGTCTACAGGAGTCAGTATTGCATTAATCCATCCTGCCATTTAAAAAACAGAGAACAAAAACAAGGCAACTGTGATCATCTCAGAACTTTATTCTGTAGTAGTTTTAAAGCTGATGTGTGGTCATTTCTTCGATGTTAAAATTCTTTCTTGTATTGAAGCTTAATTTGAACAGTCAACAGGTTGATTTCACCTAAAAGTGTACCACTGTGTCTCTGTGGTGCAATCAAAACATTGCTCTGTTTGTCTGAGTGGCCCGTCCTGCCTGACACAGCAACACTGGCTCAACCAATGGCGCGAGTATGGGGCGGGATCTGTTTGATCTAGTTTTCTGGACTCAATTTGAAAGCAGTGATAATTTTTGCAATTGCATTTGCAGAAATGACACACTTCAGCTTTAATTATGAGCACTGGGCACACTAATGTCCTCACCTGATGGAATAAAGAGAGTTTGCCCTTGTTTCAGCGAGCACTTGTAACACTTGTCCACCTGGTCGGCGAAGAACATCTCGCTGTTATTGGAGGAGGACCTCCAGCGCTCGTACAGAGACAGGTTGGCAGAGGTGGGCTTGATCAGGAAGAATATTTTCTCTCCCTTTGCAAGACACAACATTGGCACCATCATTTAGAAACTGTCCCTGTTGTCGATGCTTGCTCTAATTTGATTGCTGAAAATTATATGTTCTTATCTACTCTGATTAAATTGCCCAGTGTTGTTGCTGATTGTTCTATAGACATGTAATAAGTAAGTCTTTACACTATGTCAAATACACATTCATTTTAATTAGTATAATGGGTTTAAAAATCCAGCAAAATACCAGTGTATGCAGGACTTAGGTAAGCTAAGGTTTTTGGCTTTTGCTCTATAGAAATGAAATCGGTTCGAATTTGAATAGTTTACCAAAACTAGACTGACCTAGACTGAAATAATCTACTAAACAAGGAATGAATGGAGTCTGTCAAAAAAGAAAAAAAAAATATTTTCAATACAGCGCTGCCTTGCAAACAGCTTCTTCAGTATTAACATTTATAATAAGCTTTAAGCATTTATTTAAAGGAACGTACTCTGTACTAGGTCCTTTCAAAGCAAGTGAACATTGAAGCTCCAAAAAGCACATAAACGCTGCATAAAAGTAACCCATGCAACTCCAGTGGTTAAATCCATGTTTTCAAAAGTGATATGATGTGGGTGTGAAACAGATCAATATTCAAGTCCTTTTTTACTATAAATCTCCACTTTCACCAGCCCTCCTCTCCTAAGAGTTCTTTTTCTTTTGTTTTAGGCGATTCAAATTCTTCATGCATTTCGCTGCCTGCTGGGCAGGGAAGAGAATTTATAGTAAAAAAAGACTTAAATATGGATCTGTTACTCGACCACACCTACCATATCGCTTCTGAAGTTACAGATTTAACCACTGGAGTAGAATGGATTACTTTTATGCTGCATTTATGTGCTTCTTGAAGCTTCAAAGTTCTGGCCATCATTATCTTGCATTGCATGGACCAACAGTGCTGTGATATTCTTTTAAATATCTAAAAAAAAGTCATTGACATCTGGGATGGCCTGAGGGTGAGTAACTGATGAGACTATTCCTTTAATAAAGTAATTTACTGCATGAACAATATAATGTATAATTACACATACTTGTCATAGTAATTGATGAGCATTTTAATGCGTAAATAAATATATTCACCTTAAGTACGTGATACCATACAGAGGCACCGCCGCACTCGATATGGAAGTCTGTGTAGCTGTCTTTTACACAGATAAGACAGTATTTGGACACTTTGGGCTTTCCCAACAATGCGTCATCAGGCCAGTAGTTTTCCACCCAAGATAACTTACGAACTATTTGCGGACTCTCCACAATACTGGCCATTCTAGAATAACAAACGGAAGAAAAGTATACATTATGGTTACCATGCTATATACAGGTATATATAAACTGTACAACATTAGCAGCCTTGTATAGGATTGCCTACCTTGTGTCTGAAAACTCCAGGTTGATCACATTTAATACTTTCTTTCTGTTTGTGCTGTAGTAATAATCGACAAATTCTTTTAACTTCATCTGGCTGTCGGTCTGTTTGGTTACATCGACAACATCTACAACAACATCGGGCCCTTAAAACGAAAAGAGCAGAAAATAACGAGTTTATATTCAAGGAGCCAAGGATACATAAAAGCATTGCCGTACTCACTGTGCACGTCCCACGTTTATATATAAAAAAAAAAAAAATTTAAACAATTACGGTTACAGTGAGTCACTTACAATGGAAGTGAATAGTGGCCAATCCGTAAATGTAAAATACACACTGTTTCAAAATTATAGCCATAAGATGTAAACATTATACACGTTTACATGATTTTAGTGTGATAAAATCGTTTACAGGGATCACAGGGTTTACCAGTGTTACGTTGTCATGACAACAAAGTTGTAATATTGGATATAACTTTATACAGATATGGTTAGTTAGCCATTTTTAACACTAAAATGATATAAAAATGTATAATATTTACATCTTTTGGCTACACTTCTGAAACAGTGAGAATTTTATTGTTTATGGATTGGCCCCATTCACCTCCATTGTAAACGCCTTTCTATAACCAAGATTTTTGCCTCTTTTATTTTTTTAATAAACAGAGAACAAGTCGGAATGATTTTTTGGGGTTATAAACATTATGCCACAAATGCTGTCTGAACTAACAATTTACTTTTCCAGAATTAATTAATCTTAGTTAATGTTATATAACATGAATTAACGATGAACAACAGCATATTTATAAATTAACATTAACCAAGACTTAAAAATGCTTTATTCATTTTTAGTTCATGATCCCTAATGCATTAACTAATGTTAACATATTCAAATTATTGTAAAGTGTAACCCAGTAAGAACATTTTATAATTTTAATATAATTACTCATTTATAACACATCACCTATTCTAACTCTTACCAACATAGTTTTCCACATCACTGATGTAGAACGTGGGTGCAGGCATGGCCATCCCCAGACCATCTTTCTTCTGAATCAGAATGGGCTCATTGAATCCATTCTCCTCCAGGTAATCCAAAGTCAGCTGACTCCCGGACAGCTTGATCACAACATCTTCTGAACTGCAGTGGGAAAACACATCGTCAGCATGTTGTACAGGTAATTACCCACATCATCCCTCTCTCAAGGACATATTAAACTGGAATCTTTTTTAGATGTTTGGTGTGGAAAAAAGCTGGTCTTGAAGCGCCATCTTCTGGCCACTGAACTGAAAGACTTGGAAATTATTAGGAGCCGCTGGCCCTTTAACTTCTGCAAACCAGACTGGGGTGATCTTAAAGGTACATGAATACAGACGCACCTTGGAAATGTCCTGCTGCGTAGCTCTTTGATGAACACCTGACTGCCGTTCTGAACTGGTTTGACATCTCCACTTTGCCCCGTGTCATGCTTATTCCAGCTCTTTTTCTTTTTCACTGAAACAAATGAAACAAACCAGGTCAAACTAAGACATGATCCTTCCAAAAAAAACGTTACAATAAGGTTCCATTAGTTAACATTCGTTAACAACATTAGTTAACATGAATTAACAATGAACAATACTTTAACAGCGTTTAATAATCTTGGTTAATGTAAATTTCAACATATATTAACACATAAGTTGTATTTGTTAACATTAGTTAATGAATTAGGAACTAACATGAACCAACAATGAATACTTGTATTTTTATTTATTAACATTAACAAAGATTAATAAATACTGGAATATATATATATTGTTCACTGTTAGTTCATGATATCTAATGCATTAACTAATGTTAACAAATGTAACCTTATTGTAAAGTGCTCCCTTACTTTAATAAGAGCTTTTATAAGTTTCCAACTTGTAAGAACAACTTCGACAAAGATGTAAATAGATTTTACTACTTGGAAAGTCATAATTATGGTAATTCCAACATAAAATGAACACAGCATGATGGTTTGGTTTGTACACAAAAGGGAGTTATTTTCAGGAGTCACATATGGTATTCAGACATCATAGTCTTTAAAAAGATAACTTCAATCTGTTATTCTAAAACATACAGTACTGTGCAAAAGTTTTAGGTTGCATAGTGAGGATATCTTCAAAAATAATGCCATAAATAGTTTTCATTTATCACTTAATGTCATACAAAGTCCAGTAATCATAAAAAAAGCTAAATCAATATTAAGTGTGACCACATTTGCCTTTAAAACAGCCCCAATTCTCCTAGGTACACCTGGACACAGTTTTTCTTGGTTGTTGGCAGATAGGATGTTCTAAGCTTCTTGGAGAATTCACCACAGTTCTTTTATTTATTTAGGCTGTCTTAACTGCTTTTGTCTCATTATGTAATCTCAGACTGACTCAATGTTCAGTGGGGGGATCTGTGGGGACCATGACATCTGTTGCAGGGCTCCCTGTTCTTCTATTCTACTCTATTCTATTCGCAAAAGTAATGTTTGGGAGTATAAAATGTATATTTCCTATTGACACACTAAAGTAGCAGATATAAATAAACATCTTAAGACAAATGTTTTTGTGAAGCATCTTATGTGCCTAAGACTTTTGCACAGTACTGTATATATATATATATATATATATATATATATATATATATATATATATATATATAAGAAAGAACATCAAGTCAAGACATTATATCATTTACACTACCAGTTCAAAAGTTTGTAAAAACTTGACTGATATGATTCTCACGATGGCGTAAAGGTTTATGGTTAAATGCTTGAATTTACTTTTGTAGACAAAAGTAGTGGTAGTGCCTTTGTATGAACTTCCTTACAAAACCTAACATTTTAATAACACTTTATTTAAATGGATCAGTTGTTTTGGACAACAAATGTCTAGTATGTCCATTTGTACTTCTTCAATACCATTTAAAAAGCATCTCTGGATGAACCTTATGGAGCTGCTTGAGAGAATGCCAAGTGTGTACAGAGTTGTAATCTAGACAAAGAGTGGCTACTTTGAGGGAAATAAAATGCAAGATTAGAGGTCAACCAATAGTGGATTTTGCAATACGATAACTAAGATGGTGGAAAAGGCCGATAACCGATTAATCAGCCGAAAGTTTTTAAAATTGATTTATAGAATGTTACAAAATTATCTTGGTCTTTCCTAACTATGACAGCCACAGACATAGAGACTACTAGAAGAGTTCAAATTGAATAAAATCCCAGATGCAGTTTATTCTTAAACCAAAATCCTAATAATAACCAGGAAAAAAAAATGAAGATTTGGTGCATAACGTGGGACTTTTAACTATAAACATGCCCAAAACACACAAGGGACTCTTGTGAAATGACAGAGTCTTGGCTCTGTTAGAATTGTCTATAATAGATATTTACCAAATTAAGCTAATATATTCACCAGATAAAGGTTTTTTATTTATATATTTCAAAAGATGAGGTATAATGAGGAAAAAGGCTTATTATTATTCACAAGATATGAAGTTGGAGATGCGATGTATGTGCTGACAGGGCTAGGGTTAGCACCAGGGGAGCACAGAGAAATCAAAAAATAGATTTTTACCGATAACCAAAACGTCCAAAAAGCAACTATCGGCACCGATTAATCTGTCATTAATCTGATATATCGGTCTACCTCTATACAAGACAGTTTTAATTTTTTGTTTTTAGAAAATAGTGATCATAAAAAATGAGTAGTTGTGTCCAAACTTTTGACTGGTAGTGTATCTAATAGAGTTGGGGTACAATTTTAATGGACTTGGATTTGTCACGGACTCGGATGCATTTTTACTCGGACTCGAGCCTTAGGACTCGGGATTTTTTTCCAAGTCCAGCCAAGTCCATGGCATTTGCAATGCAATGACAAACAAACAAGCAAACAAATAACGTAACATAGGGTGACCATACATCCTCTTTTTCCCGGACATGACCTCTTTTTCAGACCTGAAAAAAGCGTCCGGCCATGATTTCAAAATTGCCTCTAAATGTCCATGATTTGGCTTTGTCTTCATAATGATGTGTTCTCTACAGTTAGTACTATTATACATTCTGGCTGAGAGCAGCAGCGCACACTCTTTCAAAGTACTTTCTCTCTCTCTTGCCCGAGTGCTATATGTGTGTGCGTGAAAGAGATCGCCACAAGTGCTCTGCCACTCTCATCCAGAAACATCAATAATGCAAGTACACTTTTAAAAGTACAATCCCGAACTCTGCAAATTATTAAATAGAACAAATGTTCTATCAGACTCACGTTACTACGCAAAGCCATTTCTAACTGAAATGTTGACTATATCGAGACAAAATCAAATATGCTAGGGATTAGGGATATTTAAACTAATATGACGGATGAAATAGACCATGGTAATTGTACAACTCAATCTGTCACATATTTGTAGCGCAACCTCTGTGTGTTACCTGTAAAGCTGGCACTTGCATTTCAATGGCAAAAAAAGTCAGAAAATACAATGAATGAAGTGAGGGGAGAAGTCTCTATTCACCTATTATCCATACTAAATATAATGTGAAAAGAACAACACGTCAGCTCAAGGAGAGTTTGTCATAAAATGATTTGACCTTAACTTTAGGGAAGTACCTGGACACAGCAGGAGGAATGAAAAGTGTGAAGTGTAGTAGAATAAAAATACATTTCTAATGGTATCTGATCTTTTCTGTTTTTATTTTCTGTTTAATTTTATGGGCATTATTAAATGTTTTAATATTACCATTTATTAAATGTATTAAACACATTAAATGTATTTAATTAATTACATTACATGTATTTCACCCATAATTTTAGATAAAACTAAACTAAATTGAATGGACAAATTGAAAATGAAGTAGAAAAAACTAAATTCAAATTCAAATTAATAACAACTCTGGTTGTAATGACTAATGCAGCTTTCACTTTTTTTAGTTTTTGTTTGATTGGAGGGGAAAAATCAACACATAATTGAAAAAGTCAACAGAACACAATAAGAAATGTGCTGAAGGACAGTTTTGTCTTCATACACCTAAAGCATATGCTTTCATTCTGAAACCACTTTGAAGTTTGTTCAGCAGGATACTAATGTCTTGAGGTGTCTTTGTTGCATTTATATTGACAAATTATTTTTCTTAGTTGTGAAGGTTAAAATAAGATTCAAATGTTAATTCAGATTCATGAACATATTCACTCGGACTCTGACTCGGCCCCTTTTGGACTCGGACTCGATTGTTTAAAGACTCGGACGTGACTCGACTAAGGTGGACTCGAACCCAACATTAGTATCTAAAGCCTGTTTTCATTCATTCAGATTAGCAAAGAAAGATACTCACAGGTGGATTTGCCGTGGGTCTTTTCACAGTTTGGACAGTGATAGATGTCAATGTCTGGTGCTTCATCTTCATCCACTCCCACACAGCTGTAACACAACAAACAAGGAATCTAATTATGCATCCATTTATTTATGAAGATCTAAAAAAAAAAAAAAAGAAAAAAAAAAAGATTTATGTGTTTCAATTTCATAACAAAATTCCATCAAATTGAATTGAGTAATCTTTAACTAAATAAATTATATTTAAGTTTTATTATTTATTTATAATTATTCAGATTTGTTAAAAATGACACAATTCAATTTCATGGAATTTTTAAATTACATTTAAATGCGTGAATCTTAAAAAAAGCCTAAAAAAAAAACTGTTGAGTGTATTAATAATTAATACTTTTTTGTATTAATAATTTTTCACAAAAACATCCACAATATGTGCATTGATATCTGCAGTGATAATGGTCTTATTAGTTCATAAAATCCCCTATACCAGTGGTTCATAACACAAAAATGGGTTGCAGGCATCAAAAAGTTTAAAAAAACCCTGCCCTGAAACAAAACCAATGTAACCAGATCACATTCCTGCCATTAGGGGGAGCTGTAATGGCTATAAGGGAATATTGAATTGGGAGTTTCCCTTATGGGCTCCCTCCAGTGTGGTATAACTACTATGTACAGCCTTATGTCACGAATACCGTCCACTCAGATGGTGGGTGGTGTCAGGAGCCAAGTTTTACTGAGCCTCAGGACAAGTGCATGTTGGTGTGATGGGACAAATCGGCTTGAACATTGAATTTTTGTCTGGGGGGGGGTTGCAGCGTGAAGCATATACATGTTTCCATTGATCATGATATAAATATTGGGGGGGGGGGGGGGGGTTGTACTTGCTTGTTTTGATTATTGGGGGAGGTTACCTCCCCCCCATCCCCCCTGAAAACTACAACCCTGAAATCGGCCACTCGTAAAATACACTCTTTAATGTTCTGCACCTCCCCTCCGCTAATCCCCATCATGCACACTGGTGGCCAAAAGTTTGGAATAATGTACAGATTTTGCTCTTATGGAAAGAAATTGGTACTTTTATTCACCAAAGTGGCATTCAACTGATCACAATGTATAGTCAGGACTTTAACAACATGAAAAATTACTATTACATTTTTTTAAACACAATTCAGAACTTCTTAAACTACTTCAAAGAGTAGTTTACCGCAAAAAATGAAAAATGCTGTTACAAGCCTGTATGACTTGTCTATGGAACACAAAAGATGATGTTTGGCAAAAACATTGCCAGGCAGTCACCATTCACTTTTACTCTTTGAAAAAAAAGATGCAATGAAAGTGAATGGGTACTGAGGCTAACATCCTGCCTAACATCTCCTTTTGTGTTCCACGGAACAAAGAAAGTCATACGGGTTTGAACATTTACATTTTTGGGTGAACTACCCCTTTAAGCATTGATCGTTCTTGGAGAACATCTCAAAACTCTTTCTGGAAATAGTTGCATCCAAGAAGACATCTAGTTAAAATCAGCATTGACAACGGGTTTTAACCGATTTAGTTACAGCCTGGGTTTGCAAGTAAAACCCACTAAGCAAAAAGCATTCACATAAACAAACAATCAATAAACATCATTAATATTTCGCAAACATATTTCTGGATGTTTGTAGTACAGAAGCATCCAATGCAGCAACACACTGTAGTTATGCGCTGAGATTTGTATTTTATATTCATCACCAAATGTAATTCAGACAGACACTCACAAATAAAAACAAACAAAAAAGGCATTTACCTCAATTTTATGGCAGCTCTAAGTCATTTCTCTCCTTAAATGTCATAAACTGTACACACATCCCCTAGGCAGATGTAGTTACGGTTTCATTACCACTTACTGAATAAGCTTGCAAAATATGCCAAAGCTGCTCTGTCTTAATGCTAATGGGACAAATCTCATTTAGGATCTGATGCACCACTTGAAGCTGGCAACATGCCCTGTGAAAGATGATGATGTCATTCATTAGCCTACCACCTGAAGAGCCAAGAGCGCACGCCCACAATCACAAACAGCATCATGTGGTCAGAATTTGGAGGTGTGTTGCAGACAGCAGTGTTAAAAAAGCGTATCTTAGCAAGAATCATTACAACAACATGGTTGTTTTCAGTGAAAAATGTTGCCACTGCAACACATTTTACATTTATTACAAATGACACTTTTTCCACTACTGTTGTAGTGAAACTAATTCATATGCTAGAGATTGCTGGCAAAATTATGCTGATTTGTGGAGTATATTTCAAAAGGCTATGCCTCTAAGAACATAAAATGAATCAAAGTAGTCATTGTGTAAAAATCCACCAGCGGGATTCTGGTTTGGATCCCAGGGCTGAAAGTGAGTTGAAACCTAAGGAAGATACCGAGGTCACTGTTGTGTCCTTAAACATGCCGCTTCACCCAAAGTCAGGGTACTCAAAAGTGGTCATGTGACGGGAACCATTAAACAGCTTATCTGCAGGACTGTTTATAATCCGTGGACTTTTACACATTTTCTGCACTGATTTTGGGGGGAAATCTGCTGAAACTATTTAAATACAGTCAAATGTGTTAAACTGAGATGCGAGTACTACACTGTTATAGGTAGGTGATGGTATCATCAAAAAAGCCAAAATATTTAATACACAAACACACAAGGAGCAGGGGACATGTAGAACTTTTTGAATGACAGACGTTCCAATTCGGCATGCGCAGATTTCGTGTGGGCCTGATAAACTGTCTACCTAAAAAAATAAATAGTTAACCTTTAAATGCATGGCTGTTTCAACAAACATTATTACGTACATCGGGTCTTTAGTGACCTGGCACTTCTATCACAAATGGATCTACACAATGCCCAAATAGTCTCAAATTTTCAAAAACATTTAAGACAATTAGAAAATAACAGAATAGAAGATATTCTGACTTATTTTGATGATGTTTTATTTTTCATTTATCAAAGAGATGATAGAACAAATCTAGAACAGGATTCATTACTCTCACACTGAAACTTCATGAGACACAACTGGCTGTCAAGCACATATTGAGCTACACATAACACAGAAGATACACAAATGTATGTTCTCAGGCACTTATTGAGTTTAATTTGATGCACAACTTACAAATGACAATAGCCAAATCATACTGTTCATGTGTTGCACTTGCTGTAGTTTTCTTCTACGTTGCTTCGTCAAATAGCAATGTCAAATGTCAATCAAGTCAATGACTGAAACAACCGTGCCACTGAGTAAAAAATTACATGTATAATACGTGTGCCTACATGCATATGGAATACTGATAATTCCCCATTGTCACCCAGAAAATCAATGTGATATAGTAGTCATTACTCATTAGTATGAGTACAGCACTCATTTGTCTTGTAATAAACAAAGAAATAGATATCATGTGATAGTAAACTTCTATACTGTAGATATGAAATAATCACAAAAACATGATTTATGGAAGCGGGAAAAAAGCCACACTATTACATGTCCCTTCTGAATAATGTAAAAAAAAAAAAAAAGAAAAGCTAAACTGCAAAAAATATATTTTTAATAACTGCTTAATTAACAATTACTTAATTACTTTTGGTAATTAATCATTTTTAAAAAACAGTACATTTTTTGCAATTTTTTTTATTTTTTGTTACACTATTCAGAAGAAAAAGGTTGAGGAATACTAAAGAGGTGTGGAAATAACAGGGGGTGAAATGACATCCCAGGTCACTAAAGACATGAGGTATGCATTAAAGGGTTAAAACGTCAGAAGGACCAGCCCAAAAAAACAAAGCAAAGTTGTGTCCTTTCATCCAGAGGGTACCAAGTCAATTTACAAAAAAAGACTAAAAAAAATATTATTTTTCTGACAGCTTTGTGGTATGGACATAAATAGTTAAATTAAACATTATTTTTGTTAAGATCAAATGAATGTGCATACATTTCTATTAGCCTTATATGCTACTTCTCCATTCATGTGATGTCAGTCGCTTGACCCTCTCTATAAAGCTCAATTAGTCTAACCCAAGTGAACTAGTCCCTCATTTTAATGGACTAGTTCACCCAAAAATAAAAATTCTCTCATCATTTACTCACCCTAATGCCATTCCAGATGTGTATGACTTTCTTTCTTCTGCAGAACACAAATTAAATTTTTAGAAGAATATCTCAGCTCTGTAGCTCCATATAATGTAAGTGAATGGTGGCCTAGAACTTTGAAGCTCCGAAAAGCACATCAAGGCAGCATGAAAGTAACCCACACGAGGTGGTTAAAACCATGTCTTCTGAAGCGATCCAATAGATTTTGGATAAAAACAGATCAAAATGTAATTCCTTTTTTCACTATACATCTTGCCATTGCAGTCTCTGGGCAAGATCATGATTTCAAACTTGATTACACTTCCTAGTGCTTGACGCATGCGTAGAGCACTAGATGGTGCTAGGAAGTGTAATCGAGCTTGAAATCATGATCACCAAGGTGACTGCTAATGTTACAATTTATAGACCATTTCATGGACTTTTAGTTGGTGACGTAAAGTGACATCATTGTGCCATGAACATTTCCTGCTTGTCAAAAAATATTATTTAGCCAATTCTATTCAAATGAATGGGAGAAATTGGAATGCCCAACGGCAGCCAACGGTCAATGGATGTAGAAAGGAAGTCCCGCCTTACAGATAAAACAGCAAATCACCATTTAGATTCAGAAATCGCCTGTCAATCAACACAAGAACACACATGTGCATTAGCTATACAAGACGGTAAAATTTAGTTTTTTAGCGTAATCTGAGTTAAAGACGTACAATTTATTATACCAGTTGTGATGGAATGACACACCCCTCCTGTGGATCATCGTCACCCGCGGTGACTTTTCCCCATTTGGGCACGTGACAGGGCTCACCAGAACCCAATGAAGAGCCTCATCACCACTGTCTTTAAACACAGTACCTCTCCTAGGATGACCAGTCTCTAACTGCTGGTGTCTTCGCAGGTACAGGAACGGAGCGGGGAGGGTCCAGTGCGAGTTAGATGCGTCGCTGGACCCGCACCCCGGAGTGACTTAGATGCGACACCGGGGATTGGAGCACGTGTCGTCACCGACGGGCCAGGATGCCAGGCTGCTATTCCCCTCAAGTGCCGTGGCCCAGAGAAGCCGGGCCGCTCGAGTGAAGCCGCCACCCCAGACGCCTCGAACCATGGAGGGGAGTGTGTCACGGCCGCCGGGATCCCGCCAACTATCACCTGGAACTTCCCCTGTCTTCACTACTCTTCCTTCACATAGCCCTTTCCACCACGAAGGCCCCAGATTCCCCTTTGTTCTGGATATTTTTAATAAATGCCAATCCAAGGCCTGATGCCACCTCCACTGTGTCCGTCTCTTGCTCAACCCGCCACACAGTGTTGACAAATTTTACTGCTTATTTCAAATGTTCTTTTATTGTAATCTTGACCAACCATTTTGGAGATTTCGGTCTTTTCCCATTCAAGTAGATAGGAGCTGCACTTTCATGACACTTGTTTACATAGAAAAATAGCTGCCCAAACTGCCCAAGAGCATTCCAAAAATGGCTGCCGAGTGGACTGACTTACCTTGAAAAAGAGACTTTGCTGAAAGGATCCAGAAATACGTCTGGACCGTTCTAAATCATTTGTTTTTGTTTACATCCTTTTTTTATTCCCAATTCCCAATGGGCTCCAAGTCCTCGTGATGGTGTAGTGACTCGCCTCAATCCGGTGGCGGAGGACGAATCTCAGCTGCCTCTGCGTCTGAGACCGTCAACTCGCGTTACCGCGGAGATATAGTGCGTGTGGAGGCTTCACACCATCCACCGTGGCATCCATGCACAATTCACCACGCGCCCCACTGAGAGCGAACCACATTATAGTGATCACGAGGAGATTACCCCTTGTGACTCTACCCTCCCTAGCAACCGGGCCAATTTGGTTGCTTAGGAGACCTGGCTGGAGTCACTCAGCACGCCCTGGGATTCGAACTAGCGAACTCCAGGGGTGGTAGCCAGCGTCTTTACCACTAAACTATCCAGGCACATTTGTTTACATTCTTAAAATGGTCTATAGTTGGGAAAAAAGTTATATTTCAGTCTGTTCTCATCCAAAATCGATTGGTTCTCTTCAGAAGACATGGATTAAACCACTGGAATCGAATGAATTACTTTTATGCTGCTTTTATGTGCTTTTCGGAGCTTCAAAGTTCTGGCCACCCTTCACTTGTATGGACCTACAGAGCAGAGATATTCTTCTAAAATCTTCATTTGTATTCCGCAGGAGAAAGTCATGCACATCTGGGATGGCATGAGGATGAGAAAATAATGAGAGAATTTTCTTTTGGACGTACTATCCCTTTAAAAAAAAATAAAAAAACTTTTTTTTTTTTTTTTAAATATGCAGTCAACTGCAGATTCAGACAAGAAGAACGAGATCAGACGATTCTATTTATAACGCGTTATGCATGTGAAACCAAGCGTCACTATCTTTACGTTATTACCACAACTTGCATATTTCCTTAACAAACCATATAATTTCCGTTTAGTAAACCAAAGAAACTGTTGTAAATGTTTATTGTAATTGTCAGACTGCTATGTTGCTCGGAACTGCACCCAAGACTTTCACCCACTGTTGCACTTGTGTATATGGTTGAGTGACAGTAAAGGGATTTTATTTGATTTTATTTGAAACGTCAACATTTCAAGCGTCACTCCGATCATCAAAGGGTTAAAATTAAACGCGCGTAAATGTCTCAGTCAGCGAACTGGAACGCTCGTTCTTTGTTTACATCTATGAAATGGAATTTTTTAAATAAATTCGTTCGCATATGCCACGTTTCAGTTACTTTCACAGAACAAACAATTGACTGCCAGGGGGAATTTACGCAGAAATCGACGAATAACAGACGGCTAAGCGACTTCCATCATAGCAACGGGCTAAACTCATTTGCTATGATCATATGCTGCTGTCAGTGATGTTCCAGAGCACCTACACGGCACCCTACAGCGAATAAAACACAACTTATTGGCCTTGACCATGATGAATACAGTCTATGACAATGGGTAGATGTCATACATGTTAAAAATGTGCAGAGCTGCTCTCAATCTGCAATGTCTGGCTCATATTCAGCCTATTAGGCTATTCTTGTACGTCCATGTATCTATACAAGAGAACACACACTCTGTATTTTCAACCCAGTTAAAGCACTTGTTTAAAACACAGTTCGGAAGAATACAACTAATGAAGGACGTAAAACTAGGTAAGAATGTATCCATTCGGGTTCGCAGACACCCGCGGCTCGCTACTCCGACAACGTCAGCGTAACAGTCCGACGCTCAAGCAAAGCGCGCAAATGCACGCCGATTGATCACAAGAGGAAAAAAACATCGAAATGTGGCTTTACGATTGACAGTTTTTTGTACAGTTCACAAAAATGTGTCCACAAAGCCAGTTAAATATAACTCCGCCTTCTTCTTCTTCTTCAAGCGGCCCTCGCTCTTTCGGGCAATACAAATGTAGCCACCGAAATGTGCAAGGCGGACGCGAGCGAAACGCATCTATGCAAACGTTACGCAAATCAACATTTCAAATACTTCAGTGAAACATTGCGCTTACCTGCCGTGAAACCAGTCTTTGCAGGCGTCGCATTCGATCATAAACTGGGTTACGTCGTACGGTAATCTGCAGATGCAATACACGGGTACAGTCGCCATGTTAGATCAATTCACAACAACAGCCGGAGAGATGGAGGGGGGGGGCAGGAACCCTCCCGCAATACAGACTGCGAGACGAGCTGCTCCTAGTACCGCTGGACATCGAGTTCCATTCAAACGCTTTTCTCCGATCCGATGTAACAATGTAACGCGGTTTGGAATGTTGGAATGTTACAATGTTTCCTCGCGCTGCACTGACGTGTGCATGCCCCCTGGTGACTATACAAGCATTGAGACTTTCACAAAGCGTTCGAAAACGCATCCTTTCATTGCCATGTTGTTACGTCAATCTACAACAAGAGGGAAAAATCTCCTGTCATGCTGGTCCAGATGAATGGAGCTCATTAAACGCTGCGGCTGCTTCTCAGAGTTTCCCGGGACGGTAGAGCGTCGAAGCAGCTGCAGCAAAGACACATTCACCGTTAACACGCACTTATTCAGTTATAAATGACATAAAAGTGTGTGGAGTAAAAGAAAAGCCTCAGTTATGGCTGCTTAAAATGTGAACCTATTTAAATAACCATAGCTAAAGTACATGACAGTATGCAAACTAAAAGCAAGTAAACAAAATGTTGTTACCCCTGTGCATATGTGGGTAAAAAAAAAAAAAAAAAAAATATTGCATGGCCTTTTCATCTGCCACTCCAGGTATTCCTCAATTAACTTGTCTTTGACCATGTAAATTGACTTTTTTTTTTTTTTTTTTACATTTAGTTGAATGCATATGTGGGTCATGTATGCCCATATACTGTATGTTTACTATTGTGTTTAATGCATTTAACACTAACATTACTCTTGTAATACATTGGTTGTTTTCTCGTTTCCATTTGTTATGTAATTAAATGTAAAATACCATGTCCATATTAGGTGTAGTATGCAAGTATTTTTCCAAAGTGCGTGGCATTATAGCTTACCTATTACAGGGACAGATCCTATGAGAAACCTGAGGTTAGATGCCTAATTCACAGCAAGGGCAAAATGGTAATATGGCTGGACCACTTTTGAATCTGAAACTTTTCTTTATTCAGTACGCCTCACCACTACAAACAACAAATATAGCTACATAGAGTTATACAGAAATATACTCTGCAGTCCAAACAGAATGAGCACCCTCAAAAGGGCTCTTTGAAGGGAGAACAATAATTATATTCATGCTGTAAGATCACTTCAAACAGAGTTTACTATAAAAATGACTAAAAAAGTGAGTTCCGAATGACCACTGTGTTATACAGCAAAGTCGAGTACAAAAGGTTGTCATTTTTCAAGTTCATAAACTTTTTTTTGTAATAAAAAAACAAAATCCTAGTTCATTGAATACTGATAAAATAAATAAATAATAAAAAAAAAACGAATATGGATTAATGTGTACAACACTACATATTAATTATAAGGTGACCTTGAAGTGTAGCATGGTAAAAACCTTGAACTTCTTTGGTTCAAAAATCCATCAAATTTAGATTTTAAGTATACTAACTCAAACAATCAAGTACAGAACTGAGGTGTTTGTTTGGTCAGAATGAACTTATTGGAGCATGTTTTCAAGAATTTATAGAAATTTTAGCTCCTTTTAGTATTATTGATGTCGTCGTTTTACTGTAATTAGTTGTTTCGTGTAAAGTCACCATTAGGGTGATTAATGTTCCCTTTGGTAAAGTTGGATCGTGTTCAATCCATGTAATTTGTCCTTGCGCATGAATGTGCGTAGCTGAAGTGCAGCTTCATCTGCACTTTTTTGGGGAATCAAGTTTAATTAAATGAAGTATATGATCAATAATATTTAAGTTCATTTGAAAGAACATGCATCAGTTGTTAAATGTTATAAGTGTGACATACCTTTTAAAGAAAATTAAGTTGAATGAACTGAATCATTCGTATATTTCTAACAAAGGTTTTGTAGTTATGCTGACCTAAAATGACCATAAGTTGAATTTACTTAAAAAGCTTGATGCAAATATGCAACATATATATTTTAAGTAAATCCAACAATTTTTTCTGTGTGCATACTGTATATTTCTTTGTGTGAGTTGAGACATTTTTATATTTTTCCACCAAACATAGAAATTGCCCACATTTCTGTTATACAGCCTTTACGCATTTAAATGTAATAGAATTCCATCAAATTGAATAGAATTGTTATTTTAAAAAAGTTTTTTTTATTTTTAAATTTTTTTTTTTTTTTAATAAAACCTAAAATTATTATTATTTTTTTTATTATTATTATTTAGTTAAAGATTGTCTAACTCAATTCGATATAATTTTGTTATGGATTGAGTAAATCTTCAAATCATCCAAATGTCCCACTTCATTTTCAATGTGTGAAACCCTTCAGAATTTAAAATATGTATCAACCATTTAAAAATTTAAATTAATACAATTATAATTACAGCTACTTTTCCTTAAAAAAAAAAATAATAAAAAACTAATAAAAAAAACTTTACTTTTATAAAGAACAAGCATCCAGATTTCACCTGGGTCTTTTTCGACCCACATATGCATTTTAGGGGAAAAAGGTTGCATTTGTATTGTAGGGTTAAACAGATTTTTTTTAAATAAGAGATGCAGTACAAAAATGTAAATAAATGTAATTTTAGAAGGAAAAAAAAAATACATTCTAAAAAAATTTAATAAATACAATATTGCTCTATTATTATGGAGCAAAAACTAAAATCTACAGCTAAAGAACACGACTTGTCAGTTTAATCCCCAGCAGTGGGCTTGCCTGTAACACCCTTAAATCTAATAAGTAACATTTTTAAATCAGTTTCAGATCCTTAGCCACAATCACTCCTTAAAAACTGAGACGAAAACCGAATTATTCTAAAAGAATAAAGACTTTTATTAAGCATTGTAAGTTGCATTCAATTTCCTTCAAAAACATCACACCACAATCCATCAACAATCACTCAAATCCAACAGTAGTTCATTCTTTTACAACCAATGAGTTGGGAAGAAACTCCGATCAACTTACATCAAGGTAACCTACTTAGACTTGCGGCAGGGGACTGAGGGGGATACACCATATTTCTGATCACTATTGTGCAATGAAAAGCATCAGGAGGATTAGATGGAGAAGTAACGATTCTCGTTTAGAAGTACGGTAAGTTCTGAAAACACTAAATTAAACATCAAAATGATTACAATTTTACTTGCTTAGGCTAAACTCTCAAAATGGGAGGGTCAAATGTTTCGCAGACTTAATCTGAGCTAAGAAAAAAAGGGGAGATTGTTTTTTTCACAGATGATTTGCTAGTATGAATGCAGAAAACAGCAACAGAGAACAATAATGTATACAGTGATGCTTACACCAGGATTAACAATATTTAAAGTGGCTAGATTATATATATATATATATATATATATTTTTTTAGTAAATACAACAGGTCAATTAATCACAAAAAAAAAAAAAAAAAAAAGAAAGGTTAGCGCAAATCAGTTACTGACTAACAGTTAACACCTTTTATAGAACCATTACTGATTACTAGCCTTTTTAAATTTTGAAGATGGGCACAGTAGTTGTAATGAAGCAAGAAATAGGACAACATGCATTATAACTACACACCTTTTTATTTTAATTATATTTTTTTTAATTTTTTTTTTATCGAGAGCCATGCATAAAGTTCAGTCGAGGCAGTTGTACTAATGTTCTATGTTGGATTCAAGAAACCACGCTGATCACCGATGCATGGCATTTTCTGACACGGAAAGAGACGTTGGTGTTTTCCAATAGTTCATTTGCAACTCCTGACACTTTTCAAACCATTTCTTGTCATATTACCTATATCGCTAATGTATGACTTTGAAATCATTAGAACTTAAGTTGCAGTATTAACACTAGTAACTTAATGTGAGTGTATGAGTACACTCACAGCGATGACGCGTGAGAAATGTGTTTTTGATTTTCTCCTTTTCATTTGAGTTTTACATAAAAAAAAAAAAATAAGAAAGCTTTTACTGTGACAATACAAACTTAATTAAAATGGCAATATATGGTGCCAAGTACAGGGAACATGAATCTCAACTTACTAAACTAAAAGACTTAGCAAATGAAAATTAGTATTTCGGTTTCTGTAATTCATTGCAAAAGTAAATAATTTCATGAAACCTGTCAGAAACAGGAAATATCAGTGACGAAGGAGAACACCGTCTTTCAACATTAAACTGGTAAAATTCTCTATATAACTTGTATATTGTCTATGTTTTACTGAGAGGTATCCTCTAGCTCATTACTTGCGGTTTTAACTCACTGACATCGAAGAAGGATTTCGAAAACTCATCAGTCCTCATTTATAGCTTTCGGAGAGGAAAAAATGTACACACACTGTAGGCCTTCCATTCTTCCAAATATTCCTTAACCTTAAACTTTCCATCAACCTTCACCCCCTCTATAAAAATAGGTTTACTCTTCTGTTTTTAAGACAGCAGCCCCGAGATCTTCATCTCTGTGGCCTTCACTGTCTACATTTAGTGCATTTAAATGAGGATTCGTATTGCACAATTTAGATTCGTTGCTAAAGGCACTTTCAGGTTGGTTAGGAGCCCTGCTTTCCCCTTTGTTCCCATTGAGCTGCTTTGCCTCTTTACCCTCCAAGCCATTCTCGGCTGCCGTGGACCCTTCTGAGATCAGATGGGGCATTTTGGTTGCCAGCTTGGGCTTCGTTTTGTCTTTTATCACTTCACTGGCTGAGGCAGCATATGCAGGCTTTATCTGTTAAAATTCAATTGACAGGATTTCATTTTTAAATAACTGAAATTAAGAATCCATATAAGTCAATAAATAATACTCTTGGCAGAACTACTGGATACAATAAAAGTGTCATTAACATTATGCCATCATTGATTTGAATGATTTTCAGTACCCTCTTTTCTGAACCACATATTGTATTTTACTTCTTATAATACAACCCTGCACAAGCACAAGAAATAAATATAAATTCTTGATTGTAAAACATCTAGAAAAATGTGTATGATTCACCTGGTACGATCCCTGATTCTTGAAACCTCTACTGTGGTATTTGATTCCTCGACCAAAGGTCCTTATAACAGGAGTGGAAATCACACCTCTTGGTCGACTGAAAAAAAGCAATCAATTTAAATATCATAAACCATATAGATCCATGTACCAACTAGAGGTCGACCGGTAGTGAATTTTGCTGATACCAATAACTAAAGTGGGGGAAAAGGCTAATAATCGATTTATCGGCTGACAGTGTTTTAAATAGATTTAGTGAAAGTTACACAAATTTCATAGTCTTTCTGTATTGTGACAGGCACAGACATACAGTTGAAGTCAGAAGTTTACATACTCTTAGGCTGAAGTCATTAAAACAAGTTTTTAACCACTCCACAGATTTCATATTAGCAAACTATAGTTTTGGCAAGTCATTTAGGACATCTACTTTGTGCATGACACAAGTAATTTTTCCAACAATTGTTTACAGACAGATTGTTTCACTCTGAATTAACTTTATCACCATTCTAGTGGGTCATAAGTTTACATACATTAAGTTAACTGTGCCTTTAAGCAGCTTGGAAAGTTCCAGAAAATGATGTCAAGCCTTTAGGCAATTAGCCAATTAGCTTCTGATAGGCTAATTGGCTAACTGGAGTCAATTGGAGGTGTACCTGTGGATGTATTTTAAAGCCTACCTTCAAACTCAGTGCCTCTTTGCTTGACATCATGGGAAAATAAAAAGAAATCAGCCAAGACCTCAGAAAAAAAAATGTGGACCTCCACAAGTCTGGTTCATCCTTGGGAGCAATTTCCAAATGCCTGAAGGTACCACATTCATCTGTACAAACAACAGTACGCAAGTATAAACACCATGGGACCACGCAGCCATCATACCGCTCAGGAAGGAGACGCATTCTGTCTCCTAGAGATGAATGTTTTTTGGTGCAAAAAGTGCAAATCAATCCCAGAACAACAGCAAAGGACCTTGTGAAGATACTGGAGAAAACAGATAGACAAGTATCTATATCCACAGTAAAACAAGTCTTATATCGATATAACCTGAAAGGCTGCTCAGCAAGGAAGAAACCACTGCACCAAATCCGCCATAAAAAAGCCAGACTACAGTTTGCAAGTGCACATGGGGACAAAGATCTTACTTTTTGGAGAAATGTCCTTTGGTCTGATGAAAATTTTTTTTTAACTGTTTGGCCATAATGACCATCGTTATGTTTGGAGGAAAAACGGTGAGACTTGCAAGCCGAAGAACACCATCCCAGCTGTGAAGCATGGGGGTGGTAGCATCATGTTGTGGGGGTGCTTTGCTGCAGGAGGGACTGGTGCACTTCACAAAATAGATGGCATCATGAGGAAGGAAAATGATGTGGATATATTGAAGCAATATCTCAAGACATCAGCCAGGAAGTTAAAGCTCGGTCACAAATGGGTCTTCCAAATGGACAATGACCCCGAGCATACCTACAAAGTTGTGGCAAAATGGCTTAAGGACAACAAAGTCAAGGTATTGGAGTGGCCATCACAAAGCCTTGACCTCAATCAGATAGAAAATTTGTGGGCAGAACTGAAAAATCGTGTGTGAGCAAGGAGGCCTACAAACCTGACTCAGTTACACCAGTTCTGTCTGGAGGAATGGGCCAAAATTCCAGCAACTTATTGTGAAAAGCTTGTGGAAGGCTACCCAAAACATTTGACCCAAGTGAAACAATTTAAAGGCAATGCTACCAAATACTAACAAAGTGTATGTAAACTTCTGACCCACTGGGAATATGATGAAAAAAATAAAAGCTGAAAAACTAAAAGCTGAAATAAATCTCTACTATTATTCCACATTCTTAAAATAATGATCCTAACTGACCTATTTTACAATGTCAGAAATTGTGATAAACTGAGTTTAAATGTATTTGGCTAAGGTGTATGTAAACTTTTGATTTCAACTGTAAACACCCTGATCTCATGAAATTTACGTGACCATGGCAACATTTGTGCAAACCAAAATTACGTGCTGCATTACATATTTGGCTGCAGTTTCATAGTGAAATGTCCAGCGGGGGGCGCCAGAAACGAGTGAAATGATATTGTAATCAGACGAGGTTTGTAAGGTGAATTTTAGATGGATGTTTTAATGAGTAAAACATGCTTCCCTAATCTAAAATGTTAGCCTAAACCTAACCATTAGTGTCCTAAAAGATAAATGAGAGGTGAACAAAACAGACATCCTTACCCTTAATAGCAACTTAGACATGAAAATAATTTTAGTTTCTGAAGCAACCATGTCATTTCGTGTCACTTCTATGTCACTTTGGTTTTACTTTAATTCACTTTTGTATCTAGCATCCTTGGCTGGACTTGAACGGCGGTCTTCTGAATCCAAAGTCCAACACTCGATCAGGTGAGATACTGGGCAAGCTAATTACATTTGAATAAGTGTGTAGATATAGGTGGGTCTGTAATACAAGTGTTAAAATGTATAGTTTTTCAAATAATATGTAAGATTAAAAAATTTTGATATCATAACATTGCAGTATCTGAGTAATAGAGTGAAAAATACATTTTTATAAAGTCATAATCACCCGTTGTACTCGTGATTTGTGTGAAAGTGAATAAAAAGGCACAGTTGTTGTGTTTATTTCACCAGGAAACTGCAGCAAAACATAGAAAGTGGCACGTAAATTTGCAAAAATTTAGTTAGTAACGTTCATTCTATGAGACTAGGTTGGACATAGAAGCTACAAGAGTCCAAAATGAATAAAATCCCAGATGCTGTTTATTTTGCAACCAAAATCCCAATAATAATCATAAAATAAAAAATAAGATTTGGTCCAAAACGCAGGACTTTTAACTATAAACGAGCCCAAAATACGCTGGGGACTCTTATTTTGAACATTCTTTGCTTCCAGCTCACACAAACACAAAGCAAAACATGTACTCTTGCAATCATCTACAATGTATTACAATATAAACACTATAAAGTAAACATTGTTATATAGGCTAATAACTACTGTATGAGCAATAATTCAAAAACAGTAGATTATCATTCATCAATAGTAAATCGTCAGTGAACCGGTAATAAAAAACAGATTCTCTACGGGGACACCGCGAGTCAAAATCAACATGAACATGAACTTATGATTAACATATAGTAAATCTACTTAACAAAATTTCTTTGGAGGGCTAATTTTTATAACCTTATAAATAATAATAATAAATAATAATAACAATAAAAAAAACAGTAACTATCAGCTTTGATGTTTGCCATTAACCGATAGTTCCAAAAAGCAATTATCGGCACCGATATATCGGTAAAACCAATATATCGGTCGAACTCTGTACCATCATTGACCATGCAAGCAAAGTCAAATTAAACAGAAGTAGAGTATGGCCAAGACTCATCAACAACATTAAGTATTAATGTATTTTATGATAACATTCCTGTAGTTCTTACATTAGAGGACAAAAAATTAACGGCACAAAACAAATTATAATGGGATAATTTATCAGAAAACCATCAGTAATATTTTTTTCTTTTTAAACTGTAAAATTAAGTGTCATTTTGAATTTTTACAAGCTTACCCTCTAGTTGGTCCACCAACTGACACCACCTGAATGGGAAAAGAGGCTCTTCCTCTTCCACGACGGCTGCCAGCCCACTGACCCACCACTGTGCCTGCAATCTCAAGTTTGCCACCCTGTGAGGGGATGGCTTGCAGTCCAACTTGAAAGTAAATGAATCAAATGATTAATCTAAGAAACTGCATTCTTACGGGTTTCATCAAACAGGTTTGATTTTTTTAGCTGATGTCACCCAGTGTTACTTTTTTAAATATTTTTTTTTTAGTAGTTATAAATGTCTTTTAAAGGAAATTTAAGCTTTAAATTTATTCAATATTTCATCATGTCATTCACAAGTATTAGTTGGTAATACTTTACAATAAGGTTCCATTAGTTAACATTAGTAAATGCATTAGGCATCATGAACTAACAATTGACCAATATAATAGTACAGCATTTATTAATCTTTGTTAATGTTAGTTTATAAAAATACAATTGCTCATTGCTAGTTCATGTTAGTATATAGTGCATTAATGTTAACTTGTACAACTTTTGATTTTAAAAATGTGTTAGTATATGTTGAAATTCACATTAAATCAAGGTTAATAAACAATTTAAAAATATTGTTCATTGTTTATGTTAACTAATGTTTACAAAGAGAACCTTATTGTAAAGTGTTACCCATTAATTTTAGACAACTTTAACTAAAATGCCATATCATTTTAGTTGACAAAAAAAAAAAAATAGAAAATCTTATAAACTGTAACAGATCAAACTTTAAACAAATAATTTGAAAAACCTTTTCACCTGTTCATTGGTTTCATTGTCTGTGCAGTTATAAGTTTTAATTAGGGCTGGAAATTGCCACAGACCTCCTGATTCGATATTTACTTTCAATCTGTAGTGTAATTCTGTAAGTTTTGCGAATTGATGTTTTGAAATATTTTGTGGCGGTAACTCCTTTTACTCAAAGAAATTTCTATTGAAGAACAGTTGTGTCTGAAATGACGATTGTTTCACTCTATAAAACAGAATTTGCAGGTAAAAGGTAGGTATCTGTGAAACTACCAATTTAAATTTAAAACTAACAAATCAACCAGTTGGTGCGTTGTCTGAGCTATTAGTCGACTAATCAGCGTTAAGGAACCCATGTACTGTATATTTAGGCTGCATGTTTTTTAAGGATATGTGGACACTGAGCACAGCCCTTTCACAGGATAACTAACGGATATTCAACAAATAAATAGGCTAAATAACTAAAACCTCTTATTCCACAAAACTATTAAAGAAATGTAAGGAACACAAAAAGCTCCAATACAATCCATACATTCAATACATCCCGGATGCAGAATGACATGCTTCAATGTTTTCGGAGCACTTGAAGATTCAGAAGTGCACAGCTGTTAGACTGTAAATATTGTGGGGGCGCAACATGTAGTTTACGGCATCCAACAGATTGATAAGCCTTTTTACAGCTAAACTATTAATTAAAGCAGTGTCAGACATGATCTGCAGAATGACTCCTGACAAATACTCTCCACAACACCTCACAAATAAACCTGTGGATTTTGCATAATAACAGGAACATTGATCACAGAAGAAGATTTGATGTCCGACAGTGAACAAGCCGTGCTTGGATGGCTGTAGCAGCGGTGCATTAAATGACTAAATGTAAAGAATTAAGAGAGAAAACCTATCTGAGTGGAACAAGAAATACAGCTTCCTATATTTATCTATCAATCATTGTATTGCCATTAAGATAATCATGTACTTCTTAAAATTATATTAAAAATACATTTTTCATGTGGGAGACGATTTTAAAATAATTTGTCTCAAGAATCGTGATTTATAACAAATTAAGAGTTTTTTCCCCCACCCCAAGTAATATTACGTTTATGTTGTGGATATACAGTGCATTCAGAAAGTATTCAGACCCCTTTGTTTTGTTATGTTGCAGCCTTATGCTAAAATGCTTTAAATTATTTATTTTTTTCACATCAATCTACACTACAACCCCATAAGGACAAAGCAAAAACCAGATTTTTTATAAAAACTGAAATATAACATTAACATAAGTATTCAGACCCTTTGCTATGACACTTGAAATTTAGCTCATGTGCATCCCATTTCTCTGGATAATCTTTGAGATGTTTCTACACTTGATTTGAGTCAACCTGTGGCAAATTCCATTGATTGGACATAATTTGGAAAGGGACACACCTGTCTATATAAGGTCTCACAGCTGAAAATGCATATCAGAGCAAAAACCAAGCCATGAGGTCAAAGGAACTGCCTACAGTGCTCAGAGACAGGATTGAGCCAAGGCACAGATCGGGGGAAGGTGAAAAACAAATTCGGCTGCACTGAAGGTTCCCAAGAGCACAGTGGCCTCCATAATTCTTAAATGGAAGAAGTTTGGAACAACCAGGAATCTTCCTAGATCTGGCCGCCCGGCCAAACTGAGCAATCGGGGGAGAAGGGCCTTGGTAAGAGAGGTGACCAAGAACCCGATGGTCACTCTGGTTGAGCTCCAAAGATCATGTGTGGAGATGGGAGAAACTTGCAGAAGGACAACCATCACTAAAAGGAACGTTTGGGAGTCTAAAATGTATATTTCCTATTGACACACTAAAGCTGAAGATATAAAAAACCATCTTAAGACAAATGTTTGTGTGAAACTTCTTATGTGCCTAAGACTTTTGCACAGTACTGTATAAGTAAATAAATACCCATGTTTGTGCATAAATAAATATACAAATGATTAAATGTGCGAGGAGATATACAAATACAGTAAATGAATAACTAAATGCACCAATTTATGCAAAATGTTAAAGGAAATACAAAATTGAAAGTTGATTTTTAATTCTATATTTCTTTAATTATTCATTTATTTCTGTACGTTGTTCCGTTTTTAATTTACCTTCATGCAACATGCTAATGAGAGAATAGTATTGATAGTTTGAATGTGACAGCTGTTGATATCCTCTCTTTAGCACGTTGCACAAAGGAAAAATAAATTATTTTATAAATTATAATTCTTTTGACTAAATTCCAATTTGCATTTACGGTACTTTAAAAATGTGCAATTCTCCAACCATTACTTTATATTTTAAACTGTATTATTTCTGCATTGATCTTTTGCATTTATTTATTTGTAGATCTCCTTGCACATTTAATTAATACTGTATATTTATTTATGCATGAATATGCAGATTTGTGTATTTGTTTATTTATTATACTTAATTCCCAGAAGTGTTAGCTTATCTTTCGTCACTTCCAAAATACATACAGCCTTATCAAATGCCTTATCAGCCTTATCATTCGGTTTTCAAATATTTTTAATAACTTTTAATTTAATAATTTGCATTAAATAATTTGGAAAATATAAATCCGAGCAATTCTTTATGCACAATTAATTTGATTGATTGATTGTCATTGCTTTTACAATGAAATGTCGAGTAGCATCATCTCCAAATATTTAGCAATCAAATTTCAGCATTTATATGTACATCACTGGCTGTAATTCAGTAGTGCAATATCAAACAAATGTCCATCCTCTAGATATCAGCATTGGCCATTGAAAAAACCCATATTAGTCAGCTACTGTTACCAATTAAAACCAACACTAAGTGTTTGCCATACTGCGTATGCGTACCAACAATTTCCTCATTCTTACCATGTATCCCCCTGCCTCTACCCTGCATTGGAGGTAGAGGTGGTGGGGGGTAGAAGGTGCTGTTGGGAGGGTAAAAAGGCATAGTGTGTGGAGGTGGAGGGGGGAAGGCGAGGGGATGGGGTGGCCGAGAGAAGTTCAGACCCTCCAGGATACTCTGACGCATCTTCTCTACCTTGGCAACGAGCTCAGTCTGGAGACAACAAGAAAAAAAAAAGTGATGCAAACTGCTTATCACTCCATCAGCACGGTCTTAACACTGGAACGCAAACTCTTGAGACTTACAAATACACTTGTTACAATCAAAGAAATGTAAGGAGCAAATTAAATTATTAACATAAAATGTAGGTTTCATTTCCTTTGCTTTTGTAAGCTTAAACTTCCAACTTTGGATTAATAATTAACACTTCAGTAAATATTACAGTACACGCTGTGCACCAATAAATTACAATCTGTTGATTCTAGTGGCGTCACACACCAATTGAAGCACAGAAAGGTAGAAGAGAATTACAGTCTACGAGTTGAAATCTTCAAGACACCCTCAACAGAGTATTTGAGCCCCCTACAAATCCTCAAGACCAACACACAGTTAAAGGGATAAGTTAAGATCTGAATTAAAACACTGTCTATCGATTATGTTTAGGATCTTTAATCTATATAAAGAATGAAGCTGTGCAGTACAGATCATGTGTACCTGACCATCGCAGAGGTCAATGAGAGGAGCTTTGTTCCCGTTGGCCCGGATGAGTTTACTCTGTAGCAGCTTGCCATCGAAGTACATCCATGGGCAGCAGTGTTCCCAGGGAATGGGCTGCCCACACACGTCATTGGCAAACAGCGCCATATCCACGCCGCTCATAAAAAGAGCAGCCAGCTGAACACCGCGTGGATCCAGGTTATCAATCTGGAGGCGACAGATGCAGAGCATGTCAAACAAAGCTCTTAAAGGGAGGGATAGTTCACCCAAAAAGTAAAGTTCTCTCATAATTTACTCACCTTCATGGCATCCCAGATGTGTACGACTTTCCTTCTTCTGCAGAACACAAACAAAGGTTTTTAGAAGAATATTTCAGCTCTGTAGGTCCATACAATGCAAGTAAATGGTGGCCAGAACTTTAAAGGTCCAAAAACAAATAAAGGCAGCATTAAAGTAATCCAGGCGACTCCAGTGGTTAAATCCATCTCTTCAGGAGCAATATGATAAATGTGGGTAAGAAACAGATCAATATTTAGGTCCTTTTTTACTATAAATTCTCCTCCCTGTCCTGTAGGTGGCGTTATGCATGAATAATGTGAATCTTCAAAAACCAAAGATAAGCGCATAGGAGGGCTGTTTGAAAGTGGAGATTTATACTAAAAAAGGACTTACAGTATTGATCTGTTTCTCACCCACACCTATCATATTGCTTCTGAAGACATGGATTAAACCACTGGAGTCGTATGGATTACTTTATGTGCTTTTTGAGCTTCAACATTTTGCCCATCATTCACTTGCATTGTATGGACCTACAGAGCTGAGATATTCTTCTAAAAATCTTTGTGTCCAGCAGAAGAAAGTCATACACATCTGGAATGGCATGAGGGTGAGTAAATGAAATAATTTACATTTTTGGGTGAATTATTTCTTTAAGGTTAAATAAGCAGCTATATGCTTAAAGGCATATTACACCCAAAAATGACAATTCTGTCATCATTTACTCACCCTCATGCTTTCCCAGATGTGTGTGACTTACTTTCTTCAGCAGATCACAAATGAAGATTTGTAGAAGAATATTTTAGCTCTGTTGGTCCTTACAATCCAAGTGCATGGTGATCAGACCTTTGTAGCTCAAAAATCACATAAAGGAAACACAGAAGTAATCCAGTGTTTAAATCCATATCTTCAGAAACGATATAATAAATGTGGGTAAGAAACAGATCAAATTGAAAGTCCTTTTTTCCTTTAAATCTCCACTTTCACTTTTACATCTAAAAGTCACATGTGGTGCCTGTTTAGTTTCACTTTCACATCTGAAAGTGAAATTTAAAGTGGAGATTTGGAGAAAAAAAGGACTTAAATATTGTTCTGTTTCTTACCCACACCTATTATATCGCTTCTGAAGACATGGATTAAACCACTGGAGTCGTATGGATTACTTTTATGTTTCCTTTATGCGATTTCTGGAGCGCCAAAGGTCTGATCACCATTCACTTGCATTGTAAGGACCAACAGAGCTGAGATATTCTTCTAAAAATTTTGTTTGTGTTCTGCTGAAGTAAGAAAAGTCATACACAACTGAGATGGCATGAGGGTGAGTGAATGATGAAAGAATTTTCTTTTTTGGGTGAACTGTCCCTTTAACTAACCACAAAGCAAGCATGAGCAAATTGCAGCCTATCAATACATACATGTAGACTAATGCACAAACAGCTCCACCCAATTCACAGACAGCCAGCAAGAGCAACCAATTCAGGCAGCAGCAAAGCAAAAAGCGCTTAAAGATCAACAAAGCGGACACAGACAAGCACGTCACAGCACAGCGAGTGTGGATGGTTCACATTTTAAGAGTACAAAATGGCACAGACTGAAATGAGCCGGAAAATATTTTTATAAATAACAATGCAGCTCAGCAAGGAAAGTAAACCATCTACACAAAAACACTGCACTGCTTTCACTCAGTTTGCTCAAAAACAATATTTTTCTGCAAAGTCGACTATCAAAACCATGCTTTTACAAAGCATTAAGGCCAATCAGCCAGCACGCTTTCTTACAAAATAAGAAGTGTCCAGGAAAATACGGCAAACAGTTTTCCCCCCCTTTCACAAGAGGCATTTTCTCTCAAATACAAAGATAAAGGTGAAGTGTATAATTTTGTTAAAATACTTGCTCGTATCCCAGCTTAATATTCAGAGTCAAATAAAATGGTGCGTTTATGTCGTCCTGGGAAGTTTGGACTATGAATACAATGTGATGAGCGTTCCAGTGATGGAGCCGTTTGCAATTTCATATTTCTTTCTCTCTTTTACACTTACTGGCAAAGCTTGTTAGCACTAAGAATGCAACAAAATGAAGAGCAAAGCCGCACATTAGGTGTGTAATTGATGCTTTACATATATAATTTATCATTCTCGTGCAGCTGCATATAATGTAGTTTTGTTGCACAAGCCTGAGTCTTATTTTCTGACAAGCTTTACTGTTATTCTTCATTAACAGTACAAAAATGCGTGGACGCTGGCTACCACTTCTGGAGTTCGCTAGTTCAAATCCCAGGGCATGCTGAGTGACTCCAGTCAGGTCTTCCAAGCAACCAAATTGGCCCGGTTGCTAGGGAGGGTAGAGTCACACGGGGTAACCTCCTCGTGATCGCTATAATGTGGTTCATTCTCGGTGGGGTGTGTGGTGAGTTGAGCGTGGATGCCGCGGGGATGGCGTGAAGCCTCCACACGTGCTATGTCTCCGTGGCAACGCGCTCAACAAGCCACGTGATAAGATGCGCGGGTTGATGGTCTCAGACGTGGAGGCAACTGGGATTCGTCCTCCGTCACCCGGACTGAGGCGAATCACTACGCCACCACGAGGACTTAAAAAGCACATTGGGAATTGGGCACTCCAAATTGAAAAAAATAAATAATACTTTTTTTTTTTTTTAAATAACTTTACAGCTCAAATAATACACAAGTTTTAACAGAAGATTTAATGCAAGTGCTTTTATAGAATTATAAGCTTCACATTTCTTCATTTAAACCCTCCAAAAATTGGCCCCCATTCACTTCCATTGTAAGTGCCTCGTCGTAATTGTGCTTTTTTTTTTTTTTTTTTTTTTTAAAGGAGGAAGGAGCTGAGATGAATTTTTGTGGTAATAAACATTGACACAAATGCTGTTGATTGAGCTTAACTTGTATTGAACCCAGAACATTCCTTTAAGTTTTGATGTGCATTTACTTTTAAATATTTGTTTAAAGTTTGGTTTGTTACAGTTTGATGCATGTTTTTCTCATTTTGCACATTGTCAACTAAAATACTCTATTTTTGTCAACTAAAATGATATGTCTACACTTAAATCAGAGTATACTGACTAAAACTAATGGATGTGACATGTATAAATTGAAAGTACATTTTCATCAAAAGACCAAAAATTCTGACTAAAATGAAAAACTATGTGAAAATGAACACTGCTTTGACTGATAGTGTTGGAGAAACCAGTTGCAACTAGTTTGAGTAATAATTTTAGCAAATCTCTCTGTTATACACTTCACCTTTAAAAAATTATAAATGGTCTTAATCAGTTTAGGCTTATTTGCACCAAATCTGAGTTTTTGGCATGAATGGTTTCATTTTAAATGTTTGTTATGCATCTCAGTGAATTGAAATATTGTGGTGCAATGGTCCACATTTTAATAATTTGGATAATTAGGATTATTTAAGGTATCTAAACATTTCTTGAGAATGTATGAATTGGTATTAATACCACTGTTTGTGGATATGGTCCCACTTTATATTTGGTGTCTTTAACTACTATGTACTTAAAGGGATAGTTCACCCAAAAATGAAAATTCAGTCATTGTTTACTCACCCCTGTGTTGTTAGAACCCCATTTTACTTTCTTTCCTTTTTCTTAACACAAAGGGAGAAATTGAGAAAAAGTGTTGTGCTCAGTGATGTCATTCAATGGCAGTGGATGGTGACCACCCCTTTAAGCTTCAAAAGGATGCAAAAGTATAATTCAGCAGTCTAATAAATTATTCCATGAAACTCATGATTGTTATGAAAGCAAACAATAAGGTTTGGACTGACTGTTGATCTCCTGTGCACGTTCGTGTGGCTGCATGTGACCAACAGTTCACACAGCCACTTTGCGACATGGGGCGTTCAAGCGAAAACTAGTTTTATCTAAAAACAGGTCCACCACAGCGATAGTGACATCAGAACACAACACATCTGCACACAAACCAGAGAACCGAACTTACTAAATATGTCTGATAGTTTGTAGATGCATTTCTATGTCCAGCCTCATTTGTTTGAAACAGAGTACTCAATCAAACAGAGAAGGAAAGTCTCTTCTCCATTCTGAACCGAGTGTGACAAAACTCCACCTGAGTGAGACCTCAGTGAAACATTCGGTAGGTTTAACATTCTCAGCCAAAATCAAGTCGTTTTTAACTGGCTAGTGGGATGCAGGCTTCAATAAATTGTTATGAGAACGTTTTTGGACCAGTGTCAGTTCACAGCGGGCGGGGATTCCAGCCGCGATGCCGAAAATAGAAACCACGCGATCGACAGAATGTCCCACCGCTCATCACGGCTGGTTAGGACAAAAACTCTGATTAATAGAATAAAATACATTTTATTTTGTGTTGTTTTCCATCAGGTTAAGACACAGTGTGACTGTGGCTGCCTGTAGTATCCTCTGTTTCTGTTTGATTCCTGAGTAATCCATTTAAAAAAAATATAAGGCTGGGCATAGAAATGCATCAATTCTTTGACTACAAACTGTTCTGTTCTCTGGTTTGTGTGCAGATGTGTTGTGTTCTGTTGTTGTTTTTGATTTTAGATAAACAAAACAAGTTTTTGCTTGAACGCCCATGTTGCAAGGGGGCTGCGTGAACTACTGGTCTTGTGCAGTCTCATGAACGTGCACAGGAGATCAACGGTCGGTCAACAGTTTCAATAAATAATACATTAGATTTCGGTTTGTTTCTCACAAAACTTATACTTTGCTTTCATAAAAATCATGAGTCTCATTGAATAATTTATTAGACTTCTGAATTATACTTTTGCATCCTTTTAAAGCTTGAAGAGGTGGTCACCATAAACTGTCATTGAATGACATCACTGAGCACAACATTTTTTCACAATTTCTCCCTTTATGTTAAGAAAAAGGAAAGAAAGTAAAATGGGGTTATAACAACACAGGAGTGAGTAAACAATGACTGAATTTTCATTTTTGGGTGAACTATCCCTTTAAGCATTTGTTATGCTTATTATGTACGTGTTGTTGCATTGTACTTGCATTTAAAGTACCTGCAAATAATTACATTTGTAGTTACACTGTTAACCTTACCCCTAACCCTAAACCTACCCGTACCTCAACCTCAGTAGCAGCAAATGTGAATCTTGTGAGAATTTTGCAGAATAACATGTAGTTCTACAGTAAATACATTCTAATGTGTTTTTTAATGTCAGTACTTAGTAGTTAAAGACACCTAATATAAAGTGTGACCGCGGATATTTAATATTTTCATGACGGTCACATTTGACTTTGTGCAAACAGGCCTTTAATGTGGGCTTGTGTGTATTCTCTGGACACTCTTTATGCAATATTCTCAACACAATTCACCTTCAGGTCCTGCAGCTGGTCAGGTTCATAAAGTTTAGGAGAAAGTGCTTGAGCTAGGAAAGCGTCAAGTTCGTTACGACGCAAAATTCTTACTCCTGGCCATTGTAACATAAACCTGAAGTAAAACAGAAAGGGGTGATATGGTACAAAAAATATGTATGCATTAGCTGATTTTAGGAGCCCTTTCTGAAATGGTGTTAGCCATGTTGTAATCCGAGGAAAAGTACATTTACATGTGTATACCTTTACCAGATGCTTTTTATCCAAAATGACTTGCAGTGCATTCAAGGTATACATTTTATACATTAGTTTATTCTCTAGGAATCAAACCCATGACTTAGATTTCCTCCAGTTGAGCTACAGGAACCCTTAAAAATTATTAAAGGTAGTAGAAAGTATTTAATGCAGTGTTGCATTTACTACAATGTTGAAATTAGAAGGTGCGTGTGTTTTGATCCTCACCTTAGCACACAACACAGCACCATGAGAGGTGTCGGTACATTGGCAGGGTTCAGCATAGCTGGAGTGTCTGACCTCATGCAGGCCAGGAATGCCCTCATCCTCCGGTTCTTGTCCTCCACTGCTTTGCCCAGCCAGAGTTTCTTCAGGTTAGGGCATGTCCATTCCCGGAAAGGAAGAGCCTCTACTAGTTCAGGGGTGTGTGGAGATTTACCTTTATAAGCAGCCCATTCTTTTACCATCACTGTTGGATCTACAATGACAGAAGACAGACATGCTGTTTATGCTGGGGCCTGCAGATCAGTGACTTCAAATAATGAGCAAGATTTGTGAGATTAGTTTCAAATTTAAAAATGAAAACAATGTATCATTTGTAAACAAATATCAAAAAACGTTTGAATGGGGCAATTGCCAAAGATATTAAAAGAGCATTTATTTTGTTAAAATAAAATGAGTGGAAATTAAAAACACTAATTTGATCACCCAATTCTTGGAATCTTTTACTTGAGAGAACTGTAGAGTGCAGTGACATCCACTTTTTAAGCACCTTGGTTACAGAAGCATTTGGCCCATCCATTTTCTCCATATGGATTTAAAAAAAGAACTACAATAAGGCATTTTAAGCCATGAATCAAACCAACCAGCTTTGGGATGAATCACAACATTACAACATTTGATTCGAAGCAAAGCATTAAAAAATGGCAAACAGGTCAAAAAGGTATAAAACTGTAATGAACTACTCACCACCTTAAGTATTAAATGTAAAGAAATCAGAAATGGGGGCCTGGGTAGCTCAGTGGTAAAGACACTGGCTACCACCCATGGAGTTCGCTAGTTTGCTAGTTTGAATCCCAGGGTGTGCTGAGTGACTCCAGCCAGGTCTCCTAAGCAACCAAATTGGCAGGTTTGCTAGGGAGGGTAGAGTCACATGGGGTAACCTCCTCGTGGTCGCTATAATGTGGTTCGTTCTCGGTGGGGCGCGTGGTGAGTTGAGAGCAGATGCCGCGGTGGATGGCGTGAAGCCTCCACACGCGCTATTTCTCCGTGGCAACGCGCTCAACAAGCCACGTGATAAGATGCGCAGGTTGATGGTCTCAGACATGGAGGCAACTGGGATTCGTCCTCCGCCACCCGGACTGAGGCGAATCACTACGTGACCACAAGGACTTAAAAGCGCACTGGGAATTGGGCACTCCAAATTGGGTGAAAAAAAAAAAACAAATCCCAAAAAAATTCAATTTGAAATGATGGCACAATATAAAAATATTGACAATAAATCAGCAATTTTAAGTAAAGAATCCAACATATAAAAATATTCAAATAAGTTGTTTAAGAATGTACTCGATGTACTCGATGTACTCGTACTCGATGACAACATTCACAATGTTTGGGAGTTGATGGTTACTGTTGAGCTCTATAGAGTTATCACTTATTCAGTGTCTGGGTCCCAGAAGTATTTTTCCCATACATTTTTCACATAGGCTTTTCATAAAATCTTCCATAAAAGAGTTCTAAGCCATGAATCAAACTAACCAGCTCCGAGGTGAAACACAAACTTTGTTTTGAGGCAAAAAAGTATTCGAAAATCAGACAAAAAGACAAAGGTGCTAGACTGTGCACTTACCGTCTTTCACAAGGGTACAATGAAGCGAATGATGTAAATTGAATAAAAAACAATGGAAATATATCTATTGATTTTAGGTTGTTGATTATAAGTATAGAAACAATATATTTTACGTTTATTGCAATATATTCCGATATGTACAATTAGATAAGCAGTTTAAGGGTACAAGGAGACCGTCTCGATTACGTCACTTACAGTGCGTCATGAGAGTGGGTGGTCGCTCCGAGGCAAATTTTGGTTCTCTGATTGCTGAACTGTTCTCTGCTGTACCATGGGTAATGTAGTTGTTCACCAGGAATTCCACAATCAAATATGCTATTTAAACAATGAAGTTAAATTAACGCAGATGGATGGCTTCAACAGAAGCATATACCATTGATGAACAACCTCTGTCTTGAAATGTTTACAAGTTATCACTGAATATCAATTAGTCTATGGAAAAATGTAATGGTATTTTTAATTCCGGAGCCAGACTGTTGCGCTCTACTGCACGATTCCCATTTCCAAGGTAACTCCCCTGATTGGTGGATCTCTTGTGAGGATTCTGGGTAGTGTATTTCTTTACCAGAAATTTGGCATTATATTATAAAAAAATTAGTTTAAACCACTATGAATTGCGGCTTCTACAGATGCAAATATCATTGCTTACAATCTCAAAACTCATAGTAGGTCTGTCATGAAAGATTTACATTATCGATAAAATTAAATTCATGATGGACAAAACAAATATTACTTTTACTTCTGGAACCCAACTCTTGCACTACATTGTGCACTATGTAGCATAAACAACTTATCCAAAAGATAACATGTTTTTGCTGTAGTTTTATTTCTCTTATTCTACTTTTACACTGAGAAGAATGTCAGTGTTAGTTCTTTAAGTATGCTAATTACCAAAAACAAATTACCCACTTATCGCCTAGAATAACAAGCTAATGTCAACACTTAAGTGCACTCTCTGAATAATTAAAGTCATTCTCACTCAGCCATCACCTAGCTCCTAGAGAGAATTTAGCTAGTTATTATGTGCAAGGTTGGGAACCGAGAGCCAATTCTTAAGCCTCATCTTACTACACAAGAATGCTGGATGAAAAACAGACCCTTTCAAAACTTCTAACTCTTCTAAATTTCGAAACCATTCACAGAATCAAGAACTTTTTTTAAAATGTTGGTTTACATATGTAGAAAAAAATGTTGTCAATCAATTATCAACTGATAAGTTTATGTAACTGTGAAATTCAGAACAGTCTACATCATGATGTTACACTTCTTTGCCATGTGGCTGTAAAGCTCCTAATAAAGAGATCACAAATCAAATACAAAATTACAGTAGATTATTCAAATACCAGTGCAACTGAATGAGTCTTAAAACAAATTTCGACACAACAGCAAAGCAGAAATGTTATTAAATACTCATTTAACAAGTTAGTATAAATGTTACATTTAATTCAAACAATAGTCGCTTTCATACAAAAAAATGAATGCTATTTTTCCGTTTAGAGGTCACATGCGAACAGGACCCATTGGGAAATACCAGTAAACATAGGCGTAACAAGACCCTATTTAGGAGGGTTCCAGCCACCCTAAAAATCTGTGACTTTGCAATCAGCACGCAGGTGTTTTAAATGCCGCAACGCTGCACTTGTTTGAAGTGCGAGGCACTTTGGTGGCTTTTCCCACCTGTAAAGACTGACTGTAGCGCAAGACAGTAGCATTGGAGTGTGGGCTGTGAAGGAGCATAAACGCCCCATTTTCTCATCTGATTCGTGAATGAGCGAGCGAACGCGTCTTTTGACCGATTGAAAGTGATGAGGAATGTCGTTCTTTTAGTTTGGTAATCTCATTAACATGGAGAGAAAGGGGCTGGATTAATAAAGAATAAAGTGACTATTGACATCAGGATGTAGATAAAACCTGTAATTACTTTTAGACTAATAATGTTGTCTTTTTTTGCATACCTTGATGGACATGCACAGCAGTTCACAAAATTATATGCTTTGTTGTCATTTGCAGGTGAAAACGCTTATGATTTTTAAACATAAATCTCTTAGTAGGCACGCTGATTTGAATAAAGTATAACTAGATTTTAAAACCTGTGTGTGTCACCTTGTGTGACTGTAACAAGGCCAAACATTCAAGGGTATGTAAACTTTTGATCAAGGCCATTTGGGTGATTTCTGTTATCATTATGATTTAAAAAGGAGCCAAACAACTATGTGATAATAAATGGCTTCATATGATCACTATCCTTAAATAAAAGATATTTAAGATAAAAGGCATGATCAGTCATATTTTCAAAATCAATGACAAAATTTCACAATTTCTGCCAGGGTATGCAAACTTTTGAGCACAGCTGTATATATGGGACCAAAAGCCTTTCCAGCAAATGGCATCACAGAGTTTTATGGCATTTTAGTGCTGATGTGTGAATGGTAGCAAAACAGATAAAAGACGGAAAGTCCTTGCATGTGTGAATAGCAAACGTGGTACACTTACCAAAAAATGCGATCTGGCAATTTCACTGCAATTTAACAGTTTTCATGTGTAAAAGTGGCTAATAATAAACTTTTTGACTAACTGTAGTAGCCACGCAACATCCTGGCATGTTTTCTGTAGTGCCTGCGAGCATTCAGAAGTATGGTAAGGCTTGGCTCATGAATATGAATTGTTATGTAACTGACAATGTCAGCATAACCAAACGAGTATTCATGAGCCAGGTCTATACCTTTACAGAATTCGTAATTTGGTTATCGGTACTATTGAGGTAACACAAGGAAAATGAAAAAGGATGGACATAGGAACTATTCCAGTACGTTTGGCATCCCTAACGAACATTTCGCAGTGTTTTTTCAATGGTGGTCTTTTTGTTTGTTTACATAGATAGCCTTAATCCGATCCACGAGAGAAATACCGAGCAGCCTTTTTAACAGAGGATTTTCGTGTTACTCACATTCAGGGAGGCAATTTCTCCTCATGGCGAGTCTCTCTGCCTTCTTTTTGGCCTCGGCCAGGCTGAAGAGCACCCCGTAAACATACTGACGGATTGGCCGGTACAGTTGCACCGCTGAGGGCAGGTCTTTGTTAGCTTCATCTTCAATGGTGACGGATAACTTAATCTCACCCTGAAAACAAGAATGATCAAACAAATTCAAACATAGGAGTGAAACAAGAAGTTGTTTCTAAGCCTAAATCCTAATTTCTAAGCCTCAAAAGATTAACCAAGGAGGATGATATAACTGGACGACCTTACAACTGAGTTGCCTGTGGCTAAACGCTGACCTTAGTGAGAATATGGTAGATGTACGGGTACATAAGGCCCTTTTTGTGTCTGTGCTCAGAAACCCGTAGCACCTCTGGCGCCACCACTGGTAAAGGGGGAATCGTGATATCCATATGGTTCCTTGTTGTCATCGAAAGGAGGGATGGAATCTGGGCATTGACCCCAATGTGACCTCTGACCTCCAGGCCTTGGTTTACAGGGGAGGTCACAGAAAGATCAGACTGGAAGAGGAATTAAAGAAATAACAGAGACTGGATTTTATTTCTTTTGTATGAAAGTATATGAAGCTTGTAACAAGCATTCTGAGGTGTTCAGCGCATTTAGAGGTAATAACTGGACCTACTTTATTTTGGTCCCCATGGTCTCCTTCTGGGATGTTGTCCATCTGATTACTCCGTTTGTCCCATCCCTTATGGTCACTTACATGACTGCATTTCAGAATTCAATTATGAAAAAATGTAAACAAAACATAAGAACAAGGACATCCAGTCTAGCGCTCGGTTACACAAACTAGTAAAATGCATTTGTGAACTTTTAATGTACACTGTAAAAAAAAAAAGTCAGTAATTTTAATGGTAAAAATGTAAAAAAAATAAAATAAAATAAAAAATAAACAACATTTAATTGTTTTACGGTAGCTACCTTAACATAAATGGTACAAAATATAATCTATTTAACAAAACAATACATGTAATTTTATGTTAAAATATCGTAAAAAATATATATAGTTTTAGATGTAATAATTATGATTTTTATGATACAAGTAATGGTAAAAACGTATATTATGTTTTACAAGAGAATACATGTAATTTTTATAGTAAACTTTTGTTAAAATTACGGTAAATAAATAAAAAAATTTCGGCGTTTACATTCGTACGTTTTACGTACCTGCGTGACCCATCCCATTTCATGATATTTTATGGGAAAAGTTATGTTTCTTCTGATGTGTATTAATTATTGCTCCTGGAAGGGTCACTTCTGATGAACTTTAAGTCATCATGTGGCCTATTGTAGTTACTACTAGGGCTGGCAACTGTGTTGAGAAACTAAATCCAAATTTTTACCTTCAACATTACAAAAATTCAAATTAAAGTCAGCAGATTTTTAAATTGACATTGTTTCCTTCGACAAGAGGGCGCATTGAATAAATATAAACCACACAGCACTGTTACATTTTTGCAAAGAAAATTCCTCGCTGTTAAAGAGAGCACTCCGTTTTAAACTAATGTGCATGGAATAAAAAATTCATATTCTCAAATGTTAAGTAGATAGTAAAACGAGGGGGGGAAACCACCTCAATAGACAGTTCTATGGCCACAATATACTACCCCAGACACCAGCTTCACAATACCCTGCGATACCAGTGTTTTTCATGGTTTATGTTTGTTATATCTGTTTATAATTGCTTTCAATTCACAGTCAATTAAGCACGATCATCATATATATGCACGATTACAGTTGGAAAAATGCAAACTTAATTTCCAATTGCCCAAAGTACACACAGTGTGTCCATTTAAGCAGTGGTAATTTCCACACGTTTTTTTATTTGTCAAAATTTTTTGGCTTTTGATAAAAATTTTCTTTAAATTTAATCAATATTTCACCATGTCACATTCATTCAAGTAAATTTTCCTCAGACTTAAAATGCATAGACTTTTAGTCGACAAAATAACATTTTAGTTGGCAATAATGTACAAAATGAAAAACCAGACAGAGAGTTTTTCTGATTGGCCAAGAAACTCTTTGTTGCCGTTTACAGAGCCTAAGGCTGTCAGAGAGACAGGTGCGATTTCTCAGGGCACGTATTACCAGTGATATCTTTCAGAGACTTGGACACCTTATGCATCAGTATTGCAAAATAAAATTGCTTACAGGACCTCAAAAATGTGAAAACCTGGCCTGAATTTATATAATTTGAAAATGGCTGTGTGCACAAGATGACAAAGCAATTCTACATTCTTTCCCTTGTTCTTGGTTACTCACTTGGCAGTGGAGGCGGTGTTCTCCTCGTTCTCTGAGGAGGAGGATGTGGAGGACGTGGCGAAGAAGGCTGGGTCCGTGTGGTTGGAGCTATCGCCATGAGTCGTGTTAACGGGGGACAACCTCTCGTAGAGGGGCGTGTGCTGCTTCCCGTCTTGAGGAATGTTGCTGTAGCTGTTCTGATCTAGAAGCTCTTTACCCGACAGGTCCAATTCATGAGTCGGTTTAACCAGTGGAGGGCCAGAATAGCCATGCTGCACCTTGGAGAATGATTGAAAACCCCAGTTTCTATTTTCTCGTATTATATGCGCAAGAACGGGAAAGCAATCATTATGAAAGGAACAGTTCACCCAAAAATGAAAATTCTGTCAATTTACTCATCCTCATTTCATTTCAAAATCATATGACTTTCTAAACCGGTCATTTTGACCCGGGCAACTTTTTTTTCTTACGAACATTTTTTTACTTAATCCAACTGGATTCCTTGACTTTGTTCACATATGGAATCTGAAACCACAAAAAAAAAAAAAAAAAAAAATTGGACCATTTTCTTTACATTTATTTGGTTTTATTTCACTTTGTTACACTTGTTGTGTTCTGGGTAAAAAATGACCAGCCATTGGAAATGAATGGATTAGACTACAAAATACAGGAGCATCCCAAACCTTTAGATGAGACACAGATCCTTTGGATGCATGTTGGCACACACAAAGTCCTAGGACATGTGCACACACAATAAACACAAACACACACACAATGTGTATTGAGCGCCCTTGAGCCCTTGAGCATAGTCTTATTCACTCATTGAGGAATATTTCAAGATCTACTTATATTATATTGCGTTTGGGCTAGTTTGAATTAGGATAATTGCTGTAAGTTACGATACATCATTGTCTATGATATATGTATGTTTCGGGAATAAGGAAAAATGTGACAAAAAGACTCTTCTGTTTATTATATTTATATGTGTCTGTGGGAATTTCAGACACTAATACTCACTGCAGTTTGGCCTCTGAGTGAAACAAATTTTCTCATTGCATTCTACTAATTGAGACCTTAAGTTATTATACAAATCTACACTGGCGGCACAGTATAATAGAAAAGGAGATGACATTGTTTCACTAGATGCGTAACATAGTAAACGGTCAAATACACGCTACCATTTCAGTGTCAAAATAAAAGCTTCAGGTAAAGGTGAGGTAAATAGGACACAAATATATTACTTGTATATAAAACAAATCTAATCCTCAAAATATTACTGATTAATAATTAGAAAATTGACTTGGTCCCACAGAAATAATTTAGTATTATTCAATATTCAACTGGGTTCTAAAAAATAAATGAGTAGCTTTTGTACACCTTGTTCATTCAGAAAAATGTTTTTGAAAAAATATATGAAGATAAATACTGCTTTTTTATTAAGCTACTATGTATCATAATATAAATATAAAAGTGCATATCAATGAAAATTATTAAATCTCATTCTCCCTTGTGATCATTTATTGAAAAACTGGGGAAACATGCCTTTATTATTGTTACATTGTTATTCAATGCCTTTAAAATATTGAGTCTACTTGGCTACAATGGATGAAATGATGGTTCTTCTGATTAAAAAAAAATCTCTTGAGCCATTTACAGCAAATATATAATATGATCGAGATATTTATCGAATATCGTTAATAGGCTGAAAAATACTGAGATATAATTTTTGTAGCCAAATCGCCCAGCCCTACCCTTTACGCACAGAGATTTGACTGGATTTCTTGAATCTTTTAACTATACTGTGCACTTTTGAGGGTGACATGCCCAAAATCCTTCAAATTTTTCTTTGGGGAACTAGATTATTTGCTGACGCATCTGTTGTGAAATTGACAAGTCTTGAACGATCCTTGCTCTTAAAAGAACAGGCTTTTTGGAGGCTCCTTATACACTTTAACACGAATGCCTCACTTTTTAACAAGTCCTGTTTCACATCACCTTGTTATTTCATCTCATCTCATTGATATTAGTCCTACAACCCCAACTCCGAAAAAGTTGGGACAGTATGAAAAAAGCTAATAAAAACAAAAATGAGTGATTTATAAATTATAATCACCCTTTGCTATATAGAAAGCACTATAACTACACATTATATGATGTTTTACTCTGTGAATTTCATTGTTTTCTTTTAATGTACAGTAATTTCAAATCAGATGATTGCAACATGCTCCAAAAAAGTTGGGACAGTCGAGTGTTTACCACCGTGAAACATCACCATTTCTTCTAATAACACTTATTAAGCATTTGGGCACTGAAGACACAAGTTTAAGTTTAGAAAGTGGAATTTTCCACCATTCATCCATTATGTAGGTCTTTAGCTGCACAATTGTATGGGGTCTTTGTTGTCGTATGGAATGCTTAATAATGCGCCACACATTCTCAGTTGGAGACAGGTCAGGACTGCAGGCAGGCCAATCTAGCACCCACACTCTCTACTTACACAGCCATGCACTTGTAATCTGGGCAGTATGTGGTTTGAAGTTGTCCTGCAGGAAATTTCCAGGACATCCCTAGAAAAGACGGTGCTGGATGGCAGTATATGTTGCTCCAAAATTTGCACATATCTGTCTGCATTAATGGTCCACTCACAGATGTGCGATTTACCCATGCCATGGGCACTGAGACACCCCTGGCCCATACGGACACTGGCTTTTGGACCTGACGCTAATAGCGGCTTGGATGGTCCTTTTCCTCTTTGGCCCGGATAACATGGTTGTTTTTCAGAAACTTTTTGAAATGTGGACTCTTCGGACCAAAAACACGGTTCCACTGTTCTACTTTCCATTTAAGATGAGACCGAGCCCAGAGAAGTCGGCAGCGCTTCTGGACAGTGTTGATGTAGGGCTTCTCCTTTACACAGTAAAGTCTTAACTTGCATCTGTGGATGCAGCAGCGAGTGGTGTTGACTAACAAAGGTTTACTAAAGTTATCCCAAGCCCATGTTCACGATATCCATTAAAGATGAATGATGTTTTTAAGACAGTGATGTCTGAAGGATCAGAGATTATTAGCATTTTCCATACTGTCCCAACATATTCAGAATTGGGGTTGTAGATTTTATGGCATTTTTGGTGGCCAAAATTTCAGTGCACCCCTAATCCTAATGGTGAACTGGATTCCAAAGCAGCAGTGGTGGTACTCACCCCAGGTTTGCCTGGAACGGAGGTCTGTGGAATGTTAAGCATTTGTGGTGCTGCTGGCACTCCCATCTGATTTAGTTTGACTGTTGGCATACAAACATAGTCTGGTTCAATCTATGCAACAACAAAAAAAGTTGTGTGAAAAAAAAAAATGCAGCTCCTACAGTCATGCACAAGTTAGCTGACAACACCAAGAAAACATTTACAATCATACAAAAAGTCAACCAGTCTGAATTGCTGAAAGACTGCAGTGCAATTTCATAAGACAATAGCTATGTGTAAAACATGCTCTCACAAATTAGACAACGTAAAATCAAATTAGTTCTTCTCTTGTTTTATAATTCTATTAACACCTGTTCAATGAACCAATTGAAACTTTTCAGGCAAGCAGAGGAGACTTTTTCCACACTAGCAGCCTCTATGCAAGAGTCCTTTCTAAAGAAGCCCATTTGTATGCATAGGGCATAGAGGCCATTCCAAAATGCACACAAGGTCCAAGGCAAGAGGGAAAATTTCTCACATTACTGAGACTGGGAGATGATTAAGAGAAAGCGCGTCTCTGAGTATGCTTTCACGTTAGCACTTTTGGTGCGCACCCAAGTACGTTTGACGTCTAAGTTCAGTGAGTTTGGTTAATGTGAACGCTGTTACATTTCACATTAACGAGAGTGGAGTCTAATGGCTTCTTTACCGCATCCGTGCTATGTGTGATTAGAATTCAATGTTTAGGTTTTGTTGTTGATCAAGGATTGACTGTAAAGGACATAAAGACATTAAAAGAGACATTATTCAATGACAAGCGGGTTGCGTTGATCTCATCTTTGGACACACATTGCACGGAACAAGTCAAGCCAAACTTTTACTCTCAACACGCATCCACACTTACCCAAATAGGGAGGGAAATGAAGAGGCCTGCTTGCGGTGGCGTAATACTCCACTGCTTTTTTGAAACGGACAAGTTTGTCATCGGTTCTGGACTAGAATACAAGGTGACACAATTATCGTATACAATACATAAAGAGAATTATAGGAATAGTTCACCCAAAAATGAGAATTTGATCATTATTTACTCACTCTCGTGTCGTTTCAAACCTAGATGCTGTTACTTTTTTCCTACTGAACACAAAGGAACACTAAAGGTGCCATATTTTAATTGAGAGATATGGCAGAGGGCAATATTTTCAGTGAATAACAAAAATTTTGGTGTGCTCCTCACACAAAGCTATCACGTGTCATAAAAGTTGCATGGCAAAAAGTTGCATGAAGAGTCTTCAAAAATGTTATGTGCTTCGTGAAAAACAGCATACAGGTTTGGAACAACATAAGAGTGAGTACATAATGACTGAACTTTCATTTTTGTTGGTAACAAAAAACAGAACAAAAAAAAATGTCTTCCACAATTCTTGGGTGCTACAAAGGCATGTCAGCTTACCTGAGAGTGCTTGAATACGTCTTTAGAAATAGCTTCCAGGTCATTGACATCTTGTAGGTTGCGGACGTAGTCGGCCACAGCCCTTATGACGACATCACAAGGAGGAAGAACAAGCTGATGGGCACGGACCTGTGTCAGAGAAAACAACCCATCACACCCCCAGCAAAAGCTCCTTCTGCTTAAAATGCGATGGGTGTCATAGGAGTATCCTGTATATCTGAACGGGTACAATCTGACACTGTCGCAAAATATTCATAAATATACAAAATGCAGAGGTAATAAGGTAATTAACCTTATTTTCTTTTAAAATCAGAGATTTATGTTGATATGTGAATGATTTGTTCATAAACTAAACTTCAGTTCCTACTAATCAATGGATATCATAAATTGGAAAATATCTAAGGTAGATGCGTGTAATATTTTCAATGCTAAAAAAACAATTTTAGGATTTACGCATTTCAATTTCAAAGCAAAATTCCATAAAATTTAATTGAGTAATCTTTAATAAAATAAAATAAAAAATGAAATATTGTATGCTTTATTAATTGAATTTTGTTGAAAATTACACATTAAATTTAATGGAACTTATCAAATTAAAATGCGTAAATCTTAAAAATAGGCTAAACATTTTTTTGAGTGTATACAGAGACAAATATAAATAAGCCGTTTATAAGCTGATTTAACCTGAAAAAAGTACCCTTCGGCACTTTCCAGGGTTAATATAGTTTGTTTTTATTTCAAATTTATTTTCAATTTGTCATTCCAATTTAGTTTAGTTTTTGTTAGTTTTCACTCTTTGACTATAAGTTTTAAGTTTTAAGTTCAGTGTTTTCTAGTTTCAGTTTAGTTAGTTTTTATATTAGTTTTAGTATTTTGTGGCTGCCAAAGCTAAAGCGATTTCAGGAATCATTTAAATATGTCAAATGGTGTTAAAGTCTTGTGTTACCACCATCTACTGACATTTTTCAAATTTTAAATATACTGTGCATCAAAAGCTAAAATGTAAATTAATTTGAAGTCATTTTTATTTTTAGTTAGTTTTGGACTCATGTAAAAGTATTTTAGTTTCAGTTGTTTACAACCATGTTCTTGTATTTTTTTTAGTTAATGAAAAGGTTTCATTCAGTTTTCGCTTTCATTAATAGCACTGGCACTTTCAAAACATTGATCTTGCTGTTTAAGTGATCAGCCCAGCCTGACACCGCAACATTGGCTCAACCAATGGTGCTAGTCTGGGGTGGGACTATCTGTTTGTCCAACCAATGGAAGACATGGAGAGTTTTCTGGAATCTATTTGAAAATAGTGATTTTTAGTACTGCGATCCCATTCGCAAAAACTGCACATTTCAGCGCTAAAGGCGTCATGACATGAGGAATCAAATTGTCCTTGATCATTTTACAAAGAAGAGGTCACTGTACAATTTAAACATACTGTAAGCTTCAGAACTCAAAACTTCCTCCTCCCTGCAAAAGTGCATTTGTTGAAACCAAGCTGCCAAAACGACTAGTTGTCTGCCTACTTCCTCCACATTGTGATGTCACACTGTGATAGATATTTGCACCTGACCACCTTCACAACAACACATCAAAGCCTACTTTACATTATCACCTCCGAAGCCCCGCCCAGTAGCAGTGAACAGTGAGATGGCGACGAGAGAGGTTTTGGTGCTGCTTCTACTTTAAAGGGATAGTTCACCCAAAAATGAAAATTCTCTCATTATTTACTCACCCTTATGATATCCCAGGTGTGTATGACTTTCTTTCTTCACCAGAACACATTTGAAGAAAACTAGAAAAATTTCTTAGCTCAGTAGGTCCTTAAAATGCAAGTGGATGGTGATTTGACTTTTGAAGCTCCAAAAAGAACAGATAGTCAGCATAAACATCATCCATATGACTCCAGCGGATAAATTAATGTCTTCTAAAGCGACATGATCACTTTTGGAGCGAAAAAGATCATTTAAGTACTTTAACTCTAAATAATGCTTCCGGTCAACAGCGGTGTGCACATGTGACATAATCGTGTTGGCACGTGAGACACGCAAGAACTGAGGCACATGAGTCACAGCCGGAAGAGCAGCGCTGTTTACAAGTGAATAGGAGGAACGCTGTACTGAAGCTTAGTTGGTTTTGGTTTAGATCTGTATTTATCTGTTTCTTTACTCACAATGGTGCGTTTGTGTGCTTATTCTGGATGTCTCAACCGAGTGGAGAATGTGAGATTACATCCGTAATATGACAACGTGAATACGTCACGAGAGACAGTGTGCACTCAGCCCTCTCATGAAGCCTACCGGAAGTGTTTGATTATAGTTAAAAAGTACTTAAATATTGATCTTTCTCGCACCATAAGCGATCGTGTCACTTTAGAAGACATTAATTTAACCGCTGGAGTCGTATGGATGAAGTTTATGCTGACTATCTGTTCTTTTTGGAGCTTCAAAAGTCAAATCACCATCCACTTGCATTTTAAGGACCTACTGATCTATTTTTCTTCAAATGTGTTCTGGTGAAGAAAGAAAGTCATACACACCTGCATCATGAGAGTGAGTAAATAATGAGAAATTTTCATTTTTGGGTGAACTATCCCTTTAAGACTTGACAGTAAATGCCCACAGTTATGATTGGCTCTCTGCTCTTGGCTGACCTGAGTCAAGAGCAGAGAGCCAATCATTACAGTGGGTGTTTACTGTCAAAGTCTTAAAGGAGAAGCAGCACCAAAACCGAGGGTCAGAATGAGGGTGGAAAATGATCATGTTTTACAAATATAGGACTGTTTTTTGTGCAAAACACTTTTTTTTTATCTTATAAGTGAACCTCAAGGAACATGCTTTTTGACCTCGTAACAAACCCTATATCTCGGTTTCATGTAACACACACAAACGTACACATACAGTTGAAGTCAGAAGTTTACATACACCTTAGCCAAATACATTTATCTCAGTTTTTAACAATTCCTGACATTTAATCATAGAAAACATTCCCTGTCTTAGATCAGTTAGGATCACTACTTTAAGAATGTGAAATGTCAGAATAATAGTAGAGAGAATGATTTATTTCAGCTTTTATTTCTTTCATCACATTCCCAGTGGGTCAGTTTACATACACTTTGTTAGTATTTGGTAGCATTGCCTTTAAATTGTTTAACTTGGGTCAAATGTTTTGGGTATCCTTCCACAAGCTTCTCACAATAAGTTGCTGGAATTTTGGCCCATTCCTCCAGACAGAACTGGTGTAACTGAGTCAGGTTTGTAGGCCTCCTTGCTTGCACATGCTTTTCCAGTTCTGCCCACAAATTTTCTGTCAGACTGAGGTCAGGGCTTTGTGATGGCCACTCCAATACCTTGACTTTGTTGTCCTTAAGCCATTTTGCCACAACTTTGGAGGTATGCTTGGGGTCATTGTCCATTTGGAAGACCCATTTGTGACAGAGCTTTAACTTCCTGGCTGATGTCTTGATGTTGCTTCAATATATCCACATCATTTTCCTTCCTCATGATGCCATCTATTTTGTGAAGTGCACCAGTCCCTCCTGCAGCAAAGCACCCCCACAACATGATGCTGCCACTTCATGGTTGGGATAATATTCTTCGGCTTGCAAGCCTCACCCTTATTCCTCCAAACATAACGATGGTCATTATGGCCAAACAGTTAAATTTTTGTTTCATTAGACCAGAGGACATTTCTCAAAAAAGTCAGATCTTTGTCCCCAAGTGCACTTGCAAACTGTAGTCTGGCTATTTTATGGCAGTTTTGGTGCAGTGGTTTCTTCCTTGCTGAGCAGCCTTTCAGGTTATGTCGATATAGGACTCGTTTTACTGTGGATATAGAAACTTGTCTACCTGTTTCCTCCAGCATCTTCACAAGGTCCTTTGCTGTTGTTCTGGAATTGATTTGCACTTTTCACACCAAACTACATTCATCTCTAGGAGACAGAATGCGTCTCCTTCCTGAGCGGTATGATGGCTGCGTGGTCCCATGATGTTTATACTTGCATACTATTGTTTGTACAGTTGAATGTGGTACCTTCAGGTGTTAGCTCCCAAGGATGAACCAGACTTTAAGTCAGATTTCTTTTGATTTTCCCATGATGTCAAGCAAAGAGGCACTGAGTTTGAAGCTAAGCCTTAAAATACATCCACAGGTACACCTCCAATTCAGTACACCTCCTATCAGAAGCTAATTGGCTAACTGTCTAAAGGCTTGACATTGAATTTTCCAAGCTGCTTAAAGGCACAGTTAACTTAGTGTATGTAAACTTCTGACCCACTGGAATTGTGATATCATCAATTAAAAGTGAAACAATCTGTCTGTAAACAATTGTTGGAAAAATGACTCATGTCATGCACAAAGTAGATGTCCTAAATGACTGCCAAAACTATAGTTTGCTAATATTAAATCTGTGGAGTGGTTACAAAATGAGTTTTAATGACTTCAACCTAAGTGTTATGTAAACTTCTGACTTCAACTGTCCATGCACTGAGAATGACAGTTACTAAAAGTGATGATCACACACTGATCTGCTATTCTAGAGTTAAAATTGTGTATAGCCCACTCTATTCTAGCTCACAGTAAATCAATAAAGCCATCTGAAAAGCAACACCAACACTAAGAACAGATAACACAAGGTTACACATAATTGTTCCAATCCTCTGTTCAACCCCTTTCCTTTGTACTTGAAGCTTGCTTGAGTTGTCTGGGTGAGATTCAAAGATTCAGAGTATTTAAAACCAAGAGGATACTTGTTAAAGACGGTGCTGAAGTGATTTTGCATGGTCCTGATAAGTTATTTGCCAGACCTCATTTCAATCTGGTTGTCAAGGAAACTGGTCACAGCGGCTTGTTACAGAGACTGAAGTCTTATGTTTGCACTGTTTAAACATTACGTTGTGAATGAAGAAATCCTCCAATTATTAATAGCTCAAAACAAACAGCTGCGATACATGCAAGGGTAATAAACAGCTAAATTAAAAATGTAATATTATGTAGATACCAAGGCCAAATGAAAATGTTTAAATTTAAACATCGGATAACAAAAACATTTCATTTGAGTGGCTAAGTTTACATGGACACCAATACTCTGATTATTGCAATAATCAGTGTATAAGGAATAATTAAGTGAAGATGTTTACATGATTTGGGCAAACCTCTTCAATCCCATTTACATGCAACTTGCCATTACTCTGATTATTCGCTCTACACTGGTTGCTGACTGCCGTTTCAGGTGAAGCCAAGAAATAAGTGCAGCTTCTTCTGTTTCAGAATATTTTCAAACCTGTGCTTGAGCGTAACATCATCCGTCTGTTGCACTGGCGCAGGCGCACTTTGGTCAGAGTGGAAGAAATGCGATTACATGCCAGTAAAAAGCGATAAAAATAGGAGTACTCCACATATCTTACTTCGATAATCATTACTCTGATTATTAGCATAATCACAATTAAATAATCACCGTATTCTGTTTACATGAGCAACATTGCCTTAATCGCATTGTGATAGCATTATGAGGGTGCATGTAAACAAAGCCATTGTTGCCGTTACCTTCAAGGATGCTAAAGGGTGCTCAGGACCAAGTAAACTCCAGTGAAAGGCAGCCAAGTCTTCATCAGGCAGTATGTGATTACCTTCAAAAATAGTATTTAGTTATTAGACCACGAACTGCAAAGAGAGTAACTTACTTGTGCTTTATTACTTCAGCTGAGCATTACTTGTGTATATGGCTGTGTGACAATAAAGTGATTTGATTTGATTTGATTTGACTTAGTAACAAAAATGAGCAAGATGATTTCAAGACATTTCAAGACATATATATTCACAATACAAATATTAGCATAATATTTTATTACAATTTGAAATATTAAAACATTAGCATATAAAAGTGGAAATATTTGTACAAAATTCAAACGTACCTAAAAGTGAAGCAAAAATGACAAAACGATTTGGATTGAGATTAAGCTGCTTGGCAACTTCGTGCATCAGGTATTGGCTGGTAGTGAGGCTCTTGCCATTGCGGCTCAGTTTAAGAGCATGGGCACTGAAGTAGTACGGGATGTTGCACAGGGCGTAGTCAGAATCATAGGCAACCAAGCCATGGAACCCATTTTCTCTAAATAAGGCAATCACTTCCTGGTGATGGTCCTCGATAGTCTGGACAACCTGAAAGAGGAAGCAAATTATGGGAGCACTCATTAGAAGACTGAAAACAAATACATATAAAAGGTGACTACACTGCAGTACTTCGCATATTACCATGAAAGAACTAGGCATATTTTGCTTGGGAATTTATTTATTTTTTTTCCTGTATTGCATAATTATTTCTCTGTCAAATGCTTTATTGATTAATAAAGGCATAAATGCTCCCTAATGAATTCCTCTATTATATGGAACATACAATATTTCTTTATATTATATTCTATGCCATCTAATTACATTTTGTGCCATTACATTTTATGGGTAAGATGTAAGAAACTTTAAATCAAATTATTCATTATGCAAAATTATGCATTTGACATGTATAATATTAATATTAATATACAGTATATTGTATACACTCACTGAGCACTTTATTAGGAACACCTGTATACCTACTTATTCATGCAATTATCTAATCAGCCAAGCAGTGTGCCAGCAGTGCAATGCATAAAATCATCCAGATACGGGTCAGGAGCTTCAGATAATGTTCACATCAATCATCAGAATAGGGAAAAATGTGATCTCAGTGATTTGGACCGTGGCATGATTGTTGGTGCCAGACAGGCTGGTTTGAGCATTTCTGTAACTGCTGATCTCCTGGGATTTTCACGCACAACAGTCTCTAGAGTTTACTCCGAATGGTGCCAAAAACAAAAAACATCCAGTAAGGGGCAGTTCTGCGGGCGGAAACACATTGTTGATGAGAGAGGTCAACGGAGAATGGCCAGACTGGTTTGAGCTGACAGAGAGGCTACGGTAACATAGATTACCCTAATTGTAGTGAGCAGAATAGCATCTCAGAATGCACAACACGTCGGACCTTGAGGCGGATGGGCTTCAACTAGAACCATGGTCGAAATCACTGAGATCACATTTTTCCCCCATTCTGATGGCTGATGTGAACATTAACTGACGCTCCTGACCCGTATCTGCTTGATTTTATACATTGCACTGCTGCCACACGATTGTCTGATTAGATAATCGCATGAATAAGTAGGTGTACAGGTGTACCTAATAAAGTGGTCAGTGAGTGTAGTTATATCTGTGCTGATAAACGAATTAATCTTTATGCTTTTGAATAAATAGACTTGTTTATTTGCACAATTTAAACTTGCATAGTTATTGATGCTGGGTATGTTTGGATAGGTGTACTTGTAAGTAGGAGGGTCCCATTTTGAAAATCTGCTTAGGGCCCCCAAAATGCTAGGGCCGGCCCTGAGGTTCAGAATTTGTCATCAACAGCATGAATCCTTGTACTCAACCTGCCTTGTGTCAAGAGTCCAGGCTGGTGGCGGTGGTTTAATGGTGTCGGCAATGTTTTCTTGGCACACTTTGGGCCCGTTAATACCAGTCAATCATCGCTTGAATGCCACAGACTATTTGAGTATTGTTGCTGACCATTTGCATCCCTTCAAGGCCACAATTCACCCATCTTGTAAAGCAAAGGTCATCTCAAACAGGTTTCATGAACATGACAATGAGTTCACTGTTCTTCAGTGGCCTTTCCAGTCACCGGATCTGAATCCAATAGAACACCTTTTGGATGTGGTAGAACGGGAAATTAGCAGCATGAGTGTGCAGCTGACAAATCTGCAGAAATTGCGTAATGCAATCATGTCAACATGGACCAGAATCTCAAAGGAATGTTGCCAACATCTTGTGGAATCCATGCCACCAAGAATTGAGGCTGTTTTGAGAGCAAAGGGAGGCCCTACCTATTATTAGTATAGTGTTTCTATTAATTAAGAGTGTGTATATATGTATTCTTTAAATTTCTTGTTGTTGATCTCAATTATCCACAGTTTACAAGTATAAAAGATGATCAGTATGAAATATTTTCCAGTCATTTTCCATGCCTGTATAAATAACAGCAAGTCATTTCTTCAATTAAGTACCCTGAAAATAAAATAAATAAAGGAATGAATGAATCAAAAGCATTTGCGGGGAAGAATCTCAGAAGTCAAATCAGAACATTTGGCTCTCTTTCAAACCAGACTCAGGAACTTGGTCTGCTAAATCTCAGCAGAAGTGACGCAGAGGAGCATGCAGCCAATCACAGAGCAGAGCTTACTCTTCCTGTAACAAGGGCACTGCGGAGCAGCCAATCACAGTAAAGAAAATGTGGCCCTTCCCTTTGCCATCACAACCTAGTACTATATAGGTTAGTACTAAATGAGTACTATCGTTTTATACACACACACACACATATATATATATATACACCTTTGTGTAGGCTTATAAAGCATGACAATATCTGTTTTAAAGTAGACATAGGGCACATAAGCCTTGCAAATCTATAGGTTATACAATATTCTTGTATAATATTTTGACAGCTATATGCATTGTGTTTGGCAATACAAAAAGTCACTACAATTAGGTACACACAGTTTTGCAGTCAATTTGAATTCATGTCAAAACACCACAGTCACATCCAGCTGGGTTGAAAAGTCCTGTACAGTTGGCCTCTTTCTAGGTGCCCAAATCTCTATGGAACTAAATGTGATCTGATCAGGCATATACCACCAGCATGCCAAACAGATTCAAGTCCAAGTTGGCTTACAGTGATCATGTTAGGAAGGTTGAACCTACTAATGTCAGCCTGCAGAATAACAAAGCATGCACTCGTGACTTTGACCACTGTGTTGACTGGTTTAAGAAACAAAAAAGGCAACAGAAGGCTCAATTTCAGAGCTGAGCATCAAGCCAACAGTCCTGGAGCTTGACCTGGCTTTAGTAGTCCATCTAGGACAAGCTTAGGTCGGTTTTAGCTGTTTGTTTGTTTTTTCAGCAGGGATATACAGTTATTGATGACCCAATACGAGAGTCACCTCATTAGTTGACAGCCTTCTAGCTTGTAAGAGAAGGACTTTGGGACTGGTTCTGCTAAGCTAACGGTGGCATACGGGCCAGAGATGGCAACAACACAACAAGCATCTGCTGCTGCAACACTCACCCCGATGTGGAACCTGAGGAGCGCCAGGCGGATGCAGTGGGCCATGCACACCGGAGGCAGGAACCAGACCTTGGGCGGCGGGGTGCCCTTGTTCTGGACGTGGCTGACGATCTGCTGGGCGGTCTGCGTCTCGTTCACCTGTCGCTTGACCCACTCGTGGAGACGGCCTTTCTCCAGGGCGCCATGGAAGCACACCAGTAGCTCGATGTTGCCGTGGAAGCAGGCTTTGGCAAGTGCGGCGAGGTACCCGAGCATGTGGTTCCACTGGCCTCCGCTTACCCAGTCGGTGTAGAAGCCGCCGTAGAGCCGGTGCAAGCAGTTCTCGGCGTCCACCAGCAGCCGGAGCGGAGTCTGAGGGGGTCTCTGCCGGCCGCCGCCGACCAGACTTCCGCGGGCGAGCTTCTGGAGCTCCACCGGCACCACGGCGTTGGGGCAATGCTTCTCGATGTATTCCTGGAAACCCTGCACACCCATAACTGCTGTCCGAAAGTGTGATGTCTGTTATTTTGGGTTTAGTAAGAACGTTAAAGTGTCTGGAGGAAACGGAGAGAGAGAGAGAGAGAGTTGCGAGCGAGCAGCCTCTCCCGAATGCTGAGAACCGAACTGAAGGAATATTGCTGCGGATGTAGAAGTTGATCGGTCGAAAATCAATCAAACCGGAGATGCATCTGTAGTTTTGTGTGAGTTGTTATTTGGCTCATGGCTGATAGCCGCCGTGTGCAACCTTATGGAGCCATGTCTGCGGTCTGGATGTGAGGGAAAGAGGCGAGCGCAGCGACGCAGGGCACGTAGTGACACCGGAGGAGGAGTCTGGAGTTCAGGTGGGCGTGGTTGAACAGCGGGAGAACTGTTGCATGTTCAGTCTGGCAAGTTGTTTAATTGATCAAACATACATATGAGGGTCATTGACAAATAATGTTGTCCAAAATTATATGAATGAGAATTTTTGTAAAAAATAAAATGTAGTTTAAAATATGTTTCATATTTTAAACAACATTTGTTGCATAAAAAAAATATTTAAACTGAAAAAAAAAGATGTACACAACCTAATCATTAATTTAAAAAAGTAAAAAACAACATTAATATATATATATATATATATATATTTTTTTTTTTTTTTTTTTTAAACAAATATTATGAAAGTTTGAGTTACAAATATCAAGTCGTTTTCTTAGGGTTGCTCCATTTGTCCTGAACAAAATGTGCCTTATCATATAAATGTCTTCACGCATAATTATATAATTTTATACATAATTATATATTCACACATATTTGTTTTTTGGTCACATGACAATATAATGGCTACCTGCATCATGTTGGTTACACCACCTGACTTTGATTTGGTGAACAAAATTCCAAATATTAATGTATTAATAATTTATAAAATTCATATATATATATATATATATATATATATATATATATATATATATATATATATATATATATTAAGATTGACACATTTCAGTTTCATAACAAAATTCCATAGAATTAAATGGAGTAACAAAATAAAATACAAACGAAATATTTTTAGTAAATCTTGAAAATAGGCTAAAATACTTTTGAGTGCTGCTTGTTTTTCAAATAAATAATTGTACAAGATTATTCCAAACTACTTATGACATTTATTTTATCAAGAATTGTAACTTTTAATGAGGATTTTACTTTCTTTATCATTCTATCATTCTATCATATTTATAATTTTAAATAAGTAATTTTAATCATGTGGAGCCAGTCTATCGGAGTCAATCAGGAACGCTGAAGTTGATCATTTGCAACAAAATATAGAGGGCGCCAATGCACTTTTTATATTAGTAAATTAGTAGACACGGTACCAGATATAGCAGACAGTTTTCTCAAATTTAGTCAACGAACTATTTTAACTCTTAAATTTTAACAATTTAAATCAGTCTTAAAGGGATAGTTCACCCAAAAATGAAAATTCTCTCATCAAATACTCTCGCTCATGCCATCCCAGATGTGTATGACTTTGTTTCTTCTGCTGAACACAAACAAAGTTTTTTAGAAGAATTTCAGCTCTGTAGGTCCACACAATGCAAATGAATGGATGGCAGAACTTTGACGCTCCAAAAAGCACATAAATGCAGCATAAAAGTAAATGCAATATGCAATATGATAGGTGTGGGTGAGAAACAGATCAATATTTAAGTCCTTGTTTTACTACAATTCTCCACTTTCACTTCCAAATTCTTCCATTGTTTTTTTGTTTTGTTTTTTCACTTTCACATTCTTTGTGCACCTACTGGGCATGGGGGGAGAATTTATAGTAAAATGTTGATCTGTTTCTCTCCCACACCTATCATAATGCATCTGAAGACATGGATTTAACCACTAGAGTCGTATGGATTACTTTTTTGTTGCCTTTATGTGCTTTGTGGAGCTGTAAATTTCAGGACACCATTATCTTGCATTTTATGGACCTACAGAGCTGAGAGATATATATATATATATATATATATATAAATCTTTATCTGAACCAATCAATATACAATTCACATATCATAAACAGGTGAGAAAATGCAGGTATAGGTAACATTTAGCATCAAGAAATTCTTTTGGGAAAAAAAAAATATAACAAACAATTATATTCAAAGAAAATATTTTGATGAAACACTGAACTTTCACTTATTGTATAAAGAAGTTATGCATAGAATAGTCAATTACATACATTTTGTCTACTTAATTTTATCACAAATATACAGCGTTGGGCATAATTATTTTTTCTGCAATATTTGCTTGAGCCATTTAATGTCAGAGGTTTGCCCGGGCGAGTATGTCATACACTTACAAATGCATAGATGCAAAGTTAATGTAATGCAATCCTTTAAGATTGTTACTTTATTACTGTTTTAAAATTCTACACAGCAACAACTAGAATGCTTACTGTTACGTCATTTTCAGTGTCATTATTTAACACTGCCTCCTCATACAGACTAAAACGCTATAATACAAACAAAGCAATTCTGCAGACTTGCACAAAAATCACACATATTGTTTGCAGATGTTCCACACATACAGAGTACCACACCAGCCCACCTCCATACGATGCAAACATAAACTAGACAAACAGGTGACAGAACTTCCACTCATACGTCCAGTGACATTCTGAAGTCCTGTACTCTCTGGGCCAGCTCTTTGGCACTGTCCTGTGCCTCTTGGAGAGCTAGTTTGTCAGGGAAGTTCAAAGCTGCTTTCTTAGTGACCATGCCCAGTTGCTTGAGATGGGCACACAGCTGGTTGCTTATGGACAACATTTCCTGGCTGGCCTCTCTACTTTTAGCTTCACCACACAGAGTGTTTACAAGTCTTTGGCCCACCATAATGACCAGCTTGCTGTGGGACATGAACTTCTCAGGGGGCTGGCCGTCGGTCAGGCTATTTAGAAACACGCTGATGGCCTTTTGAATGGCTCTGAAATATAGACAGCAGTGGTCAGAGTTTGAAGGCTTCCTGGAGGTGTGGAGTGGACTGGGGCTAACAGACTGTGATATGGAGACCTAAAGGCACAGTAAAAAGGTTTCCTGAGTCAAAAGCAATAGTTTAATACTTGGAGCTATTTACTTTACTTTCAGACAAAAATTACCTGTTTTTTCAAGGTATCACCATTTCTCTTTGATTTAAAGTTGCCCTTTGCTGTTTTCAGCTGTTGGTCAGACTCTTTCTTTGTCTGTTCAAAGGCAATGACATTGGTTAAAATAATTAATAATGATAATAATAATAAATATATTGAATAATGTTAATATTTTTTATTAATACAAATTATACAGTATCATTCAGTCTTTTTGTAAGATTAATGCATTTCAATTGAATGACTAATTTCCATTAAATAATATTGATAATAAATATAATTATTATTATTATTATAACATATTTAATAAGCATTTATAATTAATAATAATTATACAACATCACCCTGTCTTTTTGTAAGATTTCTGCATTTCAATTGAATGACAAATTTCATTTGAATAATAATAATAATAATAATAATAATAATAATAATTATTATTATTATTATTATTATTGTTGCTGTTGTTGTTGTTGCTGTTATTATTATTATTATTATCATTATTATTACTATTTATGTTTTTATTATAACATATTTAATAATACTAACATTTATAATTAATGATAATTATACAGTATCACTTTCTACTGAGTGACAACATTTCCATCTAACTGAATTGAGCAATCTTAAAATAATCTACATTACTATAAATGAAGCATTTAGGTTGAATTAAATACTAAATAAATATGCTTAAATTATAACATGTACATTTTGTTAAAGACTAATCAATTCAGTTTGATGGAGATTTGTCAATTGAAATTCATAAATCTTAAAAATAGACAGAAATATTTACACTCTAAAAATGTATTTATATAATAAAAGCATATTTTTAGGATTTACATATTTCAGTTTCATACAAATATTTCCATAAAACTGAATTGAGTAATCTTTAACAAATTTTAATTAATAAAACTTAAATATATCCAAGTCTTTATGAAACTGAAATGCATAAATCCTAAAAATAGATCATTTTGATTTGTGTGAGTGTTGTCCATGTCTTATGTATTCAATCAACATTATATAGATTAAAATATTAATAATGATCAAAATTATTATTATTATTATTATTCATAATAATATATAGTAGTAGTAGTAGTAGAAGTAGTATGCTGAAGTGTGATTTACCTACCTGAAGCTGAACATAGTCACTCTCATCTATTCCTGAGTCTACCATCAGATCACTTTTGCAGAGACTTCTGTCAGACGGGCCTACATGCTCCACCGTGTCTGTTTCCTTAGCAGTCGCTCTGAAAATAAGCTTGCCATTTGCATTCAGGATGGAAACCAGCCTCTTCACATCCTCTGGTACAGTACGAGCCACCATAACAAACCGCTCCAAGTGATCAGGTGTCTGTGACTGGCTTGCATCCAGAGCCAGAGTCTCCAGCAGCCAGCCCAGATCTTGCAGAGCATCTGTCGCCAGCTGCAGGATCAAGCCCGAGTCCTCAACCATGGAGAGCTGCTTAAGTAGCCTGGTCTGCAGGTTCAAGTCTGTCAACTTCTGCGCATTACCTCTAACATCCAGGGCGAAATTTAAGAAGCAGGTGACAGAGTCGGTCACGTCTTCGGTAGCTGTGCGGATTTGCTGGAGGTGCTTACCCAGATGCTCTTTGCACCTCCATTTGCTGCTCACAAACAGCAAAAGCTTGGACACAGATTGACACACAGACTCCTGAAGCTCAAGCAGCTTGTTTCCAGCTTCCTCTTGAGAAAGAGTGACCTCACGCAAGGGCTTTGGCTCTGGAGAACTCAGCATGAAAGTGTCACAGGAGCTCCCGGAAGAGCTGGAGGCTGTGGAGGAGGTGGACACCGTTGAGATTCTCTGGCTGTCTTTGTTATCGTCATCGTCCCTTCTGATTGCACCTTCAGTGGGCTGCCTGGACATTGTCCTGCCCCTTGGGGGCCAACGATGAAGTTGGTCATTAATGGGTCTGGGTTTACCCCTGTATTTAAGGGGTTCATTGCTCTTGTTAGAGTCAGTTTCAGGAAGGGTTTGCTGTCTGGGGAACACTACAGAATGTGCAGAGCTCTCTGTTTGTCTCAGGCAAGGTGGGACATCATAGGCGCATGAATCTGTACAAGATTGCACAGTCGTGCTTGGTTTGGGGATATCGTATAAGGGCTGGGCAAGACTTTGTTTCTTTTCAGGCCAAACATGAGCCGGCAGAGTGTCATAAAGCTGGTTGTTTGAATTCATAAGTTTGGATGGCTTGGTGACAAAGTGACAAGGTTTGGCACCTTGTTTTTGTGGGAACACGGGCACATTGTAGATCCAATCAGACTGACAAGGTTTTGACATGGTGCTATAACCACATGGAGGCTTTTGAATATACTCACTGATGGAGGGCACTGGGATGTCATAAGTAGGGTTTTGGGACATCAATGGTGGTATAGTGTGGACCTAAAAAAAAGCACCAAAAAATGAAATGTTCATATCATTAACATTTAGCAGAATCCTGTGATTCAGTGTGAAGGGAACTATACTGGACAACTAGTCGTTAGTTACGTCATGTACAGTTAGAGACACGCTGCACTGTACACGCGTCTGTCTCGTGTGTTTCATGTGGGGTTTTGTCAACTCACGGAGATGGAGATAGGGTTGCTGTACAGGTGTGTTAGTGTACATTGTACATTTTACTTACATTCATTTTCATTGCATTTGGACATCTTGCCCTGTCTAGCATTTCATATCCCTTATGATCCTCTGTGGTTGAGCTCAGTGATGTTTTTCTTGGCAAAGGTTGCAGTGGAGATGGCTTCAAAAGACAATAAATTACACAATTCATGACATCAACTTTTATCAATACCTTTGGTAAAATATTCCTCATAGGCTGACCATCAAACTACAAGATCTTTTGATTGACTAACCACACTGTAAAAAACTGTAAACTGTAAATTAACTGCTTTAATTCAATTTAAAATGCCATTTAATCGGACTAAATCAATATGAAAAATTAGGTCACAGCGTCACACCAACAAAAGTCATTTCTATGGGTAAGACCCAGCAGAAATAGATACTTTAGCTAACAATAGCAGGTTACCACTTTTTTTCAGAGCAAAAATGGCTGGTGGACTTGTCAAGAAAACATTTAGTGGACTGTAAACATGGAGGTTCTTCTCACCTGGCTTGGAACATCATATATGTTTGAGCCAGTTTTGGAATGAGCAGTTGAAACCTGCATAGAGTAGAAAAAGTCTAGGTTAAAACACAACTGAGAAAGCAAAATTTAAATGCTCTGGAGCTTACAACATGAAGCCCACTTCTTAGTGGGATACTGGATCCTTAAAAGTGCTGTGCCCTTTATAGTATGTGTTTGCAATTAACCCAGTTCTGTAATTGAAGCCATGCTATATTAGCTGGTAGAGGACAACAGCAAAATCATCTCTCCCTGAAGCAGAAAGGGAAAACATGTGAACCCAGTTGCCTCACCTACTGTGTACCAGTGATGACTGCTTTAAAAGAATATTCTGGGTTCAATGCAATTAAGCACAATCGACAGCATTTGTGGCGTAATGTTGATTACCACAAACATGTTCCTATTTTTCTTTCAAATAAAAAAGCAAAATTTTAGGTTACCATGAGGCACTTAGAATGGAAGTGAATGTGGCCAGTTTTTGGAGGGTTTAAAGGCAGAACTGTAAAGCTTATTATTTTATAAAATCGCTTACAATAATTCTTCTTTAAAAATGTATGTATAATTTGAGCTGTAAAGTTGTTTCAATCGTCATCGTTTTAGGCTGTTACACTGTAAAAAATGTCCGTAATTTTAACGGTAAAAGACTGTAAAATTGCTACAGTAAAAAACATAAATTGGTTAATGAGTAGTTACCTTAAAATATACGGTAACATTTTAAAATATATTTAAAAAGACAATTCTGTAGTTTTACAGTAAAATGTTGGAAAAATCTAATTTTTAGATGTAAAAAGTATGATTTTCCCATATAATTAATGGTAAAAATTTATATTATGTTTAACAAGAGAGTACATGTACTTTTTACGGTAAAGTATTGTTAAAATTACAGTAAAAAACAATAATCAGGCATTCCCAGAATTCCATGCATGACCCATTACATTTCATTATATTTTATGGGAATAGTTATGTTTCTTCTTATTTTTTATATCAGTTATGTACTTTGGGCTGTTCTGTTTTATATTTGATGTAGTTTAGTTAATATTTATTGCATCATTTTAATTTCACATGTGTTGGGGGGCCTGGGTAGCTCAACGAATACTGACGCTGACTATCAACCCTGGAGTCTCGAATTCGAATCCAGGGTATGCTGAGTAACTGCAGCCAGGTCTCCTAAGCAACCAAATTGGCCCGGTTGCTAGGGACAGTATAGTCACATGGGGTAACCACCTCGTGGTCGCTATAATGTGTGGTTCTCACTCTCGGTGGGGCGCGTGGATGCCGCGGAGAATAGTGTGGGCCTCCACAAGTGCTACGTCTCTGCGGTAACACGCTCAACAAGCCACGTGATAAGATGCGCGGATTGACGGTCTCAGATGCGGAGGCAACTGAGATTCATCCTCCGCCACCCGGATTGAGGTGAGTCACTATGCCACCACGAGGATTTAGCGCACATTGGAAATTGGGCATTCCAAATTGGGGAGAAAAAGGGGAGAAAATCACAAAAAAAACAAAACAAAAAAAATGTCATATGTGTTACCCTGATGTGTTTGTGTGAGTGACACTGAGCGCTGTCTCTACATGTTTATTGGTCAATGCTCCTGGAAGGGCCACTATTGATAAACTTCATGTCATCATGTGCCCTTCTGTAATTACTATGGCGATTAACAATACATTATAAAGTGAAAAGCAGATTTCTATAGTTTCAGAAGGTTAATATATTTAGTTTATCATTTAATAATATAAACAATGGTACTGCACCGTAAAATATACAGGCATCAAATTTACATCCTGTAAAGCCTGAAACGTGGTTACCGTATTTTTTACAGTAAATTTCTGGCAACCACAGCTGCCAGTTTTTTACCATATATTTAACAGGAATTTACTATGTTATGTTGTCTTGGCAATGAAGTCGTAAAATTGGATATAACTTTACACAGAAAAGTCTAGTAAGCAATTTTATCACACTTAAGTAATGTTAACACATTGTTTACGTCTTGTGGCTATTGAAACCATGAGTATGTTAAAGTTTACGTTAATGGCTTTTGTTTTAAAGAAATGGAGGGGCAAGTCTAAATTATTTTTTGTGGTAATGAACTTTATGCTACAAATGTTGTCGATTGAGCTTAACTTGAATTGAATCCAGAATATTAATTTTAGACTACACGGGAAGCACAGTTTCCCCTAAAATTAAATAAGAAATGCGACAATGACAAGTTTAATATATGTACAAATAATTTATATAAATTTTGTGAATTTCAATATTTTAGAGAATAAAAGTGTAAAATATCACACATCACTATCGCACAGTGAAAAAGGGATTATATTTTGGTCTGTTCACATTCAAAAATTCACTTCTGAAGACATGGATTAAACAACTGGAGTCGTATGGATTACTTTTATGCTGCCTTTATGCACTTTTTGGAGCTTCAAAGTTCTTGTCGGCATTCACTTGCATTGTATGGACCTACAGAGCTGAGATATTCTTCTAAAAATGTTAATTTGTGTTCTGCAGAAGTAAGAAAGTTATACAAATCTAGAATGGCATGAGGGTGAGTAAATGATGAGAGAATTTTCATTTTTAGATTAACTATCCCTTTAAGAGCCCATATTTTTCTTCTGTACATGGTATTTACCCAGTAAACTAATTCACTGTCCTATATATTGTTTTTTACATTCTAAAATATAATCTTTAAAGGTACACTCAGTAATGTATTCCTCATTAAAAAGTTTTACTCAAAGAAATAAATAGTACATTTGAAACATTTTTATAAAATCTTGAGAACTCACATGAGATGAAGACTTCAGTCATACCAGTAACAATACAAAAGCTGTTTTATTCTACATGGAGAGGGTCTCCTCATGGGAGCGGCCATGTTAGGATCACATGACCAGCCAAATACTACTAGCTTAATCTCAGTAACTGCCCTGTTATTGGACACTGTCACACATGGGTTAAAAAACTGTGGTTAGTGAATTTCTACATTTTTTACAGTGGCATTAGTAACTAAAAATGTCTGCATTTGAATAATGCTGCATGCCCTCCCCTAGGTGTCATTGTAAGTGTAAGACAACAGGCACTGAAGTTGCTAAATGCAACTTTAAAATATGACATCAAATACACTTTTTTTTTTTCACTAGATTTGCAAGCTGATATAACACATTTTATTTTTATTTTATTTTTATTTATTTTTTTCAGCTTTTATAATTGGGTATTTTGCCAACTTTGTTGCAAAAACAGTTTTGAGCTTGGTTAAATATATCCCTTTACACATTTCACCGTTTCAGTAGCAGTTTGAGCAGCTTATGGGAACAACATTGCAACTTCAACTTCCCCACTTTTAATTGCTGTATATATATAATTCATACAGACACTTCTCTCTCTTTCTAGCTTTCTCTCTTCCTCTTTCTTTCTCTCTCTGGGGTCCTCAGCCTCACTTCTGGTTGCAGTTAGTGGTGTCTGAGTTCTGTCTTTTCTGCTCTTTTACAAGCTCATAAAACTCCTGTGCTACATACCTGTCCTCACAGAAAGAGGCCCCTGGTCTCCATCTGTGCACTTTTTGTCAGCAGGGGTTTCAGAGGCATTGCTCGTTAGAACCTATACTAAATCATCTACATATTGAAATCTGTCTTTTATGTTCTAAAATGCTTGGCTTTCTTTGAACAACAGGTTGTTTTTCTTAAATTATTATGCATTGTGATAGCTGATGTGCCTTACATCATGTGAAGAGCAGGTTCCTCCCGGATCATGTTGTATCGTGTGTTTAATCAGACGGCATTCCAGGCCGCGCTCTCAGAGCATGCGCGGATCAACTAGCGGGTGTTTTAATGGACATTTTCAATCTCTTCCTCTCCCTGTCTGTGGTTCCTACATGCTTTAAGACATCCACCATTGTGCCCATACCAAAACAGTCAAGGATAACTTGCCTAAATGGCATCCTGTTGCCCTAATTCCCATCATCAGCAAGTGCTTTGAAAAGCTTATCAGAGACCACATCTGCTCTGTGCTGCCTGCCTCACTGGACTCACTACAGTTTGCTTACAGAAGTAACCGCTCAACTGATGATGCCATTGTAGTTACAATACACACTGCTCTTTCCCACTTGGAAAAAGGAACACATATGTGAGAATGCTGTTTGTGGACTACAGCTAGGCATTCAACACCATAGTGCCCTCCAAGCTTGATGCGAAACTCCAGGCTCTGGGCTTATCCAGCTCACTGTGCAGCTGGATCCTGGACTTCCTGTCAAGCAGATGCCAGGTGGTCAGAATGGGCAGCAGCATCTCCTCATCACTGACCCTCAACACTGGAGCCCTGCAGGGCTGTGTTCTCAGCCCACTCCTGTATTCCCTGTACACACATGACTATGTGGCAACACATAGCTCCAAAGCCTTCATCAAGTTTGCTGATGATACTACGGTGGTAGGTCTGATCACTGACAATAATAAAACAGCCCTCAACGTCAGTAAGACCAAGGAGCTTGTGGTGGACTTCAGGAGAAAAGACAGAGAACACAGCCCCATCACCTTCAATGGAGCACCGGTGGAGAGCGTCAGCAGCTTCAAGTTCCTCGGTGTCCACATCACTGAGGAACTCACATGGTCCGTGCACACTGAGGCCGTTGTGAAGAAGGCTCACAAGCGCCTCTTCTTCCTGAGATGGCTGAGGAAGTTTGGAATGAACCACACGGTTCTACACAAGCACCGTAGAGAGCATCCTGACTGGCTGCATCACTGCCTGGTACGGCAACAGCACCGCCCTCAACCGCAAAGCACTGCAAAGGGTGGTGCGAACAGCCAGACACATCATCGGAGGTGAGCTTCCCTCCCTCCAGGATATCTATACCAGGCGGTGTGTGAAAAAAGCTCGGAGGATCATCAGAGACTCCAGCCACCCGAGCCATGGGCTGTTCTCACTGCAACCATCAGGCAGGCGGTATCGCAGCATCAGGACCCGCACCAGCCGACTCCATGATAGCTTCTTCCCCCAAGCAGTCAGACTTTTGAACTCTTGATCTCTCATGATCAATATACATCAGCACTGCACTTTATTAATCTTATTAACTCACACTGGACTGTCATAAATTATATTTCTCTTAACAACACACTGGCAACTGACAATCAACCGACAGCCTGAATGTCAATATACAACCTTACTGCATATTTATATATATTATTTTTATTGTATACTGTGTATTCTATATTGTGTGTATTGTGTACTGTACATTGTATATTATTATTTGTATATTGTGTTGTGTGTAATTATGTGTATATTAGATGTGTAAATTGTGTTGTGTAAATCTGATGTTTATTGTAAATTGGTATATGTCTCATCACTGTCATGTCTGCTATGTTGCTTGGAACTGCACCCAAGACTTTCACCCACTGTTGCACTTGTGTATATGGTTGAGTGACAATAAAGTGATCTGATTTCATTTGATTTTTGATTAAATGATGAAGGGATGTGTTGGAAGGGCACTTCATATACTTCTTTCATAGGTTCATAAATGTGATTCACCGGTGAAGGCATGATAGCTCTTGGGGTTTGATAGATGCTCTGATGGCTTTGGGTGCCCAAGGAGTCCCTCTCAGCACCTAAGTTAGTACCGAGTTTCTCAGCCTGTGCTGGGAAAAGGGGACGTAGGCGGTTTGCCGGTGCCAGGCCCTGACATCCATGTAGAGAACACTTCCACCAGCTAGCACTCCCTGCCACATTGTTTTCTAGCACCGTGATGATGTCACCCTTGTGAAAAGCCAGCTCATCTTCACTTTCAGCTGTGTTGTCAAAGAGAGCTTCTGCAAACAGGGTCTGAAGGAAAGAGAAGACACAAGAGTAGGGTCACTCAATGCAAATTCTGGCCAGAGGAAGACACGTAATGACAATGACACACAATGAAGGACCAACGCAGATGAGAGTTGGATTTGAACAAACAGCGGCTTTGTGTGACAATAATAATGGGCCTGTGCGTAGCTAGGCACAACTTCATAGACCTTCTGAAAGAATGTGACCTTATTTCCCAGATATCCCTTTTTTTTAGCAGGGGTTTTGTTTGTTGGCTTCAAGTGCCTAACGGTAATTTAAAGCCAAATGGGATGTGAACCAAATGAAAAAGCAATGGAAATGCATTGGTATAGAAACGGGGTTATTTTAGAATGGCAAAATAATTTTACTTTAAAGGGATAGTTCAACCAAAAATGAAAATTCTCTCATCATTCACTCACCCTCATGGTATCCCAAATGCCCAAGCCACCATGGGGCCCCACAAAGCAATGTCATTTATTTTTATTTTTATGTATATATACTAAAAGCTGCGAGTAAGACTCAGGCACTTGTTATGGCTCAGTTAGACATGTAAAGGGGGCCCCCTTGTGTCCCGAGAGGGAAGGGAAAATCTAATGATCCAGATAGGTTTGCGGGGGATTTCCAGTAGGATTTTGTTTAGGGCACTCATATGCTCAGAAACGGCCCTGATAAGAACCAGCTCTCTAATCTGAAGAACCTATAATGTAACATCAAGAAGTGTTTAATATCTAAAAAAAAGCCAACTCAAGAACCATATAGGCCTAAGTCAATATGTTGCTTCAGAGTATTCATGTACCCTGAAATTGAAATTGTACACTGCAATAATTGTGAAATGGCAAACATATTTTAGACGAGCAGAGAAGCTCTTGATGGGACAAAATGGCTCATATTTCCAAAGGAAGAATATTTTCTTCTGGAATGCGATGATTGCCTTGCATTAGCCTAAATATTTATGGTGCACTTGCAAGGTCACTGCCAGTCTCAGGCAATGCACATTACTGAGAGCATCTCTTTTTACGAGGACAGGAAGCTGTCTTGTTAAGATGATATATTAGACTTTCCCACACTGTGCATGAGTATCCTTGGATGTGGGGAGTCTCGGATGTGCTTAATGCAAATTGTGTACTAAAGGAAAATTCCACTCATTTTATAAGCTCTGAAGGATCTCTTTCCTTGGACTTAATTCAAAAATCGCAAATTATGCATGAGACAGTCCATGAATGTTCCAGGCTTGCCATCTTATATTATGTGGCTCCTTACACGTAGCTCGGCAGTTCCGAGGTGAAATGTCCACTGTGTGGCGCTAAAAGTGAGTTAAATTTTCTCCTCAACATAAACAAAGCGTGCGTCCCTACCCTAAACCTAACTGATAGTGTCAGAAAACCAAATGTGAAATGAAAACAGGTCCGGTTCTAGTATGCGAGCTGTCGTGGGGCACTAGCACCCCCTTTAGACCTGGCCATGGATGAAAAACGCAATTGCAACCACGTCATTTTGTGGTGCTTCTGTGTCACTTTCGGCTCATTTGTCAACTCGCTCGCTCTCGTGCCCGGGCCTTTGCATCACAAGTGCAACACTCCATCAGTTGTACTGTCACGCAATTTGATCACATTTGAATAAGCTTGTAAATTTAGTTGGTTATGTAATGTAAACATTAAAATGTATTGCCTTACAAGTCATGCGCTATAGTAAAAGTGTTTAGATGTCATAAGATAGCATTGTGTGAGGAACAGGATGAAATGTAAATGTTTATGAACGAATAATCTGCTGTTTTGCTCATGATTTGTGAGAAAGTGAATAAAAGTAATTGCTGTAGTGCCTCGCGATATGCAATACATAAAACGAACCACATAAAATCATTTTGCAAAAATGTATGTACAATAATGTGATTCTGTGAGAGCAGGTTGGTTGTCTAAAGCTACTAATCGAGGGCGTTCTTCTAGAACGTTCAGATGCTCATGAGGCATTTTACGTCTTAATTTAATCAGTTAATCTGTAGTAGCTTGTAGTGTCTCTAACAAATTTTTCTAATGGACAATGGCTTGAATTGTTTGCGTAAAAACAACATGCTATTAATAATTTCCTTCTAGCTACAGTTCCAAAGTCGCTTCCCTCGATTATATCTGATAACTGTCCCCCTAATGTTTCTCAGATATTGGTTCCTGGGACCCATCAATTCACATGGCTCTGTTTATTAATTTTTTCTCAAAGAGGATATATAGGACATAAAAATGATGGACTAATGTTTAAATATGCTATATCAGTGGGTGAGATCTCCCATCACTTAAGCTTCAAGTTACCCTTTTTGAAATTTTTGTGTTTTGAAACAGGAAATGTAATACGACTGCACAATACAAAGATTTGAAGATTCAATATATAGATTAACAGCTGATTATTCAACACTTTTCAGATATGCTGCACAAAAAGGGTACAGGTTGGCAAAGGTCCAATGAGTGGACTGTTTTGCAAAGCTTATCTGTTTTTTCTCCTTTCCTGGTTTCATTTAGCAGCAGATTTCCTGACCCTTCATGTCTTCTGCTTTTAATGCATCCATGTTGTCACCACATTTTAACCTCTTCCTGAAGCTAAGGCAGCATATAGCCATGTCACAAATGTGTGTGAACCAATTTTGTCAGATGATAAATGTAGCTAAATCTTTCAAGCCATTTTGTTTGAGAGACTAGCGATATCTCTTTTTATCCAGCAGAACAGTTTTCATTCGATTAAATACAAATTGTGAATCACGTCTGAAGTTGATACCAAATTTGGTGGAGGAAAAAGGAAAGCAAGTTATTTAAAGATAACTTAGGGCCACAACCATTTGATTAAGGAACCATCAATGATAAAATGCCTAGATATGTAGGATAAAAGTTTCTTTTTCACTTAAAAGCGTGGGGGTCAATCAGGCCTGTTTGTGCCAGTGATTTTACAACTAATATTTGTTAACTAAATATGTTCCATCACAGATCATCATTTACTCACCCTCATGCCATCCCAGATGTGTATGACTTTCTTTCTTCTGCAGAATACAAATTATGATTTTTAGAAGAATATTTCAGCTCCGTAGGTCCATAAAATGCAAGTAAATGGGTGCCAAAATTTTGATGCTCCAAAAAGCACATAAAGTCAGCATAAAAGTAATCCATATGACTCCAGTGTTTCAATACATATTTTCAGAAGTTATATGATAGGTGTGGGTGAGAAACAGATCAATATTTAAGTAATTTTTTGCTAGAAATTCTTCTCCCTGCCCAGTAGGGGGTGATATGCATGAAGAATGTGAATCACCAAAAACACAAGAAGAAGAATGTAAAAGTGAAAGTTAAAGTAGAGATTGACTGAGCAGGGAGGAGAATTTTCACTAAAATATGACTTAAATAATGATCTGTTTCTCACCCACACCTATCATATCGCTTCTGAAGACATTGATATAAACACTTATGGATTACTTTTATGCTGACTTATGTGATTTTTTGAACTTCAAAATTTTGGCACCCATTCACTTGCATTGTATGGACCAAAACAGCTGAGACATTTTTCAAAAAATCTTCATTTGATTTCAGCAGATGACAGAAAGTCATACACATCTGGGATGGCATAAGGGTGAGTAAACGATGAGAGAATTTTCATTTTTGGGTGAACTATACCTTTAAGGGGACATGCAATACATACATTTATTACACATTATAAATGTAATTAATTTTACAAATAACACCATGCAATTACAGATTTTCGATTAAAATCATACAAGAGATAATGAACCAAACCCAGACACGGTGATCAGGACACAACATGAAGCAGATTTTGTGGTCATGACAGACTGACTGTGCATTATCCTGCATAATACATGGCTATTTACCAGACAAATAGATAAATGGACAGGAAATATTGATATGAGTTCAAATTATTTTGTGATGGGAGAAGAGAGAGGCCGCGGATCGACATGATGAGCGACATGAAACTTGCCCAGCTAATATGCGCTTATTATTCTTAGAGTGTAGAATGCTGTAATTAACCCATCAGAATCAAGTATTCCAGAGTGCTGGGTAATAAAATGTTAACTGCATGCTGTCTGCTTATTCAGTACTTGCTTATTACAAGCATATTTAAAAACACTGAACTCAGTAATGTAGTGTGACCAATTATATTTATAATTAAAGAACGCGTTTACCCAATAGAATGAAAATTCTGTCATCATTTACTCACCCTCATGTGGTTCCAAATCTACAATATCTGACTTTCTTTCTTCAGTGGAACACATAATAATACAGCAGTACAGTAGTCTCTCATTTGGACATCAGTTGCAAGTGAATGGTTTTTGGACGTAGAAGGACATTAGGCAAAATACATTAGCAGCATTCTTCTTAGAAACACACTCATAGTATTCCTGATGAATTGCCCAACAGTTGTGCTTATTTCTGAACAACAGTGTGGCATTCTTGATGCAAGACGTGACCTTTTTTTTTTCCACAGAATATTAGCGTAGTGGTGTGGCTGTCAAGTAAACTACAAGTAACCAAAGTCAAAGGTGCTTAGTGACAAATCAAATCTGAAAGACTTTTAAGTAACAGGCATATACAGTATGAAGGCACAAAATGCAGCAGTTGACACACTGAAATCGGCAAACAAAGATCAGCTGTTCAACAGTTCTACACTCTACAAAAACAGCATCAGATAACTACAAACACATTTACTCATGCACAAACGGGACTTGCCCCTTTCTTCATTAAGTATAGTGAACGAGTTGATATTCATCTTTAATTCAAGCTTCATCCCATTACACCAAACCTCTAACCTCTCCAACTCAACTCAACCCTACTTTCAAAGGGAGAGAGCATGTTAACGACAGCCATTAATCACTTTCTCTGCTTTTGCACTCTCAGGGTTGGTAATATCATGTTACATAGCAAATTTGGAGGTCTATACTAGGCTCAGGGTGGCAAAGGCAAGAGCTAGGGGCTAAGACTCAAATCCCCAGAAGTTGGTGGTCAAAATGTCTTTCGTACCTGTTCCTGTTGGAAAAACGGTACAGTATCCTTGGAGCTTCCCCTGATCAATGCCTTTAATATTACTGGTTCAGAAACTCTGGTGAGGGTCTAAATGTGTAGTTTGAGACAATTCAAAAGATTCTTATATTTCTTATGAAGGAAAAATGGCTAATTTGGAAGTGAATATTACTGACCTCCATCCTTTTGAGATATGAGTACTATGGCCAAGCAGGTATTAAATCCCATTCAGAAGTCCCTGTTGAATTGAAAGACACAGCAAAGTTTGTCTGAGAGCATCTGTGAACTCATAAAGTAGCTGAAGGATCTTAGTCAGTCTTTCTCTATCTGTCCTAGTATTTTAATGCTGCCTTCCTGCTGTTGCTCTCACACATATACACATTGCCTAAATTAACCCAGAGCCCAGACACTTCACTATAAGTGATGGGGGAGTGCAGCATTCAGTCTTGACATATGTATCTTACTCTTGTGCATGTCAGCCAATCAGAATAACCCTCAACAATTGCAACTGCACCTCCTCCATGTTCTTTGAAAATGTGACAGTATATTTGTCTGTCTGAGTGGGCAAGCCATTCATCGCAAAGCAGAAGTTGGTCAGACAAAGTTCAGGTTCTTTTCCAAAGGAAAGAAACAACTCTTTCAGTTTTAAAATTACTCTATTACCACTCTTTGTTTAGCCAACTTGTTATCAGTTTTTCACAGATGTGAGATGATCTATTGTTTTAATGTGACAGATTCTCTGGAGTCCAGACTTTGTTGTCAGGACAACAGATAGAGCCCTTGGAAAGACATGGTGGGGGTGGGAGCATTTGGACACCAAGTTTATAATGGCGATCTAAGAGAAATTGTCATTCTCATTAAACTTACAGATGTTAGTGAAATATAAATTGAACAGGATTCAGTACTGATATTGTACACTGCTATTGTTTTCTTTTTTTTAATCTTAGGTGTAGTTTTCATACATCTAATTAAATGCATGGGTGTTTCGCCAAACATTATTACATACCTCGAGTCTTTAGCGACTTGGCACTTATATCTAGCAGAAATCGATCTATACAATGCCCAGATAGTGTCAAATTTTCAAAACATTTTTAAGACATTTTTTAAATAACAATATAGAATATATTCTGTTATATTTTGGTGTTTTATTTTTCATATATCATAGAGATGATTCAACAAATGATACAACCGGGTTCATGAGTTCCAGCTGAAATTCCTGCTGGCTGTCAAATGCATAATACTTAACACAAGCTACACATAAGCTACACATACAGTTATGGCCAAAAATACTGGCACCATTGGTAAATATGAGCAAAGAAGGCTGTGAAAAAAATCTGCATTGTTTATGCTTTTGATCTTTCATTCAAAACATCCTTTAATTAAAGTAACACAATTGAAAGAGCAGTCATCAACCTTTCTCTTATAAATCGTCTAACAATTAAAAAATAAATGCTAGAAAATACATATACTGTATATCTAATTGTTTAATTGCCTAAAGTGTATAGGGTCTTAACTGACTGAGAAATGTAATAGTGTCACAATATAAATTTCCACTTCTATAAATCATATTCTAATGATTATTTCATAACTATTTAAGTTTACTATCACAGGATATTTTTATTACAAGACAAATGCAGTTTTCATAAAAATAATCATGCCGATTTTCTGCGCAAAAGTGGTGAATTTTCAGTATCCCATATGCGTGTACACATACATATTATACGTTCTATGTCTTTCTTAAGGTGGTGCTGTTGTTTCAGTGATTGACTTGATTTACATTTGGCATTGCTATTTGACAAAGAAGCAACATGGAAATAAACTATAGCAAGTGTAACACATGAACAGTATGATATAGCTATTGTCATTTGGGTGTACTACTGAAATTCTGTAAGTTGTACGTCTATTTAGACTCAATAAGTGCCTGAGAAAATACCAACACCTCCTGCAACCCCCCTCCTCCCCTCTCCTGCTACTCAACCTGCACTTAAGATCTGTAAAGATGATGTGAGCCGCGTCTTTTGGAAACAATATACAAGGAAGTCTTCAGGCCCAGATGGAGTCTCACCAGCGTGTCTTCGATCCTGTGCTAACCAGCTTGCCCCCATCTTCACACAGATCTTCAATAGATCACTGGAGCAGTGTGAAGTCCCATGCTGCTTCAAACGTTCCACTATCATCCCCATCCCAAAGAAACCAAAAATAACAGGACCTAATGACTACAGACCTGTCACCCTGACATCTGACATCATGAAATAATTTGAGATACTGGTGTTGGCCCACCTGAAGAACATCACCGGACCCTTTCTAGATCCCCTTCAATTTGTTTATCGAGCAAACAGGTCTGTGGATGATGCAGTCAATATGGGATTGCATCATATCCTGACATCTGGACAGACCAGAGACATATGCAAGGATCCTTTTTGTGGACTTCAGTTCGGCTTTCAACACCATCATCCCAGCTATACTCCAGAATAAATTACACCAAATTTCTGTTCCCATGTCTATCTGTCAGTGGATTACCAGCTTTCTGACGGACAGGCAACAGCTTGTGAGACAGGGGAAACTCACTTCCAGCACCTGTACAATCAGCACTGGTGCCCCCCAGGGATGTGTGCTCTCCCCACTACTCTTCTCCCTCTACACCAATGACTGCATCGCCAAAGACCCCTCTGTCAAGCTCCTGAAGTTTGCAGATGACACCACTCTCATCGGCCTCATCTGAGATGACGATGAGTCTGCATACAGAAGGGAGGTTGAACAGCTGGCTGTCTGGTGTAGTCAAAACAACCTTGAGCTGAACACGCTCAAAACAGTGGAGATGATTGTGAAATTTAGGAGGAACACTCCAACACTGTCCCCCCTCACCATTCTAAACAGCACTGTGGCAGCAGTGGAGTCATTCAGGTTCCTGGGCACTACCATCTCACAGGACATGAAGTGGGAGACCCACATTGACTCCATTGTGAAAAAGGCCCAGCAGAGGTTGTACTTCCTTCGCCAGCTGAGGAAATTCAACCTGCCACAGGCGCTGCTGATATAGTTCTACTCAGCAGTCATTGAGTCTGTCCTCTGCACTTCAGTAACTGTCTGGTTTGGTTCAGATACGAAATTAGACATCAGAAGACTGCAAAGGACAGTTCGGACTGCTGAGAGGATTATTGGTTGCCCCTGCCCCCCCTTCAAGAACTATACACTTCCAGAGTGAGGAAAAAGGCTGGAAAAATCACTCTGGACCCCACTCACCCTGCCCACTACCTTTTTGAACTGTTGCCTTCTGGCCGACGCTTCAGAGCTCTGAGCACCAGAACCGTCAGGCACAGGAACAGTTTATTCCCTCAGGCTATCCATCTCATGAACAGTTAAATTGGTCCATTGAGCAATAACTATGTGCAATACACAGTTTAGTCTTTCTTATATTTATCCAACCTCTTCTGCCATTTCATTCTTCTGAAAAAAATAAATAAAAAATTGCACTGTGCATAACAGATTTGTATTTGCACTGTACATAACAGATAACAGATTGTATTAGATTTGCACTACCCATGTGTCTGTTTGTATGTGTATAATTCTTTTTATTTTTTATTATTATCTATGTCTTGCTGCTGTTTTTGTATTGTTGTACACTGGAAGCTCCTGTCACCAAGACAAATTCCTTGTACAGTATGTGTAAGCATACTTGGCAATAAAGCTGATTCTGATTCTGATAATTGAAAGCCAAAATCGTATTCACTTGGTAAATAAAGCTACTTTTAAACAATCTAAAATGTGCTATACAAAAGAAGTTTCATCAAATCCATCGCCTAAGGTTTAGCTATAATAAAAGACAACAGTCTTCTTAAACTAGAAACTACTTTTTTTTGCATTCTCTTCAATCAAGCATAGCATCAGTTCAGGCAGGTCAACTGAGCCAAGCTCGTAATCAGCTGCACTCAACACCTTCCTCAATCCCCAGCTCCACCTCTTGTAGTATGACAAATTTGTATTTAGTTATCTCAACAACTGTAATTTCAGTCTGACAATTGTGAGTCTTGTCTTGAATGTGTTTGCGGTTTGTTCTTGATTTACCAATTTGTTATATTTGGAATTCTATCAAGTTTTAACCTAATCTATATTATGCAAATGATCAGAATGTGAAAAAAGTACAATGTTGTAACATTATTCTGCTGGATCTGTTCTGTTACCCCCAGGGTGTTTTATTTGCTGCTCTCCCTGCTCCATTCATGCATGGCTTGCATGGATGGGTGGGGAGTTTGCCCAGAACAGGACTATACCGCCAACTAGAGGTAGACCAAGATATCGGTTTTATCGATTAATCAGTGCCGATAGTTGCTTTTGGAACTATTGTTACCGACAAAGCTATGCCGCTAGTTTTTTCATCATTTCAAAATAAGAGTCCCCAATGTATTTCAGACTTGTTTATACTTAAAAGTCTCGCATTATGCACCAAATCTTCATTTTTTTCTGGTTATTTTTGGGATTTTGGTTGAACAATAAAATGCATCTGGGTTTTTATTCATTTAGGACTCTTTGTCTGTGCCCGTTATAGCAAGGAAAGAATACAATTTATTAAAAAACAAATTTTTTTTGACATTCTATAAATCAATTTTAAAATCTATCGGCCAAGCAATCGGTTATCTGCCTTTTCCACCACATTGGTTATCGGTATCTGCAAAATCCACTATCGGTGGACCTCTACCGCCAACAGATGCTCAATTGTTTAGTCAATAAAGTATTCATTTAAGTCTATTCATTTTACGGAAGAGGTCCTGACTGAAAATAAATCATACCCAGTAATGGTATTAATGGAAGCAGTGTAGAGATACTCTGGATGGATAAATGCTGTTCCAACTATACCTGTGTTTTAAATATTATGCTGATACTTCTGCAAACATTTCTTTAGAAAAGCCACTGAGCTCATTTGACCTTTCCTAAAATTTATATTGAAAACTATATCAATGAAAGAATACCGTTCTGACACTGACAAATTTGTAAAAGAAATTGTGGTAATGCCTTACAATAAGGTTCCATTCGTTAACATTAGTTAATGCATTAAGTATCATGAACTAACAATGAACAATAAACGTTTTACAGCATTTATTAATCTTTGTTAATGTTTATAAAAATACAATTGTTCATTGTTAGTTCACGTTAGTTCATAGTGCATTAACTAATGTTAACAAACTTTTCAAATGTATTAGTATATGTTGAAAATAACATTAACCAATATTAATAAATGTTGTAAAAGTATTGTTCATCGCTAGTTCATGTTAACTAATGTAGTTAACTAATGCCTACAAATGGATCCTTATTATAAAGTATTATCAAACTAGTACTACCAAAACTCAATCCAGAACTAGAAAAGAAGGATCCTGAAACAATTTTAGGACTTACTATTCTACGTCAAATATTTAAGTCAATTTAATATTAGGCAATTTAGCCTTGAAGAAGATTGCTGCAAAAATACAGTATGTTGCTTACAAGGTGCTAAATATGGACAACTACCACAAGCATGTATAGCTCTCTGAGGAACTGGAAAACCATTGTAGTCCTTATATAGCAACTTGTTAGCAACATACTTTTGTGTGCGTGTAATTTCTATAGTAGAACAAAATGTCCCAAGAATCTCAAAGTAATGTTTACCACAGACCGAATATTACTCGTAAATCTAAAACTGCCAGTATGAAACCCCATAAGAAAACCCTTACAAAAATAGAGAGTTCTGGCAAACCCCTGCAGCACACTTGCAAATGAGCTTTGTGGCAAACTCTTCATTGTTGCCACAGGTTTGCAATAGAAGTGGACTATGTTCGAACTACATCCTGAACAGCTCTATACGCTGATTACTTTCAAATGTCAGCTTATTCAAAAACCTGGCAACTCAAGAAAATCTAATTTGCATGAGATTTCGGGTTAATTCTGTGCTTTTAACATCAAAATGTAAATAGGCATGCACACACTTGCACACATGGGATAAGCCAGTAAAAGTGCCTATAATAAGTAAAAATCTACACGTACTGAACATTTTTTTGCTTAAACCGTTTATGACCTTACCCCGATAAAGGAATGCTGTTTAAGGTGTTTACATGTTCACACAGTATATACAGTGAATTCAGAAAGTATTCAGACCCCTTCATTTTTTTCACATTTTATGTTGCAGCCTTATGCTACAAGGTTTTGAATTATTTATTTTTTTCACATCAATCTACACTACATACCCCATAATGACAAAGAAAAAAAAAAAGATTTTTGATAACTTTGCAAATTTATTAAAAAGAAAAACCTGAAATATCACATTGACATAAGTATTCAGACACTTGAAATTTAGCTCATGTGCATCCCATTTCTCTAGATCATCTTTGAGATGTTTCTAGAATTGATTTGAGTCCACCTGTGGCAAATTCAATTGATTTGACATGATTTGGAAAGGCATACACCTGTCTATATAAGGTCTCACAGCTGAAAATGCATATCAGAGCAAATACCAAGCCATGAGGTCTAAGGAAGTGCCTGCAGAGCTCAGAGACAGGATTGTGTCATGGCACAGATCTGGGGAAGGCTATAAAAATTTTTCGGCTGCATTGAAGGTTCCCAAAAGCACAGTGGCCTCCATTCTTAAATGAAAGAAGACTGGAATAACCAGGACTCTTCCTAGAGTTGGCTGCCTTGCCAAACTGAGCAATCGGGGGAGAAGGGCCTTGGTAAGAGAGGAGACCAAGAAACCAATGGTTCAGATCATGTGTGGAGATGGGAGAAACTTGCTCTTTCTGGCAAGTGCTGGTTGCTCCCTACATGTGACAACTATCTGCCGTATTCTTCATCTGCCTGGGCTATGGGGCAGGGTGGCAAGACCAAGCCTTTTCTGATGAAAAAAAAAAAAAAAACATCCAAGCCTGGCAAAAACCTATATCCAGTCTCCCAAAACCATGTGGAAAAATGTGTTATGTCTGATGAAACCAAGATTTAACTTTTTGCCCAAAATTGTAAAAGGTATGTTTGGCGCAAAAACAACAGCACATCAGCAAAAGAACACCATACCCACGGTGAAGCATGGTGGTGGCAGCATCATGCTTTGGGGCTGCTTTTCTTCAGCTGGAACTGGGGTTTTAGCGAAGGTGGAGGGAATCATGAATAGCTCCAAGTACCAGTCAGTTTTGGCACAGAACCTTCTGGTGTCTGCTAGAAAGCTGAAAATGAAGAGATCTTTCACCTTTCAGCATGACAATGATACAAAGCACACATCCAAATCAACAAAAGAATGGCTTCAGCAAAAAAAGATTAATGTTTTGGAATGGCCCACCCAGAGCCCAGACATGAATCCTATAGAAAATCTGTGAGGGGACCTGAAGAGGGTCGTTCACAGGAGATGCCCTCGCATTTTGACAGATCTGGAACATTTTTGCAAAGAAGAGTGGGAAAATATTCCCAAGTCAAGATGTGCCAAGCTAATAGACTCTTATCCAAACAGACTGAGTGCTGTAATAAAATCAAAGTGTGCTTCAGCTAAGGATTAGTTAAGGGATGTGCACATATGCAGTTAGGTTATTCCAAGTTTTTTATTTTTTTTTTCTGAAATGTGTCACTTTGGTTTTCAGTGGCATTGCATAGGTTGTCATTTTTACATTAAAGGTGCAAAAATTCTGATATGATTTATCTTTGTTTAATTTTTTACATCACAAAACCCTGCTGTTTTAACGGGGCTGTGTAGACTTTTTTATATCCACTGTATATATATATATATAGGCTATATACAGTATATGTATACAATTTGACATCTATTATCCAGTTTTAAATGTTTTGGAACTACTAGGTTCCACAATACTGTTAAAGTTTGAGTAGTGGTTGATCTTTGTGTTGTAAAGAAAATACCTTTTGCAACTGAAGATAGTCCCTTTAAGCAACTGTCTGCAACAATAGGGTAAACATAACTATTTAACAAATTGGGATGTTTCAAATGTGATTCACCAGAGTACTCTATATAATATCACCCAAACAGTGGCTACAGCTTCTGTAAATGAGTAATCTGCCATTTCGTATATTTGTGGTGGGCACTGCATTTCCATCTCTTTCATGAGAACGCTGCTTCAACCACTGGCCACAAATGAGATATAAATAGAAGTAAACCACAACAAACATGAAAAGCTACTGAAAACCAACCAAGCTGCATTGAGTGTATACTGATATGCACAGCTGATAAAAAAGGGGCAGCAAAGAGGTTTCGAAAAGGAAGGAAAAGAACATTAAATAGGATTCATGAATTATTTTGACTTTAGACAATGTGAGTGGTGCATGCACTTGCAAAAGTTGCCACCACAATGTTCAGGTGTTAGGGGAATTTGTATGATGCTAAGGTGTTCTGCGTGATTTTAAACACATTGCGTTGTGGTTGCTGCCAGGGTGCTTACTGGCGAAAATGCCCACCCTCAAGTCTCTATGATCTTCTGGTCCCTAGATATCGCTCGGGTCCCTCCTTCAACATAAACCTATAGGATTTTATTTGCATGTGCACGGTCAAAAGTCAAGAGCAATTGTTTAAAAGAATAAAAGCACACCTCTCCTCAACAAGCCACTCAGTTTGAGATATCTTAATGTCCTTAACCCTTCATTTGAGCAACAGCAAACACTACTAAAAACGGTGGTCTCCTAAAAGCATTTCAATGCCATGCACAAACCCTATAAATGTGCATGGAGTCCAGGGACTTTTTCCAAAAATTACATAAGTCTTTTCTCCCAGAGGCTTTTAATATAAAAGAGCACAGTACACAAATTGAAAGTGAAAAGATGCAACATTTAGGCACTTGCCATTTAGAGCAATCCTAATCTACGCTGTTGCCAAATATACAAATAACAACAAAAAAAATGATCTAGCTGTAAATGCTATATCAACGCAAATTCAAGACTAAATGAATAGAAGTGGTCTTAAATCCAATAAGTAAAATCCTAAAAATCTGAAAAGTTGCATCTTATTTTCATTTGTAAAACAGCACCGCCTAAGGTACTACAGTCATAACAGAGACAACAAACTCTCTGCTGCTTTAAAAAAAAAAAAAAAAAACGTTAAATGATATACAGCATTGGTGATAAAGCCAGTGAAGTCTACTGACAAAAAGACCCATTAAAGGGAATGTTCACCGAAAAATTTAAATTCAGTCATCATTTACTCTCATGTTGTACCAAACCTGTATGACTTTATTTTAAATATAGAGTTATTTTATTCAGAACGTTAGGGACTGACAGCTTCACCATTCATTGCATCATTTTTCCAAACAGTGTAAGTGAATGGTGACTGAGACTGAACTTCTGCCGAACATCTCCTTTTGTGTTCCACGGATAAAAAATGTTGATGAGTAAATGATGGCAAAATGTTCCTTTTTGGGTGAACTATCCATTTAACAGTTTGTGACCAGCTGATGGACTGATTCTCATTTTGTTTTAAGGCAAACAAGCATCCCTCAGTCGGTGGTTGTGCGGCGATACCAGAAACGAGCTCTGAAGTCATCGCTACAGGTCATGAAGCCTGGATTGGTGGGCGAGTGAACGATACAGCGCACTATGTTATTGTGACCCAAGGAGAGCAAGTTCTTCCTCTCTGCGGTTCTTGAATCCCAGCAGCACAGACTGATGGTTCGCTCATCCGGAAGTAGCACGTAGTCCTCTGTGTGGTTGAACACACCCCGAGTGCGGTGTGTTTGTCGCCCACTGAGCCCCGCACCTGCAAAACAGGAAACACAATGTGGGTGAGCTGGTAGAAGAGTATGGAAGCTTTATCCATGAAAACATGTGGCTTGATGACAGAAATGGTATTTCAAACTTACAAGTCAAGGTTGTACGTTTTGGTATATTGACACCAAATCTACCAGTGGTATTTTCAAGAAAGCACAATGATAGACCTTTTCTGTTAATGAAATACTTGGTTGCCCTTAATAATAGGCATATTGCCCAAAGAGCCTTATTTTTAATCCACATTTAATATATTATAATACAGACGTTTCTTATGTACCGTCTCGCCAGTTTTACTAGTTGGTTTTCAGTGTCATAAATGCTGCGTTTAAAAGTAGTCGAAAACTTGAAAATAGTGTATCGAGATGCATTCTGTTGTGCTTTGCCCAGCTGTCGAGAGCATGTCCTGTGTGACTGGCTCTCATTCTGTGACAGCACTGCTTGAGAGGTTTGTCGAGGTGTGCCGACTGCCCCCTGCTGACGCGGCTCATAAAAACACGAAATTACACATAGCCTACTTCAAGCTTGTACTGCAACAAAGGTTAGAAAAAAAAACATACTTCTATTACGGAATTTACACGTCACAGGGGCATGATTAATTGTGTTCATTTTTAACAAATTTTTTAAATAATTACTCGCACTAAATAAACGTGTTTAATCGACAGTTAAAATTTATATGAACATATATAGGAAAGTGTATATTTTAGGTGCCGGACTGTTTAATCACCATTTTTAATTCACCTTTTTTCTTCTCTAGTTCATTATAAATGGTCCTGCAGTGTGACAAATTAACGTTTACAGATGTACAAATGTTCCATGTTGTCGCTCAATTACCATGAGGTCATAAAATACAATTATAATTACTTACGAATTGGCAAAATGCTGTTTAAAATTGTTTTAGATTAAGTATAGCACATCACACTGCAGGATATGTCAACTTCTTAATAGTATTTTGTGTCAACTATCCTTGTACCAATGATTTCAATTTACTAATATATAAGACCAGCATAACACACATTACAAAACAGTTTTTTTGGTCAGGACATTTCCAATCTTCTGAAAGCTGGCAGAGACATGCCATGTCCATGGTAACAGTAGAGTTTTATTACGGTAAAACCTGACTTACTATAGTAAATCCTTTAACGGTTTCCTTTACCTAAGAGAAATGTCTAAGGGATTATATGCAACACCCTCAAGTCATTCCTGTAGG